>NC_091472.1:319613815-319923815 GCF_036971445.1 Narcine bancroftii
GTATGCCTCTCTTTCGCCTCCGTTTTTTCCCCTACACTCTTTCCGCGCCTCTCTTTCCCTCCCTCAATTTGAACAACTCTGTTTGATCTGTTCTGTGTACCTCATTTTCAACACACAAGTTCCAACCACTATGTTTCACCCATCACTTTCCCCGCCTCTATTTTTCCGCCTATGTTTACCCGCCTCTGCTTACCCACCTGTTTCACCGCCTCTGATTCCCCGCCTCTGATTCCCCACCTCTGTCTCGACGCCTCTCTTTCGCCTCCACTCTTTCCCCTCCACTCTTTCAGTGCCTGTCTTTCCCTCCCTCAATTTCAACAACACTGTTTGATCTGTTTTGTGTACCTCATTTTAAACACACAACTTCCAACCACTATGTTTTGCCCGCCTCTTTCCCCGCCTCTATTTATCCATCTATGTTTACCTGCCTCTGTTTACCCGCCTGTTTCCCCGCCTCTGATTCCCCACCTTTCATTCCCCGCCTCTCTTTCCCTGCCTCTATTTCCGCGCCTCTTTCTCTGCCTCTCTTTCCCCACATCTCTTTTCCTCCCGCTGATTCCCCGCCTCTGATTCCCCGCCTCTGATTCCCTGCCTCTGATTCCCCGCCTCTGATTCCCTGCCTCAGATTCCCTGCCTCAGATTCCCTGCCTCAGATTCCCGGCCTCTGATTCCCCACCTCTGATTCCCCGCCTCTTATTTCCCGCCTCTGATTCCCCGCCTCTGATTCCCCGCCTCTGATTCCCTGCCTCAGATTCCCCGGCTCTGATTCCCTGCATCAGATTCCCTGCATCAGATTCCCTGCCTCTGATTCCCCACCTCTGATTCCCCGCCTCTGATTCCCCACCTCAGATTCCCCGGCTCTGATTCCCTACCTCAGATTCCCTGCCTCAGATTCCCTGCCTCAGATTCCCTGCCTCAGATTCCTCGCCTCAGATTTCCCGCCTCAGATTCCCCGCCTCAGATTCCCCGCCTCAGATTCCCCGCCTCAGATTCCCCGCCTCAGATTCCCCGCCTCAGATTCCCCGCCTCAGATTCCCCACCTCAGATTCCCTGCCTCAGATTCCCTGTCTCAGATTCCCTGCCTCAGATTCCCTTCATCTGATTCCCTTCATCTGATTCCCTGCCTCTGATTCCCTGCCTCTGATTCCCCACCTCTGATTCCCCGCCTCTGATTCCCCGCCTCAGATTCCCTGCCTCAGATTCCCTGCCTCAGATTCCCTGCCTCTGATTCCCTGCCTCAGATTCCCTGCCTCAGATTCCCTGCCTCAGATTCCCTGCCTCTGATTGCCTGCCTCTGATTCCCTGCCTCTGATTCCCTGCCTCTGAATCCCTGCCTCTGATTCCCTGCCTCTGATTCCCTGCCTCTGATTCCCTGCCTTGATTCCGCGCCTCTGATTCCACGCCTCTCTTTCCTTGTCTCTGATTCCCCGCCTCTGAGTCCCTGCCTCTGATACCCAGCCTCTCTTTGCCTGCCTCTATTTCCGTGCCTCTTTCACTGCATCTAGTTTCCCACTTCTCATTTGCCCCCTCTGATAACCCGCCTCTGATTCCATGCCTCTGATTCACTGCCTCAGATTCCCTGCATCAGATTCCCCGACTCAGATTTACCGCCTCAGATTCCCCGCCTCAGATTCCCTGCCTCAGATTCCCTGCCTCAGATTCCCTGCCTCAGATTCCCTGCCTCAGATTCCCTTCATCTGATGCCCTTCATCAATTCCCTGCCTCTGATTCCCTGCCTCTGATTCCCCACCTCTGATTCCCCGCCTCAGATTCCCTGGCTCTGATTCTCTGGCTCAGATTCCCTGCCTTAGATTCCCCGTCTCTGATTCCCCACCTCTCTCTACGCCTCTCTTTCGCCTCCACTCTTTCCCCTCCACTCTTTCCGCGCCTCTCTTTCCCTCCCTCAATTTCAACAACTCTGATTGATCTGTTTTGTGTACCTCATTTTCAACACACAAGTTCCAACCACTATGTTTTGCCCGCCTCTTTCCCCGCCTCTATTTATCCACCTATGTTTACCTGCCACTGTTTACCCGGCTGTTTCCCCGCCTCTGATTCCCCACCTTTCATTCCCCGCCTCTCTTTCCCTGCCTCTATTTCCGTGCCTCTTTCTCTGCCTCTCTTTCCCCACATCTCTTTACCTCCCGCTGATTCCCCGCCTCTGATTCCCCGCCTCTGATTCCCCGCCTCTGATTCCCTGCCTCAGATTCCCTGCCTCAGATTCCCTGCCTCAGATTCCCTGCCTCTGATTCCCCGCCTCTGATTCCCCGCCTCTTATTCCCTGCCTCTGATTCCACTCCTCTGATTCCCCGCCTCTGATTCCCTGCCTCTGTTTCCCCGCCTCTGATTCCCCGCCTCTGATTCCCCGCTTCAGATACCCCGGCTCTGATTCCCTGCCTCAGATTCCCTGCCTCAGATTCCCCGCCTCAGATTTCCTGCCTCAGATTCCCCGCCTCAGATTCGCTGCCTCTGATTCCCCGACTCTGATTCCCCGCCTCTTATTCCCCACCTCTGATTCCCCGCCTCTGATTCCCCGCCTCTGATTCCCTGCCTCTGTTTCCCCACCTCTGATTCCCCGCCTCTGATTCCCCGCCTCAGATTCCCCGGCTCTGATTCCCTACCTCAGATTCCCTGCCTCAGATACCCCGCCTCAGATTCCCTGCCTCAGATTCCCCGCCTCAGATTTCCCGCCTCAGATTCCCCGCCTCAGATTCCCCGCCGCAGATTCCCCGCCTCAGATGCCCCGCCTCAGATTCCCCGCCTCAGATTCCCCGCCTCAGATTCCCCGCCTCAGATTCCCTGCCTCAGATTCCCCGCCTCAGATTCCCCGCCTCAGATTCCCCGCCTCTGATTCCCTGCCTCTGATTCCCTGCCTCTGAATCCGCGCCTCTGATTCAACGCCTCTCTTTCCGTATCTCTGATTCCCCGCCTCTAATTCCCTGCCTCTGATTCCCTGCCTCTATTTGCCTGCCTCTATTTCCGTGCCTCTTTCTCTGCATCTAGTTTCCCACATGTCATTTGCCCCCTCTAATAACCCGCCTCCGATTCCATGCCTCTGATTCCCCGCCTCTGATTCCACGCCTCTGATTCCCTGCCTCTGATTCCCCGCCTCTGATTCCCTGCCTCAGATTCCCTGCCTCAGATTCCCTGCCTCAGATTCCCTCCCTCTGATTCCCCACCTCTTATTCCCCGTCTCTGATTCCCCGCCTCTGATTCCCCGCGTCTGATTCCCTGCCTCAGATTCCCCGGCTCTGATTCCCTGCATTAGATTCCCTGCCTCAGATTCCCTGCCTCTGATTCCCCGCCTCTGATTCCCTGCCTCTGATTCCCCGCCTCTGATTCCTGCCTCAGATTCCCTGCCTCAGATTCCCTGCATCAGATTCCCTGCCTCTGATTCACTGCCTTTGATTCCCCGCCTCTTATTCCCCACATCTGATTCCCAGCCTCTGATTCCCCGCCTCTGATTACCTGCCTCTGTTTCCCCGCCTCTGATTCCCCGCCTCTGATTCCCCGCCTCAGATTCCCCGCCTCAGATTCCCTGCCTCAGATTCCCCGCCTGAGATTCCCCGCCTGAGATTCCCCGCCTGAGATTCCCCGCCTCAGATTCCCCGCCTCAGATTCCCCGCCTCAGATTCCCTGCCTCTGATTGCCAGCCTCTGATTCCCTGCCTCTGATTCCCTGCCTCTGATTCCGCGCCTCTGATTCCACGCCTCTCTTTCCTTGTCTCTGATTCCCCGCCTCTGAGTCCCTGCCTCTGATACCCTGCCTCTCTTTGCCTGCCTCTATATCCGTGCCTCTTTCACTGCATCTAGTTTCCCACATCTCATTTGCCCCCTCTGATAACCCGCCTCTGATTTCATGCCTCTGATTCCCCACCTCTGATTCCCCGCCTCAGATTCCCTGGCTCTGATTCTCTGGCTCAGATTCCCTGCCTCAGATTCCCTTCATCTGATGCCCTTCATCAATTCCCTGCCTCTGATTCCCTGCCTCTGATTCCCCACCTCTGATTCCCCGCCTCAGATTCCCTGGCTCTGATTCTCTGGCTCAGATTCCCTGCCTTAGATTCCCTGCCTCTGATTCCCCGCATCTGATTCCAGGCCTCTTATTCCCCACCTCTGATTCCCCGCCTCTGATTCCCCACCTCTGTCTGTATGCCTCTCTTTCGCCTC
The DNA here is from genome assembly GCF_036971445.1 of Narcine bancroftii. NCBI lineage: Eukaryota > Metazoa > Chordata > Chondrichthyes > Torpediniformes > Narcinidae > Narcine > Narcine bancroftii. Next base: position 319,617,985 of record NC_091472.1, read on the forward strand.
CGCTTTTTCCCCTCCACCCTTTCCGCGCCTCTCTTTCCCTCCCTCAATTTCAACAACTCTGTTTGATCTGTTCTGTGTACCTCATTTTCAACACACAAGTTCCAACCACTATGTTTCACCCATCTCTTTCCCCGCCTCTATTTATCCGCCTATGTTTACCCGCCTCTGTTTACCCACCTGTTTCACCGCCTCTGTTTCCCCGCCTCTGATTCCCCACCTCTGTCTCTATGCCTCTCTTTCGCCTCCACTCTTTCCCCTCCACTCTTTCCGTGCCTGTCTTTCCCTCCCTCAATTTCAACAACACTCTTTGATCTGTTTTGTGTACCTCATTTTAAACACACAAGTTCCAACCACTATGTTTTGCCCGCCTCTTTCCCCACTTCTATTTATCCACCTATGTTTACCTGCCTCTGTTTACCCGCCTGTTTCCCTGCCTCTGATTCCCCACCTTTCATTCCCCGCCTCTCTTTCCCTGCCTCTATTTCAGCGCCTCTTTCTCTGCCTCTCTATCCCCACATCTCTTTTCCTCCCGCTGATTCCCCGCCTCTGATTCCCTGCCTCAGATTCCCTGCCTCTGATTCCCCGCCTCTTCTTCCCCTCCTCTGATTCCCCGCCTCTGATTCCCCGCCTCTGATTCCCCGCCTCTGATTCCCCGCCTCTGATACCCCGCCTCTGATTCCCCGCCTCTGATTCCCTGCCTCAGATTCCCTGCCTCAGATTCCTTGCCTCAGATTCCCTGCCTCTGATTCCCCGCTTCTGATTCCCCGCCTCTTATTCCCCGCCTCTGATTCCCCGCCTCTGATTCCCCACCTCTGATTCCCTGCCTCTGTTTCCCCGCCTCTGGTTCCCCGCGTCTGATTCCCCGCCTCAGATTCCCCGGCTCTGATTCCCTGCCTGAGATTCCATGCCTCAGAATCCCCGCCTCAGATTCCCTGCCTCAGATTCACTCCGCAGATTCCCCACCTCAGATTCCCCGCCTCAGATTCCCTGCCTCAGATTCCCCGCCTCAGATTCCCCGCCTCAGATTCCCTGCCTCACATTCCTCGCCTCAGATTCCCTGCCTCAGATTCCCTGCGTCAGATTCCCTGCCTCAGATTCCCTTCATCTGATTCCCTTCATCTGATTCCCTGCCTCTGTTACCCTGCCTCTGATTCCCTGCCTCTGATTCCCCGCCTCTGATTCCCTGCCTCTGATTCCCTGCCTCTGATTGCCTGCCTCTGATTCCCTGCCTCTGATTCCCTGCCTCTGATTCCCTGCCTCTGATTCCGCACCTCTGATTCCACGCCTCTCTTTCCTTGTCTCTGATTCCCCGCCTCTGATTCCCCGCACCTGATTCCCCGCCTCTGATTCCACGCCTCTGATTCCCCGCCTCTGATTCCAGGCCTCTTATTCCCCACCTCTGATTCCCCGCCTCAGATTCCCTGGCTCTGATTCCCCACCTCTGATTCCCCGCCTCAGATTCCCTGGCTCTGATTCTCTGGCTCAGATTCCCTGCCTTAGATTCCCTGCCTCTGATTCCCCGCATCTGATTCCAGGCCTCTTATTCCCCACCTCTGATTCCCCGCCTCTGATTGCCTGCCACTGACTGCCCGCCTCTGATTCCCCGCCTCTGATTCCCCACCTCTGTCTGTATGCCTCTCTTTCGCCTCCGCTTTTTCCCCTCCACTCTTTCCGCGCCTCTCTTTCCCTCCATCAATTTCAACAACTCTGTTTGATCTGTTCTGTGTACCTCATTTTCAACACACAAGTTCCAACCACTATGTTTCACCCATCTCTTTCCCCGCCTCTATTTATCCACCTATGTTTACCCGCCTCTGTTTACCCACCTGTTTCACCGCCTCTGTTTCCCCGCCTCTGATTCCCCACCTCTGTCTCTATGCCTCTCTTTCGCCTCCACTCTTTCCCCTCCACTCTTTCCGTGCCTGTCTTTCCCTCCCTCAATTTCAACAACACTCTTTGATCTGTTTTGTGTACCTCATTTTAAACACACAAGTTCCAACCACTATGTTTTGCCCGCCTCTTTCCCCACTTCTATTTATCCACCTATGTTTACCTGCCACTGTTTACCCGCCTGTTTCCCCGCCTCTGATTCCCCACCTTTCATTCCCCGCCTCTCTTTCCCTGCCTCTATTTCAGCGCCTCTTTCTCTGCCTCTCTATCCCCACATCTCTTTTCCTCCCGCTGATTCCCCGCCTCTGATTCCCTGCCTCAGATTCCCCGCCTCTGATTCCCCGCCTCTGATTCCCCGCCTCTGATTCCCCGCCTCTGATTCCCCGCCTCTGATTCCCTGCCTCAGATTCCCTGCCTCAGATTCCTTGCCTCAGATTCCCTGCCTCTGATTCCCCGCTTCTGATTCCCCGCCTCTTATTCCCCGCCTCTGATTCCCCGCCTCTGATTCCCCACCTCTGATTCCCTGCCTCTGTTTCCCCGCCTCTGGTTCCCCGCGTCTGATTCCCCGCCTCAGATTCCCCGGCTCTGATTCCCTGCCTGAGATTCCATGCCTCAGAATCCCCACCTCAGATTCCCTGCCTCAGATTCACGCCGCAGATTCCCCACCTCAGATTCCCCGCCTCAGATTCCCTGCCTCAGATTCCCCGCCTCAGATTCCCCGCCTCAGATTCCCTGCCTCAGATTCCTCGCCTCAGATTCCCTGCCTCAGATTCCCTGCGTCAGATTCCCTGCCTCAGATTCCCTTCATCTGATTCCCTTCATCTGATTCCCTGCCTCTGTTACCCTGCCTCTGATTCCCTGCCTCTGATTCCCCGCCTCTGATTCCCTGCCTCTGATTCCCTGCCTCTGATTGCCTGCCTCTGATTCCCTGCCTCTGATTCCCTGCCTCTGATTCCCTGCCTCTGATTCCGCACCTCTGATTCCACGCCTCTCTTTCCTTGTCTCTGATTCCCCGCCTCTGATTCCCTGCCTCTGATACCCTGCCTCTCTTTGCCTGCCTCTATTTCCGTGCCTCTTTCTCTGCATCTAGGTTCCCAAATCTCATTTGCCCCCTCTGATAACACGCCTCTGATTCCATGCCTCTGATTCACTGCCTCAGATTCCCTGCCTCAGATACCCCGACTCAGATTTACCGCCTCAGATTCCCCGCCTCAGATTCCCTGTCTCAGATTTCCTGCCTCAGATTCCCTGCCTCAGATTCCCTGCCTCAGATTCCCTGCCTCCGATTTCCCGCCTCTGATTCCCCGCCTCTGATTCCCCGCCTCTGATTCCCAGCCTCTGAATCCCCGCCTCTGAATCCCCGCCTCTGATTCCCCGCCTCTGTTTCCCCGCCTCTGATTCCCCGCACCTGATTCCCCGCCTCTGATTCCACGCCTCTGATTCCCCGCCTCTGATTCCAGGCCTCTTATTCCCCGCCTCTGATACCCCACCTCTGATTGCCTGCCACTGATTGCCCGCCTCTGATTCCCCGCCTCTGATTCCCCGCCTCTGATTCCCCACCTCTGTCTGTATGCCTCTCCTTCGCCTCCACTCTTTCCCCTCCACTCTTTCGGTGCCTGTCTTTCCCTCCCTCAATTTCAACAACACTGTTTGATCTGTTTTGTGTACCTCATTTTAAACACACAACTTCCAACCACTATGTTTTGCCTGCCTCTTTCCCCGCCTCTATTTATCCACCTATGTTTACCTGCCTCTGTTTACCCGCCTGTTTCCCCGCCTCTGATTCCCCACCTTTCATTCCCCGCCTCTCTTTCCCTGCCTCTATTTCCGCGCCTCTTTCTCTGCCTCTCTTTCCCCACATCTCTTTTCCTCCCGCTGATTCCCCGCCTCTGATTCCCCGCCTCTGATTCCCTGCCTCTGATTCCCCGCCTCTGATTCCCTGCCTCAGATTCCCTGCCTCAGATTCCCTGCCTCAGATTCCCGGCCTCTGATTCCCCGCCTCTGATTCCCCGCCTCTTATTTCCCGCCTCTGATTCCCCGCCTCTGATTTCCCGCCTCTGATTCCCTGCCTCAGATTCCCCGGCTCTGATTCCCTGCATCAGATTCCCTGCATCAGATTCCCTGCCTCTGATTCCCCACCTCTGATTCCCTGCCTCTGATTCCCCGCCTCTGATTCCCTGCCTCAGATTCCCTGCCTCAGATTCCCTGCCTCAGATTCCCTGCCTCTGATTCCCCGCCTTTGATTCCCCGCCTCTTATTCCCCACCTCTGATTCCCCGCCTCTGATTCCCCGCCTCTGATTCCCTGCCTCTGTTTCCCCGCCTCTGAATCCCCGCCTCTGATTCCCCGCCTCAGATTCCCCGGCTCTGATTCCCTGCCTGAGATTCCCTGCCTCAGATACCCCGCCTCAGATTCTCCGCCTCAGATTCCCCGTCTCAGATTCCCCGCCTCAGATTCCCCGCCTCAGATTCCCCGCCTCAGATTCCCCGCCTCAGATTCCCCGCCTCAGATTCCCCGCCTCAGATTCCCTGCCTCTGATTGCCTGCCTCTGATTCCCTGCCTCAGATTCCCTGCCTCAGATTCCCCGCCAGAGATTCCCCGCCTCAGATTCCCCGCCTTAGATTCCCCGCCTCAGATTCCCCGCCTCAGATTCCCCGCCTCAGATTCCCCGCCTCAGATTCCCTGCCTCTGATTGCCTGCCTCTGATTCCCTGCCTCTGATTCCCTGCCTCTGATTCCCCGCCTCTGATTCCCCGCCTCAGATTCCCTGCCTCAGATTCCCTGCCTCAGATTCCCTGCCTCTGATTCCCTGCCTCAGATTCCCTGCCTCAGATTCCCTGCCTCAGATTCCCTGCCTCTGATTGCCTGCCTCTGTTTCCCTGCCTCTGATTCCCTGCCTCTGATTCCCTGCCTCTGATTCCCTGCCTCTGATTCCCTGCCTCTGATTCCCTGCCTCTGATTCCCTGCCTCTGATTCCGCGCCTCTGATTCCACGCCTCTCTTTCCTTGTCTCTGATTCCCCGCCTCTGAGTCCCTGCCTCTGATACCCTGCCTCTCTTTGCCTGTCTCTATATCCGTGCCTCTTTCACTGCATCTAGTTTCCCACATCTCATTTGCCCCCTCTGATAACCCGCCTCTGATTCCATGCCTCTGATTCACTGCCTCAGATTCCCGGCATCAGATTCCCCGACTCAGATTTACCGCCTCAGATTCCCCGCCTCAGATTCCCTGCCTCAGATTCCCTGCCTCAGATTCCCTGCCTCAGATTCCCTGCCTCAGATTCCCTTCATCTGATGCCCTTCATCAATTCCCTGCCTCTGATTCCCTGCCTCTGATTCCCCACCTCTGATTCCCCGCCTCAGATTCCCTGACTCTGATTCTCTGGCTCAGATTCCCTGCCTTGGATTCCCTGCCTCTGATTCCCCGCATCTGATTCCAGGCCTCTTATTCCCCACCTCTGATTCCCCGCCTCTGATTGCCTGCCACTGACTGCCCGCCTCTGATTCCCCGCCTCTGATTCCCCGCCTCTGATTCCCCACCTCTGTCTGTATGCCTCTCTTTCGCCTCCGCTTTTTCCCCTCCACTCTTTCCGCGCCTCTCTTTCCCTCCCTCAATTTCAACAACTCTGTTTGATCTGTTCTGTGTACCTCATTTTCAACACACAAGTTCCAACCACTATGTTTCACCCATCTCTTTCCCCGCCTCTATTTATCCGCCTATGTTTACCCGCCTCTGTTTACCCACCTGTTTCACCGCCTCTGTTTCCCCGCCTCTGATTCCCCACCTCTGTCTCTACGCCTCTCTTTCGCCTCCACTCTTTCCCCTCCACTCTTTCCGTGCCTGTCTTTCCCTCCCTCAATTTCAACAACACTCTTTGATCTGTTTTTTGTACCTCATTTTAAACACACAAGTTCCAACCACTATGTTTTGCCCGCCTCTTTCCCCACTTCTATTTATCCACCTATGTTTACCTGCCACTGTTTACCCGCCTGTTTCCCCACCTCTGATTCCCCACCTTTCATTCCCCGCCTCTCTTTCCCTGCCTCTATTTCAGCGCCTCTTTCTCTGCCTCTCTATCCCCACATCTCTTTTCCTCCCGCTGATTCCCCGCTTCTGATTCCCTGCCTCAGATTCCCTGCCTCTGATTCCCCGCCTCTGATTCCCCGCCTCTTATTCCCCTCCTCTGATTCCCCGCTTCTGATTCCCCGCCTCTTATTCCCCGCCTCTGATTCCCCGCCTCTGATTCCCCACCTCTGATTCCCTGCCTCTGTTTCCCCGCCTCTGGTTCCCCGCGTCTGATTCCCCGCCTCAGATTCCCCGGCTCTGATTCCCTGCCTGAGATTCCATGCCTCAGAATCCCCGCCTCTGATTCCCTGCCTCAGATTCCCCGCCGCAGATTCCCGCCACAGATTCCCCGCCTCAGATTCCCTGCCTCAGATTCCCCGCCTCAGATTCCCCGCCTCAGCTTCCCTGCCTCAGATTCCTCGCCTCAGATTCCCTGCCTCAGATTCCCTGCCTCAGATTCCCTGCCTCAGATTCCCTTCATCTGATTCCCTTCATCTGATTCCCTGCCTCTGTAACCCTGCCTCTGATTCCCTGCCTCTGATTCCCCGCCTCTGATTCCCTGCCTCTGATTCCTTGCCTCTGATTGCCTGCCTCTGATTGCCTGCCTCTGATTCCCTGCCTCTGATTCCCTGCCTCTTATTCCGCACCTCTGATTCCACGCCTCTCTTTCCTTGTCTCTGATTCCCCGCCTCTGATTCCCTGCCTCTGATACCCTGCCTCTCTTTGCCTGCTTCTATTTCCGTGCCTCTTTCTCTGCATCTAGGTTCCTAAATCTCATTTGCACCCTCTGATAACCCGCCTCTGATTCCATGCCTCTGATTCACTGCCTCAGATTCCCTGCCTCAGACACCCCGACTCAGATTTACCGCCTCAGATTCCCCGCCTCAGATTCCCTGTCTCAGATTTCCTGCCTCATATTCCCTGCCTCAGATTCCCTGCCTCAGATTCCCTGCCTCCGATTCCCCGCCTCTGATTCCCCGCCTCTGATTCCCCGCCTCTGATTCCCAGCCTCTGAATCCCCGCCTCTGAATCCCCGCCTCTGATTCCCCGCCTCTGTTTCCCCGCCTCTGATTCCCCGCCTCTGATTCCACGCCTCTGATTCCCCGCCTCTGATTCCAGGCCTCTTATTCCCCACCTCTGATTCCCCACCTCTGATTGCCTGCCACTGATTGCCTGCCTCTGATTCCCCGCCTCTGATTCCCCGCCTCTGATTCCCCACCTCTGTCTGTATGCCTCTCTTTCGCCTCCGCTTTTTCCCCTACACTCTTTCCGCGCCTCTCTTTCCCTCCCTCAATTTGAACAACTCTGTTTTATCTGTTCTGTGTACCTCATTTTCAACACACAAGTTCCAACCACTATGTTTCACCCATCACTTTCCCCGCCTCTATTTTTCCGCCTATGTTTACCCGCCTCTGTTTACCCACCTGTTTCACCGCCTCTGATTCCCCGCCTCTGATTCCCCACCTCTGTCTCGACGCCTCTCTTTCGCCTCCACTCTTTCCCCTCCACTCTTTCAGTGCCTGTCTTTCCCTCCCTCAATTTCAACAACACTGTTTGATCTGTTTTGTGTACCTCATTTTAAACACACAACTTCCAACCACTATGTTTTGCCCGCCTCTTTCCCCGCCTCTATTTATCCATCTATGTTTACCTGCCTCTGTTTACCCGCCTGTTTCCCCGCCTCTGATTCCCCACCTTTCATTCCCCGCCTCTCTTTCCCTGCCTCTATTTCCGCGCCTCTTTCTCTGCCTCTCTTTCCCCACATCTCTTTTCCTCCCGCTGATTCCCCGCCTCTGATTCCCCGCCTCTGATTCCCTGCCTCTGATTCCCCGCCTCTGATTCCCTGCCTCAGATTCCCTGCCTCAGATTCCCTGCCTCAGATTCCCGGCCTCTGATTCCCCACCTCTGATTCCCCGCCTCTTATTTCCCGCCTCTGATTCCCCGCCTCTGATTCCCTGCCTCAGATTCCCCGGCTCTGATTCCCTGCATCAGATTCCCTGCATCAGATTCCCTGCCTCTGATTCCCCACCTCTGATTCCCCGCCTCTGATTCCCCGCCTCAGATTCCCCGGCTCTGATTCCCTACCTCAGATTCCCTGCCTCAGATTCCCTGCCTCAGATTCCTCGCCTCAGATTTCCCGCCTCAGATTCCCCGCCTCAGATTCCCCGCCTCAGATTCCCCGCCTCAGATTCCCCGCCTCAGATTCCCCGCCTCAGATTCCCCGCCTCAGATTCCCCACCTCAGATTCCCTGCCTCAGATTCCCTGTCTCAGATTCCCTGCCTCAGATTCCCTTCATCTGATTCCCTTCATCTGATTCCCTGCCTCTGATTCCCTGCCTCTGATTCCCCACCTCTGATTCCCCGCCTCTGATTCCCCGCCTCAGATTCCCTGCCTCAGATTCCCTGCCTCAGATTCCCTGCCTCTGATTCCCTGCCTCAGATTCCCTGCCTCAGATTCCCTGCCTCAGATTCCCTGCCTCTGATTGCCTGCCTCTGATTCCCTGCCTCTGATTCCCTGCCTCTGATTCCCTGCCTCTGATTCCCTGCCTCTGATTCCCTGCCTCTGATTCCCTGCCTTGATTCCGCGCCTCTGATTCCACGCCTCTCTTTCCTTGTCTCTGATTCCCCGCCTCTGAGTCCCTGCCTCTGATACCCAGCCTCTCTTTGCCTGCCTCTATTTCCGTGCCTCTTTCACTGCATCTAGTTTCCCACTTCTCATTTGCCCCCTCTGATAACCCGCCTCTGATTCCATGCCTCTGATTCACTGCCTCAGATTCCCTGCATCAGATTCCCCGACTCAGATTTACCGCCTCAGATTCCCCGCCTCAGATTCCCTGCCTCAGATTCCCTGCCTCAGATTCCCTGCCTCAGATTCCCTTCATCTGATGCCCTTCATCAATTCCCTGCCTCTGATTCCCTGCCTCTGATTCCCCACCTCTGATTCCCCGCCTCAGATTCCCTGGCTCTGATTCTCTGGCTCAGATTCCCTGCCTTAGATTCCCCGTCTCTGATTCCCCACCTCTCTCTACGCCTCTCTTTCGCCTCCACTCTTTCCCCTCCACTCTTTCCGCGCCTCTCTTTCCCTCCCTCAATTTCAACAACTCTGATTGATCTGTTTTGTGTACCTCATTTTCAACACACAAGTTCCAACCACTATGTTTCACCCATCTCTTTCCCCGCCTCTATTTATCCGCCTATGTTTACCCGCCTCTGTTTACCCACCTGTTTCACCGCCTCTGATTCCCCACCTCTGATTCCCCACCTCTGTCTCTACGCCTCTCTTTCGCCTCCACTCTTTCCCCTCCACTCTTTCAGTGCCTGTCTTTCCCTCCCTCAATTTCAACAACACTGTTTGATCTGTTTTGTGTACCTCATTTTAAACACACAAGTTCCAACCACTATGTTTTGCCCGCCTCTTTCCCCGCCTCTATTTATCCACCTATGTTTACCTGCCACTGTTTACCCGCCTGTTTCCCCGCCTCTGATTCCCCACCTTTCATTCCCCGCCTCTCTTTCCCTGCCTCTATTTCCGTGCCTCTTTCTCTGCCTCTCTTTCCCCACATCTCTTTACCTCCCGCTGATTCCCCGCCTCTGATTCCCCGCCTCTGATTCCCCGCCTCTGATTCCCTGCCTCAGATTCCCTGCCTCAGATTCCCTGCCTCAGATTCCCTGCCTCTGATTCCCCGCCTCTGATTCCCCGCCTCTTATTCCCTGCCTCTGATTCCACTCCTCTGATTCCCCGCCTCTGATTCCCTGCCTCTGTTTCGCCGCCTCTGATTCCCCGCCTCTGATTCCCCGCTTCAGATACCCCGGCTCTGATTCCCTGCCTCAGATTCCCTGCCTCAGATTCCCCGCCTCAGATTCCCTGCCTCAGATTCCCCGCCTCAGATTCGCTGCCTCTGATTCCCCGACTCTGATTCCCCGCCTCTTATTCCCCACCACTGATTCCCCGCCTCTGATTCCCCGCCTCTGATTCCCTGCCTCTGTTTCCCCACCTCTGATTCCCCGCCTCTGATTCCCCGCCTCAGATACCCCGGCTCTGATTCCCTACCTCAGATTCCCTGCCTCAGATACCCCGCCTCAGATTCCCTGCCTCAGATTCCCCGCCTCAGATTTCCCGCCTCAGATTCCCCGCCTCAGATTCCCCGCCGCAGATTCCCCGCCTCAGATGCCCCGCCTCAGATTCCCCGCCTCAGATTCCCCGCCTCAGATTCCCCGCCTCAGATTCCCTGCCTCAGATTCCCCGCCTCAGATTCCCCGCCTCAGATTCCCCGCCTCTGATTCCCTGCCACTGATTCCCTGCCTCTGAATCCGCGCCTCTGATTCAACGCCTCTCTTTCCGTATCTCTGATTCCCCGCCTCTAATTCCCTGCCTCTGATTCCCTGCCTCTATTTGCCTGCCTCTATTTCCGTGCCTCTTTCTCTGCATCTAGTTTCCCACATGTCATTTGCCCCCTCTAATGACCCGCCTCCGATTCCATGCCTCTGATTCCCCGCCTCTGATTCCCCGCCTCTGATTCCCTGCCTCTGATTCCCCGCCTCTGATTCCCTGCCTCAGATTCCCTGCCTCAGATTCCCTGCCTCAGATTCCCTGCCTCTGATTCCCCACCTCTTATTCCCCGTCTCTGATTCCCCGCCTCTGATTCCCCGCGTCTGATTCCCTGCCTCAGATTCCCCGGCTCTGATTCCCTGCATTAGATTCCCTGCCTCAGATTCCCTGCCTCTGATTCCCCGCCTCTGATTCCCTGCCTCTGATTCCCCGCCTCTGATTCCTGCCTCAGATTCCCTGCCTCAGATTCCCTGCCTCAGATTCCCTGCCTCTGATTCACTGCCTTTGATTCCCCGCCTCTTATTCCCCACATCTGATTCACAGCCTCTGATTCCCCGCCTCTGATTACCTGCCTCTGTTTCCCCGCCTCTGATTCCCCGCCTCTGATTCCCCGCCTCAGATTCCCCGCCTCAGATTCCCTGCCTCAGATTCCCCGCCTGAGATTCCCCGCCTGAGATTCCCCGCCTGAGATTCCCCGCCTCAGATTCCACGCCTCAGATTCCCCGCCTCAGATTCCCCGCCTCAGATTCCCTGCCTCTGATTGCCAGCCTCTGATTCCCTGCCTCAGATTCCCCGGCTCTGATTCCCTGCATCAGATTCCCTGCATCAGATTCCCTGCCTCTGATTCCCCACCTCTGATTCCCCGCCTCTGATTCCCCGCCTCAGATTCCCCGGCTCTGATTCCCTACCTCAGATTCCCTGCCTCAGATTCCCTGCCTCAGATTCCCTGCCTCAGATTCCTCGCCTCAGATTTCCCGCCTCAGATTCCCCACCTCAGATTCCCCGCCTCAGATTCCCCGCCTCAGATTCCCCGCCTCAGATTCCCCGCCTCAGATTCCCCGCCTCAGATTCCCCACCTCAGATTCCCTGCCTCAGATTCCCTGTCTCAGATTCCCTGCCTCAGATTCCCTTCATCTGATTCCCTTCATCTGATTCCCTGCCTCTGATTCCCTGCCTCTGATTCCCCACCTCTGATTCCCCGCCTCTGATTCCCCGCCTCAGATTCCCTGCCTCAGATTCCCTGCCTCAGATTCCCTGCCTCTGATTCCCTGCCTCAGATTCCCTGCCTCAGATTCCCTGCCTCAGATTCCCTGCCTCTGATTGCCTGCCTCTGATTCCCTGCCTCTGAATCCCTGCCTCTGATTCCCTGCCTCTGATTCCCTGCCTCTGATTCCCTGCCTTGATTCCGCGCCTCTGATTCCACGCCTCTCTTTCCTTGTCTCTGATTCCCCGCCTCTGAGTCCCTGCCTCTGATACCCAGCCTCTCTTTGCCTGCCTCTATTTCCGTGCCTCTTTCACTGCATCTAGTTTCCCACTTCTCATTTGCCCCCTCTGATAACCCGCCTCTGATTCCATGCCTCTGATTCACTGCCTCAGATTCCCTGCATCAGATTCCCCGACTCAGATTTACCGCCTCAGATTCCCCGCCTCAGATTCCCTGCCTCAGATTCCCTGCCTCAGATTCCCTGCCTCAGATTCCCTGCCTCAGATTCCCTTCATCTGATGCCCTTCATCAATTCCCTGCCTCTGATTCCCTGCCTCTGATTCCCCACCTCTGATTCCCCGCCTCAGATTCCCTGGCTCTGATTCTCTGGCTCAGATTCCCTGCCTTAGATTCCCCGTCTCTGATTCCCCACCTCTCTCTACGCCTCTCTTTCGCCTCCACTCTTTCCCCTCCACTCTTTCCGCGCCTCTCTTTCCCTCCCTCAATTTCAACAACTCTGATTGATCTGTTTTGTGTACCTCATTTTCAACACACAAGTTCCAACCACTATGTTTTGCCCGCCTCTTTCCCCGCCTCTATTTATCCACCTATGTTTACCTGCCACTGTTTACCCGGCTGTTTCCCCGCCTCTGATTCCCCACCTTTCATTCCCCGCCTCTCTTTCCCTGCCTCTATTTCCGTGCCTCTTTCTCTGCCTCTCTTTCCCCACATCTCTTTACCTCCCGCTGATTCCCCGCCTCTGATTCCCCGCCTCTGATTCCCCGCCTCTGATTCCCTGCCTCAGATTCCCTGCCTCAGATTCCCTGCCTCAGATTCCCTGCCTCTGATTCCCCGCCTCTGATTCCCCGCCTCTTATTCCCTGCCTCTGATTCCACTCCTCTGATTCCCCGCCTCTGATTCCCTGCCTCTGTTTCCCCGCCTCTGATTCCCCGCCTCTGATTCCCCGCTTCAGATACCCCGGCTCTGATTCCCTGCCTCAGATTCCCTGCCTCAGATTCCCCGCCTCAGATTTCCTGCCTCAGATTCCCCGCCTCAGATTCGCTGCCTCTGATTCCCCGACTCTGATTCCCCGCCTCTTATTCCCCACCTCTGATTCCCCGCCTCTGATTCCCCGCCTCTGATTCCCTGCCTCTGTTTCCCCACCTCTGATTCCCCGCCTCTGATTCCCCGCCTCAGATTCCCCGGCTCTGATTCCCTACCTCAGATTCCCTGCCTCAGATACCCCGCCTCAGATTCCCTGCCTCAGATTCCCCGCCTCAGATTTCCCGCCTCAGATTCCCCGCCTCAGATTCCCCGCCGCAGATTCCCCGCCTCAGATGCCCCGCCTCAGATTCCCCGCCTCAGATTCCCCGCCTCAGATTCCCCGCCTCAGATTCCCTGCCTCAGATTCCCCGCCTCAGATTCCCCGCCTCAGATTCCCCGCCTCTGATTCCCTGCCTCTGATTCCCTGCCTCTGAATCCGCGCCTCTGATTCAACGCCTCTCTTTCCGTATCTCTGATTCCCCGCCTCTAATTCCCTGCCTCTGATTCCCTGCCTCTATTTGCCTGCCTCTATTTCCGTGCCTCTTTCTCTGCATCTAGTTTCCCACATGTCATTTGCCCCCTCTAATAACCCGCCTCCGATTCCATGCCTCTGATTCCCCGCCTCTGATTCCACGCCTCTGATTCCCTGCCTCTGATTCCCCGCCTCTGATTCCCTGCCTCAGATTCCCTGCCTCAGATTCCCTGCCTCAGATTCCCTGCCTCTGATTCCCCACCTCTTATTCCCCGTCTCTGATTCCCCGCCTCTGATTCCCCGCGTCTGATTCCCTGCCTCAGATTCCCCGGCTCTGATTCCCTGCATTAGATTCCCTGCCTCAGATTCCCTGCCTCTGATTCCCCGCCTCTGATTCCCTGCCTCTGATTCCCCGCCTCTGATTCCTGCCTCAGATTCCCTGCCTCAGATTCCCTGCATCAGATTCCCTGCCTCTGATTCACTGCCTTTGATTCCCCGCCTCTTATTCCCCACATCTGATTCCCAGCCTCTGATTCCCCGCCTCTGATTACCTGCCTCTGTTTCCCCGCCTCTGATTCCCCGCCTCTGATTCCCCGCCTCAGATTCCCCGCCTCAGATTCCCTGCCTCAGATTCCCCGCCTGAGATTCCCCGCCTGAGATTCCCCGCCTGAGATTCCCCGCCTCAGATTCCCCGCCTCAGATTCCCCGCCTCAGATTCCCTGCCTCTGATTGCCAGCCTCTGATTCCCTGCCTCTGATTCCCTGCCTCTGATTCCGCGCCTCTGATTCCACGCCTCTCTTTCCTTGTCTCTGATTCCCCGCCTCTGAGTCCCTGCCTCTGATACCCTGCCTCTCTTTGCCTGCCTCTATATCCGTGCCTCTTTCACTGCATCTAGTTTCCCACATCTCATTTGCCCCCTCTGATAACCCGCCTCTGATTTCATGCCTCTGATTCCCCACCTCTGATTCCCCGCCTCAGATTCCCTGGCTCTGATTCTCTGGCTCAGATTCCCTGCCTCAGATTCCCTTCATCTGATGCCCTTCATCAATTCCCTGCCTCTGATTCCCTGCCTCTGATTCCCCACCTCTGATTCCCCGCCTCAGATTCCCTGGCTCTGATTCTCTGGCTCAGATTCCCTGCCTTAGATTCCCTGCCTCTGATTCCCCGCATCTGATTCCAGGCCTCTTATTCCCCACCTCTGATTCCCCGCCTCTGATTCCCCACCTCTGTCTGTATGCCTCTCTTTCGCCTCCGCTTTTTCCCCTCCACCCTTTCCGCGCCTCTCTTTCCCTCCCTCAATTTCAACAACTCTGTTTGATCTGTTCTGTGTACCTCATTTTCAACACACAAGTTCCAACCACTATGTTTCACCCATCTCTTTCCCCGCCTCTATTTATCCGCCTATGTTTACCCGCCTCTGTTTACCCACCTGTTTCACCGCCTCTGTTTCCCCGCCTCTGATTCCCCACCTCTGTCTCTATGCCTCTCTTTCGCCTCCACTCTTTCCCCTCCACTCTTTCCGTGCCTGTCTTTCCCTCCCTCAATTTCAACAACACTCTTTGATCTGTTTTGTGTACCTCATTTTAAACACACAAGTTCCAACCACTATGTTTTGCCCGCCTCTTTCCCCACTTCTATTTATCCACCTATGTTTACCTGCCTCTGTTTACCCGCCTGTTTCCCTGCCTCTGATTCCCCACCTTTCATTCCCCGCCTCTCTTTCCCTGCCTCTATTTCAGCGCCTCTTTCTCTGCCTCTCTATCCCCACATCTCTTTTCCTCCCGCTGATTCCCCGCCTCTGATTCCCTGCCTCAGATTCCCTGCCTCTGATTCCCCGCCTCTTCTTCCCCTCCTCTGATTCCCCGCCTCTGATTCCCCGCCTCTGATTCCCCGCCTCTGATTCCCCGCCTCTGATACCCCGCCTCTGATTCCCCGCCTCTGATTCCCTGCCTCAGATTCCCTGCCTCAGATTCCTTGCCTCAGATTCCCTGCCTCTGATTCCCCGCTTCTGATTCCCTGCCTCTTATTCCCCGCCTCTGATTCCCCGCCTCTGATTCCCCACCTCTGATTCCCTGCCTCTGTTTCCCCGCCTCTGGTTCCCCGCGTCTGATTCCCCGCCTCAGATTCCCCGGCTCTGATTCCCTGCCTGAGATTCCATGCCTCAGAATCCCCGCCTCAGATTCCCTGCCTCAGATTCACTCCGCAGATTCCCCACCTCAGATTCCCCGCCTCAGATTCCCTGCCTCAGATTCCCCGCCTCAGATTCCCCGCCTCAGATTCCCTGCCTCAGATTCCTCGCCTCAGATTCCCTGCCTCAGATTCCCTGCGTCAGATTCCCTGCCTCAGATTCCCTTCATCTGATTCCCTTCATCTGATTCCCTGCCTCTGTTACCCTGCCTCTGATTCCCTGCCTCTGATTCCCCGCCTCTGATTCCCTGCCTCTGATTCCCTGCCTCTGATTGCCTGCCTCTGATTCCCTGCCTCTGATTCCCTGCCTCTGATTCCCTGCCTCTGATTCCGCACCTCTGATTCCACGCCTCTCTTTCCTTGTCTCTGATTCCCCGCCTCTGATTCCCCGCACCTGATTCCCCGCCTCTGATTCCACGCCTCTGATTCCCCGCCTCTGATTCCAGGCCTCTTATTCCCCACCTCTGATTCCCCGCCTCAGATTCCCTGGCTCTGATTCCCCACCTCTGATTCCCCGCCTCAGATTCCCTGGCTCTGATTCTCTGGCTCAGATTCCCTGCCTTAGATTCCCTGCCTCTGATTCCCCGCATCTGATTCCAGGCCTCTTATTCCCCACCTCTGATTCCCCGCCTCTGATTGCCTGCCACTGACTGCCCGCCTCTGATTCCCCGCCTCTGATTCCCCACCTCTGTCTGTATGCCTCTCTTTCGCCTCCGCTTTTTCCCCTCCACTCTTTCCGCGCCTCTCTTTCCCTCCATCAATTTCAACAACTCTGTTTGATCTGTTCTGTGTACCTCATTTTCAACACACAAGTTCCAACCACTATGTTTCACCCATCTCTTTCCCCGCCTCTATTTATCCACCTATGTTTACCCGCCTCTGTTTACCCACCTGTTTCACCGCCTCTGTTTCCCCGCCTCTGATTCCCCACCTCTGTCTCTATGCCTCTCTTTCGCCTCCACTCTTTCCCCTCCACTCTTTCCGTGCCTGTCTTTCCCTCCCTCAATTTCAACAACACTCTTTGATCTGTTTTGTGTACCTCATTTTAAACACACAAGTTCCAACCACTATGTTTTGCCCGCCTCTTTCCCCACTTCTATTTATCCACCTATGTTTACCTGCCACTGTTTACCCGCCTGTTTCCCCGCCTCTGATTCCCCACCTTTCATTCCCCGCCTCTCTTTCCCTGCCTCTATTTCAGCGCCTCTTTCTCTGCCTCTCTATCCCCACATCTCTTTTCCTCCCGCTGATTCCCCGCCTCTGATTCCCTGCCTCAGATTCCCCGCCTCTGATTCCCCGCCTCTGATTCCCCGCCTCTGATTCCCCGCCTCTGATTCCCCGCCTCTGATTCCCTGCCTCAGATTCCCTGCCTCAGATTCCTTGCCTCAGATTCCCTGCCTCTGATTCCCCGCTTCTGATTCCCCGCCTCTTATTCCCCGCCTCTGATTCCCCGCCTCTGATTCCCCACCTCTGATTCCCTGCCTCTGTTTCCCCGCCTCTGGTTCCCCGCGTCTGATTCCCCGCCTCAGATTCCCCGGCTCTGATTCCCTGCCTGAGATTCCATGCCTCAGAATCCCCACCTCAGATTCCCTGCCTCAGATTCACGCCGCAGATTCCCCACCTCAGATTCCCCGCCTCAGATTCCCTGCCTCAGATTCCCCGCCTCAGATTCCCCGCCTCAGATTCCCTGCCTCAGATTCCTCGCCTCAGATTCCCTGCCTCAGATTCCCTGCGTCAGATTCCCTGCCTCAGATTCCCTTCATCTGATTCCCTTCATCTGATTCCCTGCCTCTGTTACCCTGCCTCTGATTCCCTGCCTCTGATTCCCCGCCTCTGATTCCCTGCCTCTGATTCCCTGCCTCTGATTGCCTGCCTCTGATTCCCTGCCTCTGATTCCCTGCCTCTGATTCCCTGCCTCTGATTCCGCACCTCTGATTCCACGCCTCTCTTTCCTTGTCTCTGATTCCCCGCCTCTGATTCCCTGCCTCTGATACCCTGCCTCTCTTTGCCTGCCTCTATTTCCGTGCCTCTTTCTCTGCATCTAGGTTCCCAAATCTCATTTGCCCCCTCTGATAACACGCCTCTGATTCCATGCCTCTGATTCACTGCCTCAGATTCCCTGCCTCAGATACCCCGACTCAGATTTACCGCCTCAGATTCCCCGCCTCAGATTCCCTGTCTCAGATTTCCTGCCTCAGATTCCCTGCCTCAGATTCCCTGCCTCAGATTCCCTGCCTCCGATTTCCCGCCTCTGATTCCCCGCCTCTGATTCCCCGCCTCTGATTCCCAGCCTCTGAATCCCCGCCTCTGAATCCCCGCCTCTGATTCCCCGCCTCTGTTTCCCCGCCTCTGATTCCCCGCACCTGATTCCCCGCCTCTGATTCCACGCCTCTGATTCCCCGCCTCTGATTCCAGGCCTCTTATTCCCCGCCTCTGATACCCCACCTCTGATTGCCTGCCACTGATTGCCCGCCTCTGATTCCCCGCCTCTGATTCCCCGCCTCTGATTCCCCACCTCTGTCTGTATGCCTCTCCTTCGCCTCCACTCTTTCCCCTCCACTCTTTCGGTGCCTGTCTTTCCCTCCCTCAATTTCAACAACACTGTTTGATCTGTTTTGTGTACCTCATTTTAAACACACAACTTCCAACCACTATGTTTTGCCTGCCTCTTTCCCCGCCTCTATTTATCCACCTATGTTTACCTGCCTCTGTTTACCCGCCTGTTTCCCCGCCTCTGATTCCCCACCTTTCATTCCCCGCCTCTCTTTCCCTGCCTCTATTTCCGCGCCTCTTTCTCTGCCTCTCTTTCCCCACATCTCTTTTCCTCCCGCTGATTCCCCGCCTCTGATTCCCCGCCTCTGATTCCCTGCCTCTGATTCCCCGCCTCTGATTCCCTGCCTCAGATTCCCTGCCTCAGATTCCCTGCCTCAGATTCCCGGCCTCTGATTCCCCGCCTCTGATTCCCCGCCTCTTATTTCCCGCCTCTGATTCCCCGCCTCTGATTTCCCGCCTCTGATTCCCTGCCTCAGATTCCCCGGCTCTGATTCCCTGCATCAGATTCCCTGCATCAGATTCCCTGCCTCTGATTCCCCACCTCTGATTCCCTGCCTCTGATTCCCCGCCTCTGATTCCCTGCCTCAGATTCCCTGCCTCAGATTCCCTGCCTCAGATTCCCTGCCTCTGATTCCCCGCCTTTGATTCCCCGCCTCTTATTCCCCACCTCTGATTCCCCGCCTCTGATTCCCCGCCTCTGATTCCCTGCCTCTGTTTCCCCGCCTCTGAATCCCCGCCTCTGATTCCCCGCCTCAGATTCCCCGGCTCTGATTCCCTGCCTGAGATTCCCTGCCTCAGATACCCCGCCTCAGATTCTCCGCCTCAGATTCCCCGTCTCAGATTCCCCGCCTCAGATTCCCCGCCTCAGATTCCCCGCCTCAGATTCCCCGCCTCAGATTCCCCGCCTCAGATTCCCCGCCTCAGATTCCCTGCCTCTGATTGCCTGCCTCTGATTCCCTGCCTCAGATTCCCTGCCTCAGATTCCCCGCCAGAGATTCCCCGCCTCAGATTCCCCGCCTTAGATTCCCCGCCTCAGATTCCCCGCCTCAGATTCCCCGCCTCAGATTCCCCGCCTCAGATTCCCTGCCTCTGATTGCCTGCCTCTGATTCCCTGCCTCTGATTCCCTGCCTCTGATTCCCCGCCTCTGATTCCCCGCCTCAGATTCCCTGCCTCAGATTCCCTGCCTCAGATTCCCTGCCTCTGATTCCCTGCCTCAGATTCCCTGCCTCAGATTCCCTGCCTCAGATTCCCTGCCTCTGATTGCCTGCCTCTGTTTCCCTGCCTCTGATTCCCTGCCTCTGATTCCCTGCCTCTGATTCCCTGCCTCTGATTCCCTGCCTCTGATTCCCTGCCTCTGATTCCCTGCCTCTGATTCCGCGCCTCTGATTCCACGCCTCTCTTTCCTTGTCTCTGATTCCCCGCCTCTGAGTCCCTGCCTCTGATACCCTGCCTCTCTTTGCCTGTCTCTATATCCGTGCCTCTTTCACTGC
Source organism: Narcine bancroftii (assembly GCF_036971445.1). Taxonomy (NCBI): domain Eukaryota; kingdom Metazoa; phylum Chordata; class Chondrichthyes; order Torpediniformes; family Narcinidae; genus Narcine; species Narcine bancroftii. Next base: position 319,637,437 of record NC_091472.1, read on the forward strand.
ATCTAGTTTCCCACATCTCATTTGCCCCCTCTGATAACCCGCCTCTGATTCCATGCCTCTGATTCACTGCCTCAGATTCCCGGCATCAGATTCCCCGACTCAGATTTACCGCCTCAGATTCCCCGCCTCAGATTCCCTGCCTCAGATTCCCTGCCTCAGATTCCCTGCCTCAGATTCCCTGCCTCAGATTCCCTTCATCTGATGCCCTTCATCAATTCCCTGCCTCTGATTCCCTGCCTCTGATTCCCCACCTCTGATTCCCCGCCTCAGATTCCCTGACTCTGATTCTCTGGCTCAGATTCCCTGCCTTGGATTCCCTGCCTCTGATTCCCCGCATCTGATTCCAGGCCTCTTATTCCCCACCTCTGATTCCCCGCCTCTGATTGCCTGCCACTGACTGCCCGCCTCTGATTCCCCGCCTCTGATTCCCCGCCTCTGATTCCCCACCTCTGTCTGTATGCCTCTCTTTCGCCTCCGCTTTTTCCCCTCCACTCTTTCCGCGCCACTCTTTCCCTCCCTCAATTTCAACAACTCTGTTTGATCTGTTCTGTGTACCTCATTTTCAACACACAAGTTCCAACCACTATGTTTCACCCATCTCTTTCCCCGCCTCTATTTATCCGCCTATGTTTACCCGCCTCTGTTTACCCACCTGTTTCACCGCCTCTGTTTCCCCGCCTCTGATTCCCCACCTCTGTCTCTACGCCTCTCTTTCGCCTCCACTCTTTCCCCTCCACTCTTTCCGTGCCTGTCTTTCCCTCCCTCAATTTCAACAACACTCTTTGATCTGTTTTTTGTACCTCATTTTAAACACACAAGTTCCAACCACTATGTTTTGCCCGCCTCTTTCCCCACTTCTATTTATCCACCTATGTTTACCTGCCACTGTTTACCCGCCTGTTTCCCCACCTCTGATTCCCCACCTTTCATTCCCCGCCTCTCTTTCCCTGCCTCTATTTCAGCGCCTCTTTCTCTGCCTCTCTATCCCCACATCTCTTTTCCTCCCGCTGATTCCCCGCTTCTGATTCCCTGCCTCAGATTCCCTGCCTCTGATTCCCCGCCTCTGATTCCCCGCCTCTTATTCCCCTCCTCTGATTCCCCGCTTCTGATTCCCCGCCTCTTATTCCCCGCCTCTGATTCCCCGCCTCTGATTCCCCACCTCTGATTCCCTGCCTCTGTTTCCCCGCCTCTGGTTCCCCGCGTCTGATTCCCCGCCTCAGATTCCCCGGCTCTGATTCCCTGCCTGAGATTCCATGCCTCAGAATCCCCGCCTCTGATTCCCTGCCTCAGATTCCCCGCCGCAGATTCCCGCCACAGATTCCCCGCCTCAGATTCCCTGCCTCAGATTCCCCGCCTCAGATTCCCCGCCTCAGCTTCCCTGCCTCAGATTCCTCGCCTCAGATTCCCTGCCTCAGATTCCCTGCCTCAGATTCCCTGCCTCAGATTCCCTTCATCTGATTCCCTTCATCTGATTCCCTGCCTCTGTAACCCTGCCTCTGATTCCCTGCCTCTGATTCCCCGCCTCTGATTCCCTGCCTCTGATTCCTTGCCTCTGATTGCCTGCCTCTGATTGCCTGCCTCTGATTCCCTGCCTCTGATTCCCTGCCTCTTATTCCGCACCTCTGATTCCACGCCTCTCTTTCCTTGTCTCTGATTCCCCGCCTCTGATTCCCTGCCTCTGATACCCTGCCTCTCTTTGCCTGCTTCTATTTCCGTGCCTCTTTCTCTGCATCTAGGTTCCTAAATCTCATTTGCACCCTCTGATAACCCGCCTCTGATTCCATGCCTCTGATTCACTGCCTCAGATTCCCTGCCTCAGACACCCCGACTCAGATTTACCGCCTCAGATTCCCCGCCTCAGATTCCCTGTCTCAGATTTCCTGCCTCATATTCCCTGCCTCAGATTCCCTGCCTCAGATTCCCTGCCTCCGATTCCCCGCCTCTGATTCCCCGCCTCTGATTCCCCGCCTCTGATTCCCAGCCTCTGAATCCCCGCCTCTGAATCCCCGCCTCTGATTCCCCGCCTCTGTTTCCCCGCCTCTGATTCCCCGCCTCTGATTCCACGCCTCTGATTCCCCGCCTCTGATTCCAGGCCTCTTATTCCCCACCTCTGATTCCCCACCTCTGATTGCCTGCCACTGATTGCCTGCCTCTGATTCCCCGCCTCTGATTCCCCGCCTCTGATTCCCCACCTCTGTCTGTATGCCTCTCTTTCGCCTCCGCTTTTTCCCCTACACTCTTTCCGCGCCTCTCTTTCCCTCCCTCAATTTGAACAACTCTGTTTTATCTGTTCTGTGTACCTCATTTTCAACACACAAGTTCCAACCACTATGTTTCACCCATCACTTTCCCCGCCTCTATTTTTCCGCCTATGTTTACCCGCCTCTGTTTACCCACCTGTTTCACCGCCTCTGATTCCCCGCCTCTGATTCCCCACCTCTGTCTCGACGCCTCTCTTTCGCCTCCACTCTTTCCCCTCCACTCTTTCAGTGCCTGTCTTTCCCTCCCTCAATTTCAACAACACTGTTTGATCTGTTTTGTGTACCTCATTTTAAACACACAACTTCCAACCACTATGTTTTGCCCGCCTCTTTCCCCGCCTCTATTTATCCATCTATGTTTACCTGCCTCTGTTTACCCGCCTGTTTCCCCGCCTCTGATTCCCCACCTTTCATTCCCCGCCTCTCTTTCCCTGCCTCTATTTCCGCGCCTCTTTCTCTGCCTCTCTTTCCCCACATCTCTTTTCCTCCCGCTGATTCCCCGCCTCTGATTCCCCGCCTCTGATTCCCTGCCTCTGATTCCCCGCCTCTGATTCCCTGCCTCAGATTCCCTGCCTCAGATTCCCTGCCTCAGATTCCCGGCCTCTGATTCCCCACCTCTGATTCCCCGCCTCTTATTTCCCGCCTCTGATTCCCCGCCTCTGATTCCCTGCCTCAGATTCCCCGGCTCTGATTCCCTGCATCAGATTCCCTGCATCAGATTCCCTGCCTCTGATTCCCCACCTCTGATTCCCCGCCTCTGATTCCCCGCCTCAGATTCCCCGGCTCTGATTCCCTACCTCAGATTCCCTGCCTCAGATTCCCTGCCTCAGATTCCTCGCCTCAGATTTCCCGCCTCAGATTCCCCGCCTCAGATTCCCCGCCTCAGATTCCCCGCCTCAGATTCCCCGCCTCAGATTCCCCGCCTCAGATTCCCCGCCTCAGATTCCCCACCTCAGATTCCCTGCCTCAGATTCCCTGTCTCAGATTCCCTGCCTCAGATTCCCTTCATCTGATTCCCTTCATCTGATTCCCTGCCTCTGATTCCCTGCCTCTGATTCCCCACCTCTGATTCCCCGCCTCTGATTCCCCGCCTCAGATTCCCTGCCTCAGATTCCCTGCCTCAGATTCCCTGCCTCTGATTCCCTGCCTCAGATTCCCTGCCTCAGATTCCCTGCCTCAGATTCCCTGCCTCTGATTGCCTGCCTCTGATTCCCTGCCTCTGATTCCCTGCCTCTGATTCCCTGCCTCTGATTCCCTGCCTCTGATTCCCTGCCTCTGATTCCCTGCCTTGATTCCGCGCCTCTGATTCCACGCCTCTCTTTCCTTGTCTCTGATTCCCCGCCTCTGAGTCCCTGCCTCTGATACCCAGCCTCTCTTTGCCTGCCTCTATTTCCGTGCCTCTTTCACTGCATCTAGTTTCCCACTTCTCATTTGCCCCCTCTGATAACCCGCCTCTGATTCCATGCCTCTGATTCACTGCCTCAGATTCCCTGCATCAGATTCCCCGACTCAGATTTACCGCCTCAGATTCCCCGCCTCAGATTCCCTGCCTCAGATTCCCTGCCTCAGATTCCCTGCCTCAGATTCCCTTCATCTGATGCCCTTCATCAATTCCCTGCCTCTGATTCCCTGCCTCTGATTCCCCACCTCTGATTCCCCGCCTCAGATTCCCTGGCTCTGATTCTCTGGCTCAGATTCCCTGCCTTAGATTCCCCGTCTCTGATTCCCCACCTCTCTCTACGCCTCTCTTTCGCCTCCACTCTTTCCCCTCCACTCTTTCCGCGCCTCTCTTTCCCTCCCTCAATTTCAACAACTCTGATTGATCTGTTTTGTGTACCTCATTTTCAACACACAAGTTCCAACCACTATGTTTCACCCATCTCTTTCCCCGCCTCTATTTATCCGCCTATGTTTACCCGCCTCTGTTTACCCACCTGTTTCACCGCCTCTGATTCCCCACCTCTGATTCCCCACCTCTGTCTCTACGCCTCTCTTTCGCCTCCACTCTTTCCCCTCCACTCTTTCAGTGCCTGTCTTTCCCTCCCTCAATTTCAACAACACTGTTTGATCTGTTTTGTGTACCTCATTTTAAACACACAAGTTCCAACCACTATGTTTTGCCCGCCTCTTTCCCCGCCTCTATTTATCCACCTATGTTTACCTGCCACTGTTTACCCGCCTGTTTCCCCGCCTCTGATTCCCCACCTTTCATTCCCCGCCTCTCTTTCCCTGCCTCTATTTCCGTGCCTCTTTCTCTGCCTCTCTTTCCCCACATCTCTTTACCTCCCGCTGATTCCCCGCCTCTGATTCCCCGCCTCTGATTCCCCGCCTCTGATTCCCTGCCTCAGATTCCCTGCCTCAGATTCCCTGCCTCAGATTCCCTGCCTCTGATTCCCCGCCTCTGATTCCCCGCCTCTTATTCCCTGCCTCTGATTCCACTCCTCTGATTCCCCGCCTCTGATTCCCTGCCTCTGTTTCGCCGCCTCTGATTCCCCGCCTCTGATTCCCCGCTTCAGATACCCCGGCTCTGATTCCCTGCCTCAGATTCCCTGCCTCAGATTCCCCGCCTCAGATTCCCTGCCTCAGATTCCCCGCCTCAGATTCGCTGCCTCTGATTCCCCGACTCTGATTCCCCGCCTCTTATTCCCCACCACTGATTCCCCGCCTCTGATTCCCCGCCTCTGATTCCCTGCCTCTGTTTCCCCACCTCTGATTCCCCGCCTCTGATTCCCCGCCTCAGATTCCCCGGCTCTGATTCCCTACCTCAGATTCCCTGCCTCAGATACCCCGCCTCAGATTCCCTGCCTCAGATTCCCCGCCTCAGATTTCCCGCCTCAGATTCCCCGCCTCAGATTCCCCGCCGCAGATTCCCCGCCTCAGATGCCCCGCCTCAGATTCCCCGCCTCAGATTCCCCGCCTCAGATTCCCCGCCTCAGATTCCCTGCCTCAGATTCCCCGCCTCAGATTCCCCGCCTCAGATTCCCCGCCTCTGATTCCCTGCCACTGATTCCCTGCCTCTGAATCCGCGCCTCTGATTCAACGCCTCTCTTTCCGTATCTCTGATTCCCCGCCTCTAATTCCCTGCCTCTGATTCCCTGCCTCTATTTGCCTGCCTCTATTTCCGTGCCTCTTTCTCTGCATCTAGTTTCCCACATGTCATTTGCCCCCTCTAATGACCCGCCTCCGATTCCATGCCTCTGATTCCCCGCCTCTGATTCCCCGCCTCTGATTCCCTGCCTCTGATTCCCCGCCTCTGATTCCCTGCCTCAGATTCCCTGCCTCAGATTCCCTGCCTCAGATTCCCTGCCTCTGATTCCCCACCTCTTATTCCCCGTCTCTGATTCCCCGCCTCTGATTCCCCGCGTCTGATTCCCTGCCTCAGATTCCCCGGCTCTGATTCCCTGCATTAGATTCCCTGCCTCAGATTCCCTGCCTCTGATTCCCCGCCTCTGATTCCCTGCCTCTGATTCCCCGCCTCTGATTCCTGCCTCAGATTCCCTGCCTCAGATTCCCTGCCTCAGATTCCCTGCCTCTGATTCACTGCCTTTGATTCCCCGCCTCTTATTCCCCACATCTGATTCACAGCCTCTGATTCCCCGCCTCTGATTACCTGCCTCTGTTTCCCCGCCTCTGATTCCCCGCCTCTGATTCCCCGCCTCAGATTCCCCGCCTCAGATTCCCTGCCTCAGATTCCCCGCCTGAGATTCCCCGCCTGAGATTCCCCGCCTGAGATTCCCCGCCTCAGATTCCACGCCTCAGATTCCCCGCCTCAGATTCCCCGCCTCAGATTCCCTGCCTCTGATTGCCAGCCTCTGATTCCCTGCCTCAGATTCCCCGGCTCTGATTCCCTGCATCAGATTCCCTGCATCAGATTCCCTGCCTCTGATTCCCCACCTCTGATTCCCCGCCTCTGATTCCCCGCCTCAGATTCCCCGGCTCTGATTCCCTACCTCAGATTCCCTGCCTCAGATTCCCTGCCTCAGATTCCCTGCCTCAGATTCCTCGCCTCAGATTTCCCGCCTCAGATTCCCCACCTCAGATTCCCCGCCTCAGATTCCCCGCCTCAGATTCCCCGCCTCAGATTCCCCGCCTCAGATTCCCCGCCTCAGATTCCCCACCTCAGATTCCCTGCCTCAGATTCCCTGTCTCAGATTCCCTGCCTCAGATTCCCTTCATCTGATTCCCTTCATCTGATTCCCTGCCTCTGATTCCCTGCCTCTGATTCCCCACCTCTGATTCCCCGCCTCTGATTCCCCGCCTCAGATTCCCTGCCTCAGATTCCCTGCCTCAGATTCCCTGCCTCTGATTCCCTGCCTCAGATTCCCTGCCTCAGATTCCCTGCCTCAGATTCCCTGCCTCTGATTGCCTGCCTCTGATTCCCTGCCTCTGATTCCCTGCCTCTGATTCCCTGCCTCTGATTCCCTGCCTCTGATTCCCTGCCTTGATTCCGCGCCTCTGATTCCACGCCTCTCTTTCCTTGTCTCTGATTCCCCGCCTCTGAGTCCCTGCCTCTGATACCCAGCCTCTCTTTGCCTGCCTCTATTTCCGTGCCTCTTTCACTGCATCTAGTTTCCCACTTCTCATTTGCCCCCTCTGATAACCCGCCTCTGATTCCATGCCTCTGATTCACTGCCTCAGATTCCCTGCATCAGATTCCCCGACTCAGATTTACCGCCTCAGATTCCCCGCCTCAGATTCCCTGCCTCAGATTCCCTGCCTCAGATTCCCTTCCTCAGATTCCCTGCCTCAGATTCCCTTCATCTGATGCCCTTCATCAATTCCCTGCCTCTGATTCCCTGCCTCTGTTTCCCCACCTCTGATTCCCCGCCTCAGATTCCCTGGCTCTGATTCTCTGGCTCAGATTCCCTGCCTTAGATTCCCCGTCTCTGATTCCCCACCTCTCTCTACGCCTCTCTTTCGCCTCCACTCTTTCCCCTCCACTCTTTCCGCGCCTCTCTTTCCCTCCCTCAATTTCAACAACTCTGATTGATCTGTTTTGTGTACCTCATTTTCAACACACAAGTTCCAACCACTATGTTTCACCCATCTCTTTCCCCGCCTCTATTTATCCGCCTATGTTTACCCACCTCTGTTTACCCACCTGTTTCACCGCCTCTGATTCCCCGCCTCTGATTCCCCACCTCTGTCTCTACGCCTCTCTTTCGCCTCCACTCTTTCCCCTCCACTCTTTCAGTGCCTGTCTTTCCCTCCCTCAATTTCAACAACACTGTTTGATCTGTTTTGTGTACCTCATTTTAAACACACAAGTTCCAACCACTATGTTTTGCCCGCCTCTTTCCCCGCCTCTATTTATCCACCTATGTTTACCTGCCACTGTTTACCCGCCTGTTTCCCCGCCTCTGATTCCCCACCTTTCATTCCCCGCCTCTCTTTCCCTGCCTCTATTTCCGTGCCTCTTTCTCTGCCTCTCTTTCCCCACATCTCTTTACCTCCCGCTGATTCCCCGCCTCTGATTCCCCGCCTCTTATTCCCCGCCTCTGATTCCCTGCCTCAGATTCCCTGCCTCAGATTCCCTGCCTCAGATTCCCTGCCTCTGATTCCCCGCCTCTGATTCCCCGCCTCAGATTCCCTGCCTCTGATTCCACTCCTCTGATTCCCCGCCTCTGATTCCCTGCCTTTGATTCCCCGCCTCTTATTCCCCACATCTGATTCACAGCCTCTGATTCCCCGCCTCTGATTACCTGCCTCTGTTTCCCCGCCTCTGATTCCCCGCCTCTGATTCCCCGCCTCAGATTCCCCGCCTCAGATTCCCTGCCTCAGATTCCCCGCCTGAGATTCCCCGCCTGAGATTCCCCGCCTGAGATTCCCCGCCTCAGATTCCACGCCTCAGATTCCCCGCCTCAGATTCCCCGCCTCAGATTCCCTGCCTCTGATTGCCAGCCTCTGATTCCCTGCCTCAGATTCCCCGGCTCTGATTCCCTGCATCAGATTCCCTGCATCAGATTCCCTGCCTCTGATTCCCCACCTCTGATTCCCCGCCTCTGATTCCCCGCCTCAGATTCCCCGGCTCTGATTCCCTACCTCAGATTCCCTGCCTCAGATTCCCTGCCTCAGATTCCCTGCCTCAGATTCCTCGCCTCAGATTTCCCGCCTCAGATTCCCCACCTCAGATTCCCCGCCTCAGATTCCCCGCCTCAGATTCCCCGCCTCAGATTCCCCGCCTCAGATTCCCCGCCTCAGATTCCCCACCTCAGATTCCCTGCCTCAGATTCCCTGTCTCAGATTCCCTGCCTCAGATTCCCTTCATCTGATTCCCTTCATCTGATTCCCTGCCTCTGATTCCCTGCCTCTGATTCCCCACCTCTGATTCCCCGCCTCTGATTCCCCGCCTCAGATTCCCTGCCTCAGATTCCCTGCCTCAGATTCCCTGCCTCTGATTCCCTGCCTCAGATTCCCTGCCTCAGATTCCCTGCCTCAGATTCCCTGCCTCTGATTGCCTGCCTCTGATTCCCTGCCTCTGATTCCCTGCCTCTGATTCCCTGCCTCTGATTCCCTGCCTCTGATTCCCTGCCTCTGATTCCCTGCCTTGATTCCGCGCCTCTGATTCCACGCCTCTCTTTCCTTGTCTCTGATTCCCCGCCTCTGAGTCCCTGCCTCTGATACCCAGCCTCTCTTTGCCTGCCTCTATTTCCGTGCCTCTTTCACTGCATCTAGTTTCCCACTTCTCATTTGCCCCCTCTGATAACCCGCCTCTGATTCCATGCCTCTGATTCACTGCCTCAGATTCCCTGCATCAGATTCCCCGACTCAGATTTACCGCCTCAGATTCCCCGCCTCAGATTCCCTGCCTCAGATTCCCTGCCTCAGATTCCCTTCCTCAGATTCCCTGCCTCAGATTCCCTTCATCTGATGCCCTTCATCAATTCCCTGCCTCTGATTCCCTGCCTCTGTTTCCCCACCTCTGATTCCCCGCCTCAGATTCCCTGGCTCTGATTCTCTGGCTCAGATTCCCTGCCTTAGATTCCCCGTCTCTGATTCCCCACCTCTCTCTACGCCTCTCTTTCGCCTCCACTCTTTCCCCTCCACTCTTTCCGCGCCTCTCTTTCCCTCCCTCAATTTCAACAACTCTGATTGATCTGTTTTGTGTACCTCATTTTCAACACACAAGTTCCAACCACTATGTTTCACCCATCTCTTTCCCCGCCTCTATTTATCCGCCTATGTTTACCCACCTCTGTTTACCCACCTGTTTCACCGCCTCTGATTCCCCGCCTCTGATTCCCCACCTCTGTCTCTACGCCTCTCTTTCGCCTCCACTCTTTCCCCTCCACTCTTTCAGTGCCTGTCTTTCCCTCCCTCAATTTCAACAACACTGTTTGATCTGTTTTGTGTACCTCATTTTAAACACACAAGTTCCAACCACTATGTTTTGCCCGCCTCTTTCCCCGCCTCTATTTATCCACCTATGTTTACCTGCCACTGTTTACCCGCCTGTTTCCCCGCCTCTGATTCCCCACCTTTCATTCCCCGCCTCTCTTTCCCTGCCTCTATTTCCGTGCCTCTTTCTCTGCCTCTCTTTCCCCACATCTCTTTACCTCCCGCTGATTCCCCGCCTCTGATTCCCCGCCTCTTATTCCCCGCCTCTGATTCCCTGCCTCAGATTCCCTGCCTCAGATTCCCTGCCTCAGATTCCCTGCCTCTGATTCCCCGCCTCTGATTCCCCGCCTCTTATTCCCTGCCTCTGATTCCACTCCTCTGATTCCCCGCCTCTGATTCCCTGCCTCTGTTTCCCCGCCTCTGATTCCCCGCCTCTGATTCCCCGCTTCAGATACCCCGGCTCTGATTCCCTGCCTCAGATTCCCTGCCTCAGATTCCCCGCCTCAGATTCCCTGCCTCAGATTCCCCGCCTCAGATTCGCTGCCTCTGATTCCCCGACTCTGATTCCCCGCCTCTTATTCCCCACCTCTGATTCCCCGCCTCTGATTCCCCGCCTCTGATTCCCTGCCTCTGTTTCCCCACCTCTGATTCCCCGCCTCTGATTCCCCGCCTCAGATTCCCCGGCTCTGATTCCCTACCTCAGATTCCCTGCCTCAGATACCCCGCCTCAGATTCCCTGCCTCAGATTCCCCGCCTCAGATTTCCCGCCTCAGATTCCCCGCCTCTGATTCCCCGCCTCTGATTCCCTGCCTCTGATTCCCTGCCTCTGATTCCCTGCCTCTGATTCCCTGCCTCTGATTCCCTGCCTTGATTCCGCGCCTCTGATTCCACGCCTCTCTTTCCTTGTCTCTGATTCCCCGCCTCTGAGTCCCTGCCTCTGATACCCAGCCTCTCTTTGCCTGCCTCTATTTCCGTGCCTCTTTCACTGCATCTAGTTTCCCACTTCTCATTTGCCCCCTCTGATAACCCGCCTCTGATTCCATGCCTCTGATTCACTGCCTCAGATTCCCTGCATCAGATTCCCCGACTCAGATTTACCGCCTCAGATTCCCCGCCTCAGATTCCCTGCCTCAGATTCCCTGCCTCAGATTCCCTTCCTCAGATTCCCTGCCTCAGATTCCCTTCATCTGATGCCCTTCATCAATTCCCTGCCTCTGATTCCCTGCCTCTGTTTCCCCACCTCTGATTCCCCGCCTCAGATTCCCTGGCTCTGATTCTCTGGCTCAGATTCCCTGCCTTAGATTCCCCGTCTCTGATTCCCCACCTCTCTCTACGCCTCTCTTTCGCCTCCACTCTTTCCCCTCCACTCTTTCCGCGCCTCTCTTTCCCTCCCTCAATTTCAACAACTCTGATTGATCTGTTTTGTGTACCTCATTTTCAACACACAAGTTCCAACCACTATGTTTCACCCATCTCTTTCCCCGCCTCTATTTATCCGCCTATGTTTACCCACCTCTGTTTACCCACCTGTTTCACCGCCTCTGATTCCCCGCCTCTGATTCCCCACCTCTGTCTCTACGCCTCTCTTTCGCCTCCACCCTTTCCCCTCCACTCTTTCAGTGCCTGTCTTTCCCTCCCTCAATTTCAACAACACTGTTTGATCTGTTTTGTGTACCTCATTTTAAACACACAAGTTCCAACCACTATGTTTTGCCCGCCTCTTTCCCCGCCTCTATTTATCCACCTATGTTTACCTGCCACTGTTTACCCGCCTGTTTCCCCGCCTCTGATTCCCCACCTTTCATTCCCCGCCTCTCTTTCCCTGCCTCTATTTCCGTGCCTCTTTCTCTGCCTCTCTTTCCCCACATCTCTTTACCTCCCGCTGATTCCCCGCCTCTGATTCCCCGCCTCTTATTCCCCGCCTCTGATTCCCTGCCTCAGATTCCCTGCCTCAGATTCCCTGCCTCAGATTCCCTGCCTCTGATTCCCCGCCTCTGATTCCCCGCCTCAGATTCCCTGCCTCTGATTCCACTCCTCTGATTCCCCGCCTCTGATTCCCTGCCTTTGATTCCCCGCCTCTTATTCCCCACATCTGATTCACAGCCTCTGATTCCCCGCCTCTGATTACCTGCCTCTGTTTCCCCGCCTCTGATTCCCCGCCTCTGATTCCCCGCCTCAGATTCCCCGCCTCAGATTCCCTGCCTCAGATTCCCCGCCTGAGATTCCCCGCCTGAGATTCCCCGCCTGAGATTCCCCGCCTCAGATTCCACGCCTCAGATTCCCCGCCTCAGATTCCCCGCCTCAGATTCCCTGCCTCTGATTGCCAGCCTCTGATTCCCTGCCTCAGATTCCCCGGCTCTGATTCCCTGCATCAGATTCCCTGCATCAGATTCCCTGCCTCTGATTCCCCACCTCTGATTCCCCGCCTCTGATTCCCCGCCTCAGATTCCCCGGCTCTGATTCCCTACCTCAGATTCCCTGCCTCAGATTCCCTGCCTCAGATTCCCTGCCTCAGATTCCTCGCCTCAGATTTCCCGCCTCAGATTCCCCACCTCAGATTCCCCGCCTCAGATTCCCCGCCTCAGATTCCCCGCCTCAGATTCCCCGCCTCAGATTCCCCGCCTCAGATTCCCCACCTCAGATTCCCTGCCTCAGATTCCCTGTCTCAGATTCCCTGCCTCAGATTCCCTTCATCTGATTCCCTTCATCTGATTCCCTGCCTCTGATTCCCTGCCTCTGATTCCCCACCTCTGATTCCCCGCCTCTGATTCCCCGCCTCAGATTCCCTGCCTCAGATTCCCTGCCTCAGATTCCCTGCCTCTGATTCCCTGCCTCAGATTCCCTGCCTCAGATTCCCTGCCTCAGATTCCCTGCCTCTGATTGCCTGCCTCTGATTCCCTGCCTCTGATTCCCTGCCTCTGATTCCCTGCCTCTGATTCCCTGCCTCTGATTCCCTGCCTCTGATTCCCTGCCTTGATTCCGCGCCTCTGATTCCACGCCTCTCTTTCCTTGTCTCTGATTCCCCGCCTCTGAGTCCCTGCCTCTGATACCCAGCCTCTCTTTGCCTGCCTCTATTTCCGTGCCTCTTTCACTGCATCTAGTTTCCCACTTCTCATTTGCCCCCTCTGATAACCCGCCTCTGATTCCATGCCTCTGATTCACTGCCTCAGATTCCCTGCATCAGATTCCCCGACTCAGATTTACCGCCTCAGATTCCCCGCCTCAGATTCCCTGCCTCAGATTCCCTGCCTCAGATTCCCTTCCTCAGATTCCCTGCCTCAGATTCCCTTCATCTGATGCCCTTCATCAATTCCCTGCCTCTGATTCCCTGCCTCTGTTTCCCCACCTCTGATTCCCCGCCTCAGATTCCCTGGCTCTGATTCTCTGGCTCAGATTCCCTGCCTTAGATTCCCCGTCTCTGATTCCCCACCTCTCTCTACGCCTCTCTTTCGCCTCCACTCTTTCCCCTCCACTCTTTCCGCGCCTCTCTTTCCCTCCCTCAATTTCAACAACTCTGATTGATCTGTTTTGTGTACCTCATTTTCAACACACAAGTTCCAACCACTATGTTTCACCCATCTCTTTCCCCGCCTCTATTTATCCGCCTATGTTTACCCACCTCTGTTTACCCACCTGTTTCACCGCCTCTGATTCCCCGCCTCTGATTCCCCACCTCTGTCTCTACGCCTCTCTTTCGCCTCCACTCTTTCCCCTCCACTCTTTCAGTGCCTGTCTTTCCCTCCCTCAATTTCAACAACACTGTTTGATCTGTTTTGTGTACCTCATTTTAAACACACAAGTTCCAACCACTATGTTTTGCCCGCCTCTTTCCCCGCCTCTATTTATCCACCTATGTTTACCTGCCACTGTTTACCCGCCTGTTTCCCCGCCTCTGATTCCCCACCTTTCATTCCCCGCCTCTCTTTCCCTGCCTCTATTTCCGTGCCTCTTTCTCTGCCTCTCTTTCCCCACATCTCTTTACCTCCCGCTGATTCCCCGCCTCTGATTCCCCGCCTCTTATTCCCCGCCTCTGATTCCCTGCCTCAGATTCCCTGCCTCAGATTCCCTGCCTCAGATTCCCTGCCTCTGATTCCCCGCCTCTGATTCCCCGCCTCTTATTCCCTGCCTCTGATTCCACTCCTCTGATTCCCCGCCTCTGATTCCCTGCCTCTGTTTCCCCGCCTCTGATTCCCCGCCTCTGATTCCCCGCTTCAGATACCCCGGCTCTGATTCCCTGCCTCAGATTCCCTGCCTCAGATTCCCCGCCTCAGATTCCCTGCCTCAGATTCCCCGCCTCAGATTCGCTGCCTCTGATTCCCCGACTCTGATTCCCCGCCTCTTATTCCCCACCTCTGATTCCCCGCCTCTGATTCCCCGCCTCTGATTCCCTGCCTCTGTTTCCCCACCTCTGATTCCCCGCCTCTGATTCCCCGCCTCAGATTCCCCGGCTCTGATTCCCTACCTCAGATTCCCTGCCTCAGATACCCCGCCTCAGATTCCCTGCCTCAGATTCCCCGCCTCAGATTTCCCGCCTCAGATTCCCCGCCTCTGATTCCCCGCCTCTGATTCCCCACCTCTGATTCCCAGCCTCTGAATCCCCGCCTCTGAATCCCCGCCTCTGATTCCCCGCCTCTGTTTCCCCGCCTCTGATTCCCCGCACCTGATTCCCCGCCTCAGATTCCCTGCCTCAGATTCCCCGCCTCTGATTCCCCGCCTCTGTTTCCCCGCCTCTGATTCCCCGCACCTGATTCCCCGCCTCTGATTCCCCGCCTCAGATTCCCCACCTCAGATTCCCTGCCTCAGATTCCCTGTCTCAGATTCCCTGCCTCAGATTCCCTTCATCTGATTCCCTTCATCTGATTCCCTGCCTCTGATTCCCTGCCTCTGATTCCCCACCTCTGATTCCCCGCCTCTGATTCCCCGCCTCAGATTCCCCGCCTCAGATTCCCTGCCTCAGATTCCCTGCCTCTGATTCCCTGCCTCAGATTCCCTGCCTCAGATTCCCTGCCTCAGATTCCCTGCCTCTGATTGCCTGCCTCTGATTCCCTGCCTCTGATTCCCTGCCTCTGATTCCCTGCCTCTGATTCCCTGCCTCTGATTCCCTGCCTCTGATTCCCTGCCTTGATTCCGCGCCTCTGATTCCACGCCTCTCTTTCCTTGTCTCTGATTCCCCGCCTCTGAGTCCCTGCCTCTGATACCCAGCCTCTCTTTGCCTGCCTCTATTTCCGTGCCTCTTTCACTGCATCTAGTTTCCCACTTCTCATTTGCCCCCTCTGATAACCCGCCTCTGATTCCATGCCTCTGATTCACTGCCTCAGATTCCCTGCATCAGATTCCCCGACTCAGATTTACCGCCTCAGATTCCCCGCCTCAGATTCCCTGCCTCAGATTCCCTGCCTCAGATTCCCTTCCACAGATTCCCTGCCTCAGATTCCCTTCATCTGATGCCCTTCATCAATTCCCTGCCTCTGATTCCCTGCCTCTGTTTCCCCACCTCTGATTCCCCGCCTCAGATTCCCTGGCTCTGATTCTCTGGCTCAGATTCCCTGCCTTAGATTCCCCGTCTCTGATTCCCCACCTCTCTCTACGCCTCTCTTTCGCCTCCACTCTTTCCCCTCCACTCTTTCCGCGCCTCTCTTTCCCTCCCTCAATTTCAACAACTCTGATTGATCTGTTTTGTGTACCTCATTTTCAACACACAAGTTCCAACCACTATGTTTCACCCATCTCTTTCCCCGCCTCTATTTATCCGCCTATGTTTACCCACCTCTGTTTACCCACCTGTTTCACCGCCTCTGATTCCCCGCCTCTGATTCCCCACCTCTGTCTCTACGCCTCTCTTTCGCCTCCACTCTTTCCCCTCCACTCTTTCAGTGCCTGTCTTTCCCTCCCTCAATTTCAACAACACTGTTTGATCTGTTTTGTGTACCTCATTTTAAACACACAAGTTCCAACCACTATGTTTTGCCCGCCTCTTTCCCCGCCTCTATTTATCCACCTATGTTTACCTGCCACTGTTTACCCGCCTGTTTCCCCGCCTCTGATTCCCCACCTTTCATTCCCCGTCTCTCTTTCCCTGCCTCTATTTCCGTGCCTCTTTCTCTGCCTCTCTTTCCCCACATCTCTTTACCTCCCGCTGATTCCCCGCCTCTGATTCCCCGCCTCTTATTCCCCGCCTCTGATTCCCTGCCTCAGATTCCCTGCCTCAGATTCCCTGCCTCAGATTCCCTGCCTCTGATTCCCCGCCTCTGATTCCCCGCCTCTTATTCCCTGCCTCTGATTCCACTCCTCTGATTCCCCGCCTCTGATTCCCTGCCTCTGTTTCCCCGCCTCTGATTCCCCGCCTCTGATTCCCCGCCTCTTATTCCCTGCCTCTGATTCCACTCCTCAGATTCCCCGCCTCAGATTCCCTG
Organism: Narcine bancroftii; assembly: GCF_036971445.1. Taxonomy (NCBI): domain Eukaryota; kingdom Metazoa; phylum Chordata; class Chondrichthyes; order Torpediniformes; family Narcinidae; genus Narcine; species Narcine bancroftii. The sequence continues at coordinate 319,653,449 of NC_091472.1, forward strand.
CCTCAGATTCCCCGCCTCAGATTCGCTGCCTCTGATTCCCCGACTCTGATTCCCCGCCTCTTATTCCCCACCTCTGATTCCCCGCCTCTGATTCCCCGCCTCTGATTCCCTGCCTCTGTTTCCCCACCTCTGATTGCCCGCCTCTGATTCCCCGCCTCAGATTCCCCGGCTCTGATTCCCTACCTCAGATTCCCTGCCTCAGATACCCCGCCTCAGATTCCCTGCCTCAGATTCCCCGCCTCAGATTTCCCGCCTCAGATTCCCCGCCTCTGATTCCCCGCCTCTGATTCCCCGCCTCTGATTCCCAGCCTCTGAATCCCCGCCTCTGAATCCCCGCCTCTGATTCCCCGCCTCTGTTTCCCCGCCTCTGATTCCCCGCACCTGATTCCCCGCCTCTGATTGCCCGCCTCTGATTCCCCGCCTCTGATTCCCCGCCTCTGATTCCCCACCTCTGTCTGTATGCCTCTCTTTCGCCTCCGCTTTTTCCCCTACACTCTTTCCTCGCCTCTCTTTCCCTCCCTCAATTTCAACAACTCTGTTTGATCTGTTCTGTGTACCTCATTTTCAACACACAAGTTCCAACCACTATGTTTCACCCATCACTTTCCCCGCCTCTATTTTTCCGCCTATGTTTACCCGCCTCTGTTTACCCACCTGTTTCACCGCCTCTGATTCCCCGCCTCTGATTCCCCACCTCTGTCTCGACGCCTCTCTTTCGCCTCCACTCTTTCCCCTCCACTCTTTCAGTGCCTGTCTTTCCCTCCCTCAATTTCAACAACACTGTTTGATCTGTTTTGTGTACCTCATTTTAAACACACAACTTCCAACCACTATGTTTTGCCCGCCTCTTTCCCCGCCTCTATTTATCCATCTATGTTTACCTGCCTCTGTTTACCCGCCTGTTTCCCCGCCTCTGATTCCCCACCTTTCATTCCCCGCCTCTCTTTCCCTGCCTCTATTTCCGCGCCTCTTTCTCTGCCTCTCTTTCCCCACATCTCTTTTCCTCCCGCTGATTCCCCGCCTCTGATTCCCCGCCTCTGATTCCCTGCCTCTGATTCCCCGCCTCTGATTCCCTGCCTCAGATTCCCTGCCTCAGATTCCCTGCCTCAGATTCCCGGCCTCTGATTCCCCACCTCTGATTCCCCGCCTCTTATTTCCCGCCTCTGATTCCCCGCCTCTGATTCCCTGCCTCAGATTCCCCGGCTCTGATTCCCTGCATCAGATTCCCTGCATCAGATTCCCTGCCTCTGATTCCCCACCTCTGATTCCCCGCCTCTGATTCCCCGCCTCAGATTCCCCGGCTCTGATTCCCTACCTCAGATTCCCTGCCTCAGATTCCCTGCCTCAGATTCCCTGCCTCAGATTCCTCGCCTCAGATTTCCCGCCTCAGATTCCCCGCCTCAGATTCCCCGCCTCAGATTCCCCGCCTCAGATTCCCCGCCTCAGATTCCCCACCTCAGATTCCCCGCCTCAGATTCCCCACCTCAGATTCCCTGCCTCAGATTCCCTGTCTCAGATTCCCTGCCTCAGATTCCCTTCATCTGATTCCCTTCATCTGATTCCCTGCCTCTGATTCCCTGCCTCTGATTCCCCACCTCTGATTCCCCGCCTCTGATTCCCCGCCTCAGATTCCCTGCCTCTGATTCCCTGCCTCAGATTCCCTGCCTCTGATTCCCTGCCTCAGATTCCCTGCCTCAGATTCCCTGCCTCAGATTCCCTGCCTCTGATTGCCTGCCTCTGATTCCCTGCCTCTGATTCCCTGCCTCTGATTCCCTGCCTCTGATTCCCTGCCTCTGATTCCCTGCCTCTGATTCCCTGCCTTGATTCCGCGCCTCTGATTCCACGCCTCTCTTTCCTTGTCTCTGATTCCCCGCCTCTGAGTCCCTGCCTCTGATACCCAGCCTCTCTTTGCCTGCCTCTATTTCCGTGCCTCTTTCACTGCATCTAGTTTCCCACTTCTCATTTGCCCCCTCTGATAACCCGCCTCTGATTCCATGCCTCTGATTCACTGCCTCAGATTCCCTGCATCAGATTCCCCGACTCAGATTTACCGCCTCAGATTCCCCGCCTCAGATTCCCTGCCTCAGATTCCCTGCCTCAGATTCACTGCCTCAGATTCCCTTCATCTGATGCCCTTCATCAATTCCCTGCCTCTGATTCCCTGCCTCTGATTCCCCACCTCTGATTCCCCGCCTCAGATTCCCTGGCTCTGATTCTCTGGCTCAGATTCCCTGCCTTAGATTCCCCGTCTCTGATTCCCCACCTCTCTCTACGCCTCTCTTTCGCCTCCACTCTTTCCCCTCCACTCTTTCCGCGCCTCTCTTTCCCTCCCTCAATTTCAACAACTCTGATTGATCTGTTTTGTGTACCTCATTTTCAACACACAAGTTCCAACCACTATGTTTCACCCATCTCTTTCCCCGCCTCTATTTATCCGCCTATGTTTACCCGCCTCTGTTTACCCACCTGTTTCACCGCCTCTGATTCCCCACCTCTGATTCCCCACCTCTGTCTCTACGCCTCTCTTTCGCCTCCACTCTTTCCCCTCCACTCTTTCAGTGCCTGTCTTTCCCTCCCTCAATTTCAACAACACTGTTTGATCTGTTTTGTGTACCTCATTTTAAACACACAAGTTCCAACCACTATGTTTTGCCCGCCTCTTTCCCCGCCTCTATTTATCCACCTATGTTTACCTGCCACTGTTTACCCGCCTGTTTCCCCGCCTCTGATTCCCCACCTTTCATTCCCCGCCTCTCTTTCCCTGCCTCTATTTCCGTGCCTCTTTCTCTGCCTCTCTTTCCCCACATCTCTTTACCTCCCGCTGATTCCCCGCCTCTGATTCCCCGCCTCTGATTCCCCGCCTCTGATTCCCTGCCTCAGATTCCCTGCCTCAGATTCCCTGCCTCAGATTCCCTGCCTCTGATTCCCCGCCTCTGATTCCCCGCCTCTTATTCCCTGCCTCTGATTCCACTCCTCTGATTCCCCGCCTCTGATTCCCTGCCTCTGTTTCGCCGCCTCTGATTCCCCGCCTCTGATTCCCCGCTTCAGATACCCCGGCTCTGATTCCCTGCCTCAGATTCCCTGCCTCAGATTCCCCGCCTCAGATTCCCTGCCTCAGATTCCCCGCCTCAGATTCGCTGCCTCTGATTCCCCGACTCTGATTCCCCGCCTCTTATTCCCCACCACTGATTCCCCGCCTCTGATTCCCCGCCTCTGATTCCCTGCCTCTGTTTCCCCACCTCTGATTCCCCGCCTCTGATTCCCCGCCTCAGATTCCCCGGCTCTGATTCCCTACCTCAGATTCCCTGCCTCAGATACCCCGCCTCAGATTCCCTGCCTCAGATTCCCCGCCTCAGATTTCCCGCCTCAGATTCCCCGCCTCAGATTCCCCGCCGCAGATTCCCCGCCTCAGATGCACCGCCTCAGATTCCCCGCCTCAGATTCCCCGCCTCAGATTCCCCGCCTCAGATTCCCTGCCTCAGATTCCCTGCCTCAGATTCCCCGCCTCAGATTCCCCGCCTCTGATTCCCTGCCACTGATTCCCTGCCTCTGAATCCGCGCCTCTGATTCAACGCCTCTCTTTCCGTATCTCTGATTCCCCGCCTCTAATTCCCTGCCTCTGATTCCCTGCCTCTATTTGCCTGCCTCTATTTCCGTGCCTCTTTCTCTGCATCTAGTTTCCCACATGTCATTTGCCCCCTCTAATAACCCGCCTCCGATTCCATGCCTCTGATTCCCCGCCTCTGATTCCCCGCCTCTGATTCCCTGCCTCTGATTCCCCGCCTCTGATTCCCTGCCTCAGATACCCTGCCTCAGATTCCCTGCCTCAGATTCCCTGCCTCTGATTCCCCACCTCTTATTCCCCGTCTCTGATTCCCCGCCTCTGATTCCCCGCGTCTGATTCCCTGCCTCAGATTCCCCGGCTCTGATTCCCTGCATTAGATTCCCTGCCTCAGATTCCCTGCCTCTGATTCCCCGCCTCTGATTCCCTGCCTCAGATTCCCCGCCTCTGATTCCTGCCTCAGATTCCCTGCCTCAGATTCCCTGCCTCAGATTCCCTGCCTCTGATTCACTGCCTTTGATTCCCCGCCTCTTATTCCCCACATCTGATTCACAGCCTCTGATTCCCCGCCTCTGATTACCTGCCTCTGTTTCCCCGCCTCTGATTCCCCGCCTCTGATTCCCCGCCTCAGATTCCCCGCCTCAGATTCCCTGCCTCAGATTCCCCGCCTGAGATTCCCCGCCTGAGATTCCCCGCCTGAGATTCCCCGCCTCAGATTCCACGCCTCAGATTCCCCGCCTCAGATTCCCCGCCTCAGATTCCCTGCCTCTGATTGCCAGCCTCTGATTCCCTGCCTCAGATTCCCCGGCTCTGATTCCCTGCATCAGATTCCCTGCATCAGATTCCCTGCCTCTGATTCCCCACCTCTGATTCCCCGCCTCTGATTCCCCGCCTCAGATTCCCCGGCTCTGATTCCCTACCTCAGATTCCCTGCCTCAGATTCCCTGCCTCAGATTCCCTGCCTCAGATTCCTCGCCTCAGATTTCCCGCCTCAGATTCCCCACCTCAGATTCCCCGCCTCAGATTCCCCGCCTCAGATTCCCCGCCTCAGATTCCCCGCCTCAGATTCCCCGCCTCAGATTCCCCACCTCAGATTCCCTGCCTCAGATTCCCTGTCTCAGATTCCCTGCCTCAGATTCCCTTCATCTGATTCCCTTCATCTGATTCCCTGCCTCTGATTCCCTGCCTCTGATTCCCCACCTCTGATTCCCCGCCTCTGATTCCCCGCCTCAGATTCCCTGCCTCAGATTCCCTGCCTCAGATTCCCTGCCTCTGATTCCCTGCCTCAGATTCCCTGCCTCAGATTCCCTGCCTCAGATTCCCTGCCTCTGATTGCCTGCCTCTGATTCCCTGCCTCTGATTCCCTGCCTCTGATTCCCTGCCTCTGATTCCCTGCCTCTGATTCCCTGCCTCTGATTCCCTGCCTTGATTCCGCGCCTCTGATTCCACGCCTCTCTTTCCTTGTCTCTGATTCCCCGCCTCTGAGTCCCTGCCTCTGATACCCAGCCTCTCTTTGCCTGCCTCTATTTCCGTGCCTCTTTCACTGCATCTAGTTTCCCACTTCTCATTTGCCCCCTCTGATAACCCGCCTCTGATTCCATGCCTCTGATTCACTGCCTCAGATTCCCTGCATCAGATTCCCCGACTCAGATTTACCGCCTCAGATTCCCCGCCTCAGATTCCCTGCCTCAGATTCCCTGCCTCAGATTCCCTTCCTCAGATTCCCTGCCTCAGATTCCCTTCATCTGATGCCCTTCATCAATTCCCTGCCTCTGATTCCCTGCCTCTGTTTCCCCACCTCTGATTCCCCGCCTCAGATTCCCTGGCTCTGATTCTCTGGCAAAGATTCCCTGCCTTAGATTCCCCGTCTCTGATTCCCCACCTCTCTCTACGCCTCTCTTTCGCCTCCACTCTTTCCCCTCCACTCTTTCCGCGCCTCTCTTTCCCTCCCTCAATTTCAACAACTCTGATTGATCTGTTTTGTGTACCTCATTTTCAACACACAAGTTCCAACCACTATGTTTCACCCATCTCTTTCCCCGCCTCTATTTATCCGCCTATGTTTACCCACCTCTGTTTACCCACCTGTTTCACCGCCTCTGATTCCCCGCCTCTGATTCCCCACCTCTGTCTCTACGCCTCTCTTTCGCCTCCACTCTTTCCCCTCCACTCTTTCAGTGCCTGTCTTTCCCTCCCTCAATTTCAACAACACTGTTTGATCTGTTTTGTGTACCTCATTTTAAACACACAAGTTCCAACCACTATGTTTTGCCCGCCTCTTTCCCCGCCTCTATTTATCCACCTATGTTTACCTGCCACTGTTTACCCGCCTGTTTCCCCGCCTCTGATTCCCCACCTTTCATTCCCCGCCTCTCTTTCCCTGCCTCTATTTCCGTGCCTCTTTCTCTGCCTCTCTTTCCCCACATCTCTTTACCTCCCGCTGATTCCCCGCCTCTGATTCCCCGCCTCTTATTCCCCGCCTCTGATTCCCTGCCTCAGATTCCCTGCCTCAGATTCCCTGCCTCAGATTCCCTGCCTCTGATTCCCCGCCTCTGATTCCCAGCCTCTTATTCCCTGCCTCTGATTCCACTCCTCTGATTCCCCGCCTCTGATTCCCTGCCTCTGTTTCCCCGCCTCTGATTCCCCGCCTCTGATTCCCCGCTTCAGATACCCCGGCTCTGATTCCCTGCCTCAGATTCCCTGCCTCAGATTCCCCGCCTCAGATTCCCTGCCTCAGATTCCCCGCCTCAGATTCGCTGCCTCTGATTCCCCGACTCTGATTCCCCGCCTCTTATTCCCCACCTCTGATTCCCCGCCTCTGATTCCCCGCCTCTGATTCCCTGCCTCTGTTTCCCCACCTCTGATTCCCCGCCTCTGATTCCCCGCCTCAGATTCCCCGGCTCTGATTCCCTACCTCAGATTCCCTGCCTCAGATACCCCGCCTCAGATTCCCTGCCTCAGATTCCCCGCCTCAGATTTCCCGCCTCAGATTCCCCGCCTCAGATTCCCCGCCGCAGATTCCCCGCCTCAGATGCCCCGCCTCAGATTCCCCGCCTCAGATTCCCCGCCTCAGATTCCCCGCCTCAGATTCCCTGCCTCAGATTCCCCGCCTCAGATTCCCCGCCTCAGATTCCCCGCCTCTGATTCCCTGCCTCTGATTCCCTGCCTCTGAATGCGCGCCTCTGATTCAACGCCTCTCTTTCCGTATCTCTGATTCCCCGCCTCTAATTCCCTGCCTCTGATTCCCTGCCTCTATTTGCCTGCCTCTATTTCCGTGCCTCTTTCTCTGCATCTAGTTTCCCACATGTCATTTGCCCCCTCTAATAACCCGCCTCCGATTCCATGCCTCTGATTCCCCGCCTCTGATTCCCCGCCTCTGATTCCCTGCCTCTGATTCCCCGCCTCTGATTCCCTGCCTCAGATTCCCTGCCTCAGATTCCCTGCCTCAGATTCCATGCCTCTGATTCCCCACCTCTTATTCCCCGTCTCTGATTCCCCGCCTCTGATTCCCCGCGTCTGATTCCCTGCCTCAGATTCCCCGGCTCTGATTCCCTGCATTAGATTCCCTGCCTCAGATTCCCTGCCTCTGATTCCCCGCCTCTGATTCCCTGCCTCTGATTCCCCGCCTCTGATTCCTGCCTCAGATTCCCTGCCTCAGATTCCCTGCATCAGATTCCCTGCCTCTGATTCACTGCCTTTGATTCCCCGCCTCTTATTCCCCACATCTGATTCCCAGCCTCTGATTCCCCGCCTCTGATTACCTGCCTCTGTTTCCCCGCCTCTGATTCCCCGCCTCTGATTCCCCGCCTCAGATTCCCCGCCTCAGATTCCCTGCCTCAGATTCCCCGCCTGAGATTCCCCGCCTGAGATTCCCCGCCTGAGATTCCCCGCCTCAGATTCCCCGCCTCAGATTCCCCGCCTCAGATTCCCCGCCTCAGATTCCCTGCCTCTGATTGCCAGCCTCTGATTCCCTGCCTCTGATTCCCTGCCTCTGATTCCCCGCCTCTGATTCCCCGCCTCAGATTCCCTGCCTCAGATTCCCTGCCTCAGATTCCCTGCCTCTGATTCCCTGCCTCAGATTCCCTGCCTCAGATTCCCTGCCTCAGATTCCCTGCCTCTGATTGCCTGCCTCTGTTTCCCTGCCTCTGATTCCCTGCCTCTGATTCCCTGCCTCTGATTCCCTGCCTCTGATTCCCTGCCTCTGATTCCCTGCCTCTGATTCCGCGCCTCTGATTCCACGCCTCTCTTTCCTTGTCTCTGATTCCCCGCCTCTGAGTCCCTGCCTCTGATACCCTGCCTCTCTTTGCCTGCCTCTATATCCGTGCCTCTTTCACTGCATCTAGTTTCCCACATCTCATTTGCCCCCTCTGATAACCCGCCTCTGATTCCATGCCTCTGATTCACTGCCTCAGATTCCCGGCATCAGATTCCCCGACTCAGATTTACCGCCTCAGATTCCCCGCCTCAGATTCCCTGCCTCAGATTCCCTGCCTCAGATTCCCTGCCTCAGATTCCCTGCCTCAGATTCCCTTCATCTGATGCCCTTCATCAATTCCCTGCCTCTGATTCCCTGCCTCTGATTCCCCACCTCTGATTCCCCGCCTCAGATTCCCTGGCTCTGATTCTCTGGCTCAGATTCCCTGCCTTAGATTCCCTGCCTCTGATTCCCCGCATCTGATTCCAGGCCTCTTATTCCACGCCTCTCTTTCCTTGTCTCTGATTCCCGCCTCTGATTGCCTGCCACTGACTGCCCGCCTCTGATTCCCCGCCTCTGATTCCCCACCTCTGTCTGTATGCCTCTCTTTCACCTCCGCTTTTTCCCCTCCACTCTTTCCGCGCCTCTCTTTCCCTCCCTCAATTTCAACAACTCTGTTTGATCTGTTCTGTGTACCTCATTTTCAACACACAAGTTCCAACCACTATGTTTCACCCATCTCTTTCCCCGCCTCTATTTATCCGCCTATGTTTACCCGCCTCTGTTTACCCACCTGTTTCACCGCCTGTGTTTCCCCGCCTCTGATTCCCCACCTCTGTCTCTATGCCTCTCTTTCGCCTCCACTCTTTCCCCTCCACTCTTTCCGTGCCTGTCTTTCCCTCCCTCAATTTCAACAACACTCTTTGATCTGTTTTGTGTACCTCATTTTAAACACACAAGTTCCAACCACTATGTTTTGCCCGCCTCTTTCCCCACTTCTATTTATCCACCTATGTTTACCTGCCACTGTTTACCCGCCTGTTTCCCCGCCTCTGATTCCCCACCTTTCATTCCCCGCCTCTCTTTCCCTGCCTCTATTTCAGCGCCTCTTTCTCTGCCTCTCTATCCCCACATCTCTTTTCCTCCCGCTGATTCCCCGCCTCTGATTCCCTGCCTCAGATTCCCTGCCTCTGATTCCCCGCCTCTGATTCCCCGCCTCTTCTTCCCCTCCTCTGATTCCCCGCCTCTGATTCCCCGCCTCTGATTCCCCGCCTCTGATTCCCCACCTCTGATTCCCCGCCTCTGATTCCCCGCCTCTGATTCCCTGCCTCAGATTCCCTGCCTCAGATTCCTTGCCTCAGATTGATTCCCCGCTTCTGATTCCCCGCCTCTTATTCCCCGCCTCTGATTCCCCGCCTCTGATTCCCCACCTCTGATTCCCTGCCTCTGTTTCCCCGCCTCTGGTTCCCCGCGTCTGATTCCCCGCCTCAGATTCCCCGGCTCTGATTCCCTGCCTGAGATTCCATGCCTCAGAATCCCCGCCTCAGATTCCCTGCCTCAGATTCACGCCGCAGATTCCCCACCTCAGATTCCCCGCCTCAGATTCCCTGCCTCAGATTCCCTGCCTCAGATTCCCCGCCTCAGATTCCCTGCCTCAGATTCCTCGCCTCAGATTCCCTGCCTCAGATTCCCTGCGTCAGATTCCCTGCCTCAGATTCCCTTCATCTGATTCCCTTCATCTGATTCCCTGCCTCTGTTACCCTGCCTCTGATTCCCTGCCTCTGATTCCCCGCCTCTGATTCCCTGCCTCTGATTCCCTGCCTCTGATTGCCTGCCTCTGATTCCCTGCCTCTGATTCCCTGCCTCTGATTCCCTGCCTCTGATTCCGCACCTCTGATTCCACGCCTCTCTTTCCTTGTCTCTGATTCCCCGCCTCTGATTCCCTGCCTCTGATACCCTGCCTCAGATTTCCTGCCTCAGATTCCCTGCCTCAGATTCCCTGCCTCAGATTCCCTGCCTCCGATTTCCCGCCTCTGATTCCCCGCCTCTGATTCCCCGCCTCTGATTCCCAGCCTCTGAATCCCCGCCTCTGAATCCCCGCCTCTGATTCCCCGCCTCTGTTTCCCCGCCTCTGATTCCCCGCACCTGATTCCCCGCCTCTGATTCCACGCCTCTGATTCCCCGCCTCTGATTCCAGGCCTCTTATTCCCCGCCTCTGATACCCCACCTCTGATTGCCTGCCTCTGATTGCCCGCCTCTGATTCCCCGCCTCTGATTCCCCGCCTCTGATTCCCCACCTCTGTCTGTATGCCTCTCTTTCGCCTCCGCTTTTTCCCCTACACTCTTTCCGCGCCTCTCTTTCCCTCCCTCAATTTGAACAACTCTGTTTGATCTGTTCTGTGTACCTCATTTTCAACACACAAGTTCCAACCACTATGTTTCACCCATCACTTTCCCCGCCTCTATTTTTCCGCCTATGTTTACCCGCCTCTGTTTACCCACCTGTTTCACCGCCTCTGATTCCCCGCCTCTGATTCCCCACCTCTGTCTCGACGCCTCTCCTTCGCCTCCACTCTTTCCCCTCCACTCTTTCGGTGCCTGTCTTTCCCTCCCTCAATTTCAACAACACTGTTTGATCTGTTTTGTGTACCTCATTTTAAACACACAACTTCCAACCACTATGTTTTGCCCGCCTCTTTCCCCGCCTCTATTTATCCACCTATGTTTACCTGCCTCTGTTTACCCGCCTGTTTCCCCGCCTCTGATTCCCCACCTTCCATTCCCCGCCTCTCTTTCCCTGCCTCTATTTCCGCGCCTCTTTCTCTGCCTCTCTTTCCCCACATCTCTTTTCCTCCCGCTGATTCCCCGCCTCTGATTCCCCGCCTCTGATTCCCTGCCTCTGATTCCCCGCCTCTGATTCCCTGCCTCAGATTCCCTGCCTCAGATTCCCTGCCTCAGATTCCCGGCCTCTGATTCCCCGCCTCTGATTCCCCGCCTCTTATTTCCCGCCTCTGATTCCCCGCCTCTGATTTCCCGCCTCTGATTCCCTGCCTCAGATTCCCCGGCTCTGATTCCCTGCATCAGATTCCCTGCATCAGATTCCCTGCCTCTGATTCCCCACCTCTGATTCCCTGCCTCTGATTCCCCGCCTCTGATTCCCTGCCTCAGATTCCCTGCCTCAGATTCCCTGCCTCAGATTCCCTGCCTCTGATTCCCCGCCTTTAATTCCCCGCCTCTTATTCCCCACCTCTGATTCCCCGCCTCTGATTCCCCGCCTCTGATTCCCTGCCTCTGTTTCCCCGCCTCTGAATCCCCGCCTCTGATTCCCCGCCTCAGATTCCCCGGCTCTGATTCCCTGCCTGAGATTCCCTGCCTCAGATACCCCGCCTCAGATTCTCCGCCTCAGATTCCCCGTCTCAGATTCCCCTCCTCAGATTCCCCGCCTCAGATTCCCCGCCTCAGATTCCCCGCCTCAGATTCCCCGCCTCAGATTCCCCGCCTCAGATTCCCCGCCTCAGATTCCCCGCCTCAGATTCCCTGCCTCAGATTCCCTGCCTCTGATTGCCTGCCTCTGATTCCCTTCCTCTGATTCCCTGCCTCTGATTGCCTGCCTCTGATTCCCTGCCTCTGATTCCCTGCCTCTGTTTCCCTGCCTCTGATTCCCTGCCTCTAAATCCCTGCCTCTGATTCCCTGCCTCTGATTCCGCGCCTCTGATTCCCCGCCTCTCTTTCCGTGTCTCTGATTCCCTGCCTCAGATTCCCTGCCTCAGATACCCTGCCTCTCTTTGCCTGCCTCTATTTCCGTGCCTCATTCTCTGCATCTAGATTCCCACATCTGATTTGCCCCCTCTGATTACCCGCCTCTGATTCCATGCCTCTGATTTCCCGCCTCTGATTCCCCGCCTCTGATTCCCCGCCTCTGATTCCCTGCCTCAGATTCCCTGCCTCAGATTCCTTTCCTCAGATTCCCTGCCTCTGTTTCCCCGCCTCTGATTCCCCACGTCTGATTCCCCACCTCAGATTCCCCGCCTCTGATTCCCTGCCTGAGATTCCATGCCTCAGATTCCCCGCCTCAGATTCCCTGCCTCAGATTCCCCGCCTCAGATTCCCCGCCTCAGATTCCCCGCCTCAGATTCCCCGCCTCAGATTCCCCTCCTAAGTTTCTCCACCTCAGATTCCCCGCCTCAGATTCCCTGCCTCAGATTCCCTGCCTCAGATTCCCTGCCTCAGCTTCCCTTCATCTGATTCCCTTCATCTGATTCCCTCCCTCTGATTCCCTGCCTCTGATTCCCTGCCTCTGATTCCCCGCCTCTGATTCCCCGCCTCAGATTCCCTGCCTCAGATTCCCTGCCTCAGATTCACTGCTTCAGATTTCCTGCCTCAGATTCCCTGCCTCTGATTGCCTTCCTCTGATTCCCTGCCTCTGTTTCCCTGCCTCTGATTCCCTGCCTCTGATTCCCTGCCTCTGATTCCCTGCCTCTGATTCCCTGCCTCTGATTCCGCACCTCTAATTCCACGCCTCTCTTTCCTTGTCTCTGATTCCACGCCTCTGATTCCCTGCCTCTGATACCCTGCCTCTCTTTGCCTGCCTCTATTTCCGTGACTCATTCTCTGCATCTAGTTTCCCACATCTCATTTGCCCCCTCTGAAAACCCGCCTCTGATTCCATGCCTCTGATTCACTGCCTCAGATTCCGTGCCTCAAATTCCCCGACTCAGATTTACCGCCTCAGATTCCCCACCTCAGATTCCGTGCCTCAGATTCACTGCCTCAGATTCCCTGCCTCAGATTCCCTGCCTCAGATTCCCTGCCTTAGATTCCCTGCCTCTGATTCCCCGCATCTGATTCCAGGCCTCTTATTCCCCACCTCTGATTCCCCGCCTCTGATTGCCTGCCACTGACTGCCCGCCTCTGATTCCCCGCCTCTGATTCCCCGCCTCTGATTCCCCACCTCTGTCTGTATGCCTCTCTTTCGCCTCCGCTTTTTCCCCTCCACTCTTTCCACGCCTCTCTTTCCCTCCCTCAATTTCAACAACTCTGTTTGATCTGTTCTGTGTACCTCATTTTCAACACACAAGTTCCAACCACTATGTTTCACCCATCTCTTTCCCCGCCTCTATTTATCCGCCTATGTTTACCCGCCTCTGTTCACCCACCTGTTTCACCGCCTCTGTTTCCCCGCCTCTGATTCCCCACCTCTGTCTCTACGCCTCTCTTTCGCCTCCACTCTTTCCCCTCCACTCTTTCCGTGTCTGTCTTTCCCTCCCTCAATTTCAACAACACTCTTTGATCTGTTTTGTGTACCTCATTTTAAACACACAAGTTCCAACCACTATGTTTTGCCCGCCACTTTCCCCACTTCTATTTATCCACCTATGTTTACCTGCCACTGTTTACCCGCCTGTTTCCCCGCCTCTGATTCCCCACCTTTCATTCCCCGCCTCTCTTTCCCTGCCTCTGTTTCAGCGCCTCTTTCTCTGCCTCTCTTTCCCCACATCTCTTTTCCTTCCACTGATTCCCCGCCTCTGATTCCCTGCCTCAGATTCCCTGCCTCTGATTCCCCGCCTCTGATTCCCCGCCTCTTATTCCCCTCCTCTGATTCCCCGCCTCTGATTCCCCGCCTCTGATTCCCCGCCTCTGATTCCCCGCCTCTGATTCCCCGCCTCTGATTCCCCGCCTCTGATTCCCTGCCTCAGATTCCCTGCCTCAGATTCCTTGCCTCAGATTCCCTGCCTCTGATTCCCCGCTTCTGATTCCCCGCCTCTTATTCCCTGCCTCTGATTCCCCGCCTCTGATTCCCCACCTCTGATTCCCTGCCTCTGTTTCCCCGCCTCTGGTTCCCCGCGTCTGATTCCCCGCCTCAGATTCCCCGGCTCTGATTCCCTGCCTTAGATTCCATGCCTCAGAATCCCCGCCTCAGATTCCCTGCCTCAGATTCCCCGCCGCAGATTCCCCACCTCAGGTTCCCCGCCTCAGATTCCCTGCCTCAGATTCCCCGCCTCAGATTCCCCGCCTCAGATTCCCTGCCTCAGATTCCTCGCCTCAGATTCCCTGCCTCAGATTCCCTGCCTCAGATTCCCTGCCTCAGATTCCCTTCATCTGATTCCCTTCATCTGATTCCCTGCCTCTGTTACCCTGCCTCTGATTCCCTGCCTCTGATTCCCCGCCTCTGATTCCCTGCCTCTGATTCCCTGCCTCTGATTGCCTGCCTCTGATTCCCTGCCTCTGATTCCCTGCCTCTGATTCCCTGCCTCTGATTCCGCACCTCTGATTCCACGCCTCTCTTTCCTTGTCTCTGATTCCCCGCCTCTGATTCCCTGCCTCTGATACCCTGCCTCTCTTTGCCTGCCTCTATTTCCGTGCCTCTTTCTCTGCATCTAGGTTCCCAAATCTCATTTGCCCCCTCTGATAACACGCCTCTGATTCCATGCCTCTGATTCACTGCCTCAGATTCCCTGCCTCAGATTCCCCGCCTCAGATTCCCTGTCTCAGATTTCCTGCCTCAGATTCCCTGCCTCAGATTCCCTGCCTCAGATTCCCTGCCTCCGATTTCCCGCCTCTGATTCCCCGCCTCTGATTCCCCGCCTCTGATTCCCAGCCTCTGAATCCCCGCCTCTGAATCCCCGCCTCTGATTCCCCGCCTCTGTTTCCCCGCCTCTGATTCCCCGCACCTGATTCCCCGCCTCTGATTCCACGCCTCTGATTCCCCGCCTCTGATTCCAGGCCTCTTATTCCCCGCCTCTGATACCCCACCTCTGATTGCCTGCCACTGATTGCCCGCCTCTGATTCCCCGCCTCTGATTCCCCGCCTCTGATTCCCAACCTCTGTCTGTATGCCTCTCTTTCGCCTCCGCTTTTTCCCCTACACTCTTTCCGCGCCTCTCTTTCCCTCCCTCAATTTGAACAACTCTGTTTGATCTGTTCTGTGTACCTCATTTTCAACACACAAGTTCCAACCACTATGTTTCACCCATCACTTTCCCCGCCTCTATTTTTCCGCCTATGTTTACCCGCCTCTGTTTACCCACCTGTTTCACCGCCTCTGATACCCCGCCTCTGATTCCCCACCTCTGTCTCGACGCCTCTCCTTTGCCTCCACTCTTTCCCCTCCACTCTTTCGGTGCCTGTCTTTCCCTCCCTCAATTTCAACAACACTGTTTGATCTGTTTTGTGTACCTCATTTTAAACACACAACTTCCAACCACTATGTTTTGCCCGCCTCTTTCCCCGCCTCTATTTATCCACCTATGTTTACCTGCCTCTGTTTACCCGCCTGTTTCCCCGCCTCTGATTCCCCACCTTTCATTCCCCGCCTCTCTTTCCCTGCCTCTATTTCCGCGCCTCTTTTCTGCCTCTCTTTCCCCACATCTCTTTTCCTCCCGCTGATTCCCCGCCTCTGATTCCCCGCCTCTGATTCCCTGCCTCTGATTCCCCGCCTCTGATTCCCTGCCTCAGATTCCCTGCCTCAGATTCCCTGCCTCAGATTCCCGGCCTCTGATTCCCCGCCTCTGATTCCCCGCCTCTTATTTCCCGCCTCTGATTCCCCGCCTCTGATTTCCCGCCTCTGATTCCCTGCCTCTGATTCCCCGGCTCTGATTCCCTGCATCAGATTCCCTGCATCAGATTCCCTGCCTCTGATTCCCCACCTCTGATTCCCTGCCTCTGATTCCCCGCCTCTGATTCCCTGCCTCAGATTCCCTGCCTCAGATTCCCTGCCTCAGATTCCCTGCCTCTGATTCCCCACCTCTGATTCCCTGCCTCTGATTCCCCGCCTCTGATTCCCTGCCTCAGATTCCCTGCATCAGATTCCCTGCCTCTGATTCCCCACCTCTGATTCCCTGCCTCTGATTCCCCGCCTCTGATTCCCCGCCTCTGATTCCCTGCCTCAGATTCCCTGCCTCAGATTCCCTGCCTCAGATTCCCTGCATCAGATTCCCTGCATCAGATTCCCTGCCTCTGATTCCCCACCTCTGATTCCCTGCCTCTGATTCCCCGCCTCTGATTCCCCGCCTCTGATTCCCTGCCTCAGATTCCCTGCCTCAGATTCCCTGCCTCAGATTCCCTGCCTCTGATTCCCCACCTCTGATTCCCTGCCTCTGATTCCCCGCCTCTGATTCCCTGCCTCAGATTCCCTGCATCAGATTCCCTGCATCAGATTCCCTGCCTCTGATTCCCCACCTCTGATTCCCTGCCTCTGATTCCCCGCCTCTGATTCCCTGCCTCAGATTCCCTGCCTCAGATTCCCTGCCTCAGATTCCCCACCTCTGATTCCCCGCCTCTGATTCCCCGCCTCTGATTCCCTGCCTCTGTTTCCCCGCCTCTGAATCCCCGCCTCTGATTCCCCGCCTCAGATTCCCCGGCTCTGATTCCCTGCCTGAGATTCCCTGCCTCAGATACCCCGCCTCAGATTCTCCGCCTCAGATTCCCCGTCTCAGATTCCCCGCCTCAGATTCCCCGCCTCAGATTCCCCGCCTCAGATTCCCCGCCTCAGATTCCCCGCCTCAGATTCCCCTTCTCAGATTCCCCGCCTCACATTCCCCGCCTCAGATTCCCTGCCTCAGATTCCCTGCCTCTGATTGCCTGCCTCTGATTCCCTTCCTCTGATTCCCTGCCTCTGATTGCCTGCCTCTGATTCCCTGCCTCTGATTCCCTGCCTCTGTTTCCCTGCCTCTGATTCCCTGCCTCTAAATCCCTGCCTCTGATTCCCTGCCTCTGATTCCGCGCCTCTGATTCCCCGCCTCTCTTTCCGTGTCTCTGATTCCCCGCCTCAGATTCCCTGCCTCAGATACCCTGCCTCTCTTTGCCTGCCTCTATTTCCGTGCCTCATTCTCTGCATCTAGATTCCCACATCTGATTTGCCCCCTCTGATTACCCGCCTCTGATTCCCCACCTCAGATTCCCCGCCTCTGATTCCCTGCCTGAGATTCCATGCCTCAGATTCCCCGCCTCAGATTCCCTGCCTCAGATTCCCCGCCTCAGATTCCCCGCCTCAGATTCCCCGCCTCAGATTCCCCGCCTCAGATTCCCCTCCTAAGTTTCTCCACCTCAGATTCCCCGCCTCAGATTCCCTGCCTCAGATTCCCTGCCTCAGATTCCCTGCCTCAGCTTCCCTTCATCTGATTCCCTTCATCTGATTCCCTCCCTCTGATTCCCTGCCTCTGATTCCCTTCCTCTGATTCCCCGCCTCTGATTCCCTGCCTCAGATTCCCTGCCTCAGATTCCCTGCCTCAGATTCCCTGCCTCAGATTTCCTGCCTCAGATTCCCTGCCTCTGATTGCCTTCCTCTGATTCCCTGCCTCTGTTTCCCTGCCTCTGATTCCCTGCCTCTGATTCCCTGCCTCTGATTCCCTGCCTCTGATTCCCTGCCTCTGATTCCGCACCTCTAATTCCACGCCTCTCTTTCCTTGTCTCTGATTCCACGCCTCTGATTCCCTGCCTCTGATACCCTGCCTCTCTTTGCCTGCCTCTATTTCCGTGACTCATTCTCTGCATCTAGTTTCCCACATCTCATTTGCCCCCTCTGAAAACCCGCCTCTGATTCCATGCCTCTGATTCACTGCCTCAGATTCCGTGCCTCAAATTCCCCGACTCAGATTTACCGCCTCAGATTCCCCACCTCAGATTCCGTGCCTCAGATTCACTGCCTCAGATTCCCTGCCTCAGATTCCCTGCCTCAGATTCCCTGCCTTAGATTCCCTGCCTCTGATTCCCCGCATCTGATTCCAGGCCTCTTATTCCCCACCTCTGATTCCCCGCCTCTGATTGCCTGCCACTGACTGCCCGCCTCTGATTCCCCGCCTCTGATTCCCCGCCTCTGATTCCCCACCTCTGTCTGTATGCCTCTCTTTCGCCTCCGCTTTTTCCCCTCCACTCTTTCCACGCCTCTCTTTCCCTCCCTCAATTTCAACAACTCTGTTTGATCTGTTCTGTGTACCTCATTTTCAACACACAAGTTCCAACCACTATGTTTCACCCATCTCTTTCCCCGCCTCTATTTATCCGCCTATGTTTACCCGCCTCTGTTTACCCACCTGTTTCACCGCCTCTGTTTCCCCGCCTCTGATTCCCCACCTCTGTCTCTACGCCTCTCTTTCGCCTCCACTCTTTCCCCTCCACTCTTTCCGTGCCTGTCTTTCCCTCCCTCAATTTCAACAACACTCTTTGATCTGTTTTGTGTACCTCATTTTAAACACACAAGTTCCAACCACTATGTTTTGCCCGCCTCTTTCCCCACTTCTATTTATCCACCTATGTTTACCTGCCACTGTTTACCCGCCTGTTTCCCCGCCTCTGATTCCCCACCTTTCATTCCCCGCCTCTCTTTCCCTGCCTCTGTTTCAGCGCCTCTTTCTCTGCCTCTCTTTCCCCACATCTCTTTTCCTCCCGCTGATTCCCCGCCTCTGATTCCCTGCCTCAGATTCCCTGCCTCTGATTCCCCGCCTCTGATTCCCCGCCTCTTATTCCCCTCCTCTGATTCCCCGCCTCTGATTCCCCGCCTCTTATTCCCCGCCTCTGATTCCCCGCCTCTGATTCCCCGCCTCTGATTCCCAGCCTCTGAATCCCCGTCTCTGAATCCCCGCCTCTGATTCCCCGCCTCTGTTTCCCCGCCTCTGATTCCCCGCACCTGATTCCCCGCCTCTGATTGCCCGCCTCTGATTCCCCGCCTCTGATTCCCCGCCTCTGATTCCCCACCTCTGTCTGTATGCCTCTCTTTCGCCTCCGCTTTTTCCCCTACACTCTTTCCTCGCCTCTCTTTCCCTCCCTCAATTTCAACAACTCTGTTTGATCTGTTCTGTGTACCTCATTTTCAACACACAAGTTCCAACCACTATGTTTCACCCATCACTTTCCCCGCCTCTATTTTTCCGCCTATGTTTACCCGCCTCTGTTTACCCACCTGTTTCACCGCCTCTGATTCCCCGCCTCTGATTCCCCACCTCTGTCTCGACGCCTCTCTTTCGCCTCCACTCTTTCCCCTCCACTCTTTCCGTGCCTGTCTTTCCCTCCCTCAATTTCAACAACACTGTTTGATCTGTTTTGTGTACCTCATTTTAAACACACAACTTCCAACCACTATGTTTTGCCCGCCTCTTTCCCCGCCTCTTATTCCCCTCCTCTGATTCCCCGCCTCTGATTCCCCGCCTCTGATTCCCCGCCTCTGATTCCCCGCCTCTGATTCCCCGCCTCTGATTCCCCGCCTCTGATTCCCTGCCTCAGATTCCCTGCCTCAGATTCCTTGCCTCAGATTCCCTGCCTCTGATTCCCCGCTTCTGATTCCCCGCCTCTTATTCCCCGCCTCTGATTCCCCGCCTCTGATTCCCCACCTCTGATTCCCTGCCTCTGTTTCCCCGCCTCTGGTTCCCCGCGTCTGATTCCCCGCCTCAGATTCCCCGGCTCTGATTCCCTGCCTTAGATTCCATGCCTCAGAATCCCCGCCTCAGATTCCCTGCCTCAGATTCCCCGCCGCAGATTCCCCGCCTCAGATTCCCCGCCTCAGATTCCCTGCCTCAGATTCCCCTCCTCAGATTCCCCGCCTCAGATTCCCTGCCTCAGATTCCTCGCCTCAGATTCCCTGCCTCAGATTCCCTGCCTCAGATTCCCTGCCTCAGATTCCCTTCATCTGATTCCCTTCATCTGATTCCCTGCCTCTGTTACCCTGCCTCTGATTCCCTGCCTCTGATTCCCCGCCTCTGATTCCCTGCCTCTGATTCCCTGCCTCTGATTGCCTGCCTCTGATTCCCTGCCTCTGATTCCCTGCCTCTGATTCCCTGCCTCTGATTCCCTGCCTCTGATACCCTGCCTCTCTTTGCCTGCCTCTATTTCCGTGCCTCTTTCTCTGCATCTAGGTTCCCAAATCTCATTTGCCCCCTCTGATAACCCGCCTCTGATTCCATGCCTCTGATTCACTGCCTCAGATTCCCTGCCTCAGATACCCCGACTCAGATTTACCGCCTCAGATTCCCCGCCTCAGATTCCCTGTCTCAGATTTCCTGCCTCAGATTCCCTGCCTCAGATTCCCTGCCTCAGATTCCCTGCCTCCGATTCCCCGCCTCTGATTCCCCGCCTCTGATTCCCCGCCTCTGATTCCCAGCCTCTGAATCCCCGCCTCTGAATCCCCGCCTCTGATTCCCCGCCTCTGTTTCCCCGCCTCTGATTCCCTGCACCTGATTCCCCGCCTCTGATTGCCCGCCTCTGATTCCCCGCCTCTGATTCCCCGCCTCTGATTCCCCACCTCTGTTTGTATGCCTCTCTTTCGCCTCCGCTTTTTCCCCTACACTCTTTCCTCGCCTCTCTTTCCCTCCCTCAATTTCAACAACTCTGTTTGATCTGTTCTGTGTACCTCATTTTCAACACACAAGTTCCAACCACTATGTTTCACCCATCACTTTCCCCGCCTCTATTTTTCCGCCTATGTTTACCCGCCTCTGTTTACCCACCTGTTTCACCGCCTCTGATTCCCCGCCTCTGATTCCCCACCTCTGTCTCGACGCCTCTCTTTCGCCTCCACTCTTTCCCCTCCACTCTTTCCGTGCCTGTCTTTCCCTCCCTCAATTTCAACAACACTGTTTGATCTGTTTTGTGTACCTCATTTTAAACACACAACTTCCAACCACTATGTTTTGCCCGCCTCTTTCCCCGCCTCTATTTATCCACCTATGTTTACCTGCCTCTTTTTACCCGCCTGTTTCCCCGCCTCTGATTCCCCACCTTTCATTCCCCGCCTCTCTTTCTCTGCCTCTATTTCCGCGCCTCTTTCTCTGCCTCTCTTTCCCCACATCTCTTTTCCTCCCGCTGATTCCCCGCCTCTGATTCCCCGCCTCTGATTCCCTGCCTCTGATTCCCCGCCTCTGATTGCCTGCCTCTGATTCCCTTCCTCTGATTCCCTGCCTCTGATTGCCTGCCTCTGATTCCCTGCCTCTGATTCCCTGCCTCTGTTTCCCTGCCTCTGATTCCCTGCCTCTAAATCCCTGCCTCTTATTCCCTGCCTCTGATTCCGCGCCTCTGATTCCCCGCCTCTCTTTCCGTGTCTCTGATTCCCCGCCTCAGATTCCCTGCCTCAGATACCCTGCCTCTCTTTGCCTGCCTCTATTTCCGTGCCTCTTTCTCTGCATCTAGATTCCCACATCTGATTTGCCCCCTCTGATTACCCGCCTCTGATTCCATGCCTCTTATTCCCCGCCTCTGATTCCCCGCCTCTGATTCCCCGCCTCTGATTCCCTGCCTCAGATTCCATGCCTCAGATTCCCCGCCTCAGATTCCCTGCCTCAGATTCCCCGCCTCAGATTCCCCGCCTCAGATTCCCCGCCTCAGATTCCCCGCCTCAGATTCCCCTCCTCAGTTTCTCCGCCTCAGATTCCCCGCCTCAGATTCCCTGCCTCAGATTCCCTGCCTCAGATTCCCTGCCTCAGCTTCCCTTCATCTGATTCCCTTCATCTGATTCCCTCCCTCTGATTCCCTGCCTCTGATTCCCTGCCTCTGATTCCCCGCCTCTGATTCCCCGCCTCAGATTCCCTGCCTCAGATTCCCTGCCTCAGATTCCCTGCCTCAGATTTCCTGCCTCAGATTCCCTGCCTCTGATTGCCTGCCTCTGATTCCCTGCCTCTGTTTCCCTGCCTCTGATTCCCTGCCTCTGATTCCCTGCCTCTGATTCCCTGCCGCTGATTCCCTGCCTCCGATTCCGCACCTCTAATACCATGCCTCTCTTTCCTTGTCTCTGATTCCACGCCTCTGATTCCCTGCCTCTGATACCCTGCCTCCCTTTGCCTGCCTCTATTTCCGTGACTCATTCTCTGCATCTAGTTTCCCACATCTCATTTGCCCCCTCTGAAAACCCGCCTCTGATTCCATGCCTCTGATTCACTGCCTCAGATTCCGTGCCTCAGATTCCCCGACTCAGATTTACCGCCTCAGATTCCCCACCTCAGATTCCGTGCCTCAGATTCACTGCCTCAGATTCCCTGCCTCAGATTCCCTGCCTCAGATTCCCTGTCTCCGATTCCCCGCCTCTGATTCCCCGCCTCTGATTCCCCGCCTCTGATTCCCAGCCTCTGAATCCCCGCCTCTGAATCCCCGCCTCTGATTCCCCGCCTCTGTTTCCCCGCCTCTGATTCCCCGCCACTGATTCCCCGCCTCTGATTCCACGCCTCTGATTCCCCGCCTCTGATTCCAGGCCTCTTATTCCCCGCCTCTGATTCCCCACCTCTGATTGCCTGCCACTGATTGCCCGCCTCTGATTCCCCGCCTCTGTTTCCCCGCCTCTGATTCCCCACCTCTGTCTGTATGCCTCTCTTTCGCCTCCGCTTTTTCCCCTACACTCTTTCCGCGCCTCTCTTTCCCTCCCTCAATTTCAACAACTCTGTTTGATCTGTTCTGTGTACCTCATTTTCAACACACAAGTTCCAACCACTATGTTTCACCAATCACTTTCCCCGCCTCTATTTTTCCGCCTATGTTTACCCGCCTCTGTTTACCCACCTGTTTCACCGCCTCTGATTCCCCGCCTCTGATTCCCCACCTCTGTCTCGACGCCTCTCTTTCGCCTCCACTCTTTCCACTCCACTCTTTCCGTGCCTGTCTTTCCCTCCCTCAATTTCAACAACACTGTTTGATCTGTTTTGTGTACCTGATTTTAAACACACAAGTTCCAACCACTATGTTTTGCCCGCCTCTTTCCCCGCCGCTATTTATCCACCTATGTTTACATGCCTCTGTTTACCCGCCTGTTTCCCCACCTCTGATTCCCCACCTTTCATTCCCCGCCTCCCTTTCCCTGCCTCTATTTCCGCACCTCTTTCTCTGCCTCTCTTTCCCCACAACGCTTTTCCTCCCGCTGATTCCCCGCCTCTGATTCCACGCCTCTGATTCCCTGCCTCTGATTCCCCGCCTCTGATTCCCTGCCTCAGATTCCCTGCCTCAGATTCCCTGCCTCAGATTCCCTGCCTCTGATTCCCCGCCTCTGATTCCCCGCCTCTTATTCCCCGCCTCTGATTCCCCTCCTCTGATTCCCCGTGTCTGATTCCCTGCCTCAGATTCCCCGGCTCTGATTCCCTGCATCAGATTCCCTGCCTCAGATTCCCTGCCTCTGATTCCCCGCCTCTGATTCCCTGCCTCTGATTCCCCGCCTCTGATTCCTGCCTCAGATTCCCTGCCTCAGATTCCCTGCCTCAGATTTCCTGCTTCTGATTCCCCGCCTTTGATTCCCTGCCTCTTATTCCCCGCCTCTGATTCCCCGCAGCTGATTCCCCGCCTCTGATTCCCTGCCTCTGATTCCCTGCCTCTGATTCCCTGCCTCTGATTCCCTGCCTCTTATTCCCTGCCTCTCATTCCCCGCCTCTGATTCCCTGCCTGAGATTCCATGCCTCAGATTCCCCGCCTCAGATTCCCTGCCTCAGATTCCCCGCCTCAGATTCCCCGCCTCAGATTCCCCGCCTCAGATTCCCCGCCTCAGATTCCCCTCCTCAGTTTCTCCGCCTCAGATTCCCCGCCTCAGATTCCCTGCCTCAGATTCCCTGCCTCAGATTCCCTGCCTCAGCTTCCCTTCATCTGATTCCCTTCATCTGATTCCCTCCCTCTGATTCCCTGCCTCTGATTCCCTGCCTCTGATTCCCCGCCTCTGATTCCTTGCCTCTGATTGCCTGCCTCTGATTCCCTGCCTCTGTTTCCCTGCCTCTGATTCCCTGCCTCTGATTCCCTGCCTCTGATTCCCTGCCTCTGATTCCCTGCCTCTGATTCCGCACCTCTAATTCCACGCCTCTCTTTCATTGTCTTTGATTCCACGCCTCTGATTCCCTGCCTCAGATTCCCTGCCTCAGATTCCCTGCCTCAGCTTCCCTTCATCTGATTCCCTTCATCTGATTCCCTCCCTCTGATTCCCTGCCTCTGATTCCCTGCCTCTGATTCCCCGCCTCTGATTCCTTGCCTCTGATTGCCTGCCTCTGATTCCCTGCCTCTGTTTCCCTGCCTCTGATTCCCTGCCTCTGATTCCCTGCCTCTGATTCCCTGCCTCTGTTTCCCTGCCTCTGATTCCCTGCCTCTGATTCCATGCCTCTGATTCCCCGCCTCTGATTCCCCGCCTCTGATTCCCCGCCTCTGATTCCCTGCCTCAGATTCCCTGCCTCAGATTCCTTTCCTCAGATTCCCTGCCTCTGTTTCCCCGCCTCTGATTCCCCACGTCTGATTCCCCACCTCAGATTCCCCGCCTCTGATTCCCTGCCTGAGATTCCATGCCTCAGATTCCCCGCCTCAGATTCCCTGCCTCAGATTCCCCGCCTCAGATTCCCCGCCTCAGATTCCCCGCCTCAGATTCCCCGCCTCAGATTCCCCTCCTCAGTTTCTCTGCCTCAGATTCCCCGCCTCAGATTCCCTGCCTCAGATTCCCTGCCTCAGATTCCCTGCCTCAGCTTCCCTTCATCTGATTCCTTTCATCTGATTCCCTCCCTCTGATTCCCTGCCTCTGATTCCCTGCCTCTGATTCCCCGCCTCTGATTCCCCGCCTCAGATTCCCTGCCTCAGATTCCCTGCCTCAGATTCCCTGCCTCAGATTTCCTGCCTCAGATTCCCTGCCTCTGATTGCCTGCCTCTGATTCCCTGCCTCTGTTTCCCTGCCTCTGATTCCCTGCCTCTGATTCCCTGCCTCTGATTCCCTGCCTCTGATTCCCTGCCTCTGATTCCGCACCTCTAATACCATGCCTCTCTTTCCTTGTCTCTGATTCCACGCCTCTGATTCCCTGCCTCTGATACCCTGCCTCCCTTTGCCTGCCTCTATTTCCGTGACTCATTCTCTGCATCTAGTTTCCCACATCTCATTTGCCCCCTCTGAAAACCCGCCTCTGATTCCATGCCTCTGATTCACTGCCTCAGATTCCGTGCCTCAGATTCCCCGACTCAGATTTACCGCCTCAGATTCCCCACCTCAGATTCCGTGCCTCAGATTCACTGCCTCAGATTCCCTGCCTCAGATTCCCTGCCTCAGATTCCCTGTCTCCGATTCCCCGCCTCTGATTCCCCGCCTCTGATTCCCCGCCTCTGATTCCCAGCCTCTGAATCCCCGCCTCTGAATCCCCGCCTCTGATTCCCCGCCTCTGTTTCCCCGCCTCTGATTCCCCGCCACTGATTCCCCGCCTCTGATTCCACGCCTCTGATTCCCCGCCTCTGATTCCAGGCCTCTTATTCCCCGCCTCTGATTCCCCACCTCTGATTGCCTGCCACTGATTGCCTGCCTCTGATTCCCCGCCTCTGTTTCCCCGCCTCTGATTCCCCACCTCTGTCTGTATGCCTCTCTTTCGCCTCCGCTTTTTCCCCTACACTCTTTCCACGCCTCTCTTTCCCTCCCTCAATTTCAACAACTCTGTTTGATCTGTTCTGTGTACCTCATTTTCAACACACAAGTTCCAACCACTATGTTTCACCAATCACTTTCCCCGCCTCTATTTTTCCGCCTATGTTTACCCGCCTCTGTTTACCCACCTGTTTCACCGCCTCTGATTCCCCGCCTCTGATTCCCCACCTCTGTCTCGACGCCTCTCTTTCGCCTCCACTCTTTCCACTCCACTCTTTCCGTGCCTGTCTTTCCCTCCCTCAATTTCAACAACACTGTTTGATCTGTTTTGTGTACCTGATTTTAAACACACAAGTTCCAACCACTATGTTTTGCCCGCCTCTTTCCCCGCCGCTATTTATCCACCTATGTTTACATGCCTCTGTTTACCCGCCTGTTTCCCCACCTCTGATTCCCCACCTTTCATTCCCCGCCTCCCTTTCCCTGCCTCTATTTCCGCGCCTCTTTCTCTGCCTCTCTTTCCCCACAACGCTTTTCCTCCCGCTGATTCCCCGCCTCTGATTCCCCGCCTCTGATTCCCTGCCTCTGATTCCCCGCCTCTGATTCCCTGCCTCAGATTCCCTGCCTAAGATTCCCTGCCTCAGATTCCCTGCCTCTGATTCCCCGCCTCTGATTCCCCGCCTCTTATTCCCTGCCTCTCATTCCCCGCCTCTGATTCCCCGTGTCTGATTCCCTGCCTCAGATTCCCCGGCTCTGATTCCCTGCATCAGATTCCCTGCCTCAGATTCCCTGCCTCTGATTCCCCGCCTCTGATTCCCTGCCTCTGATTCCCCGCCTCTGATTCCTGCCTCAGATTCCCTGCCTCAGATTCCCTGCCTCTGATTCCCCGCCTCTGATTCCCCGCCTTTGATTCCCTGCCTCTTATTCCCCGCCTCTGATTCCCCACAGCTGATTCCCCGCCTCTGATTCCCTGCCTCTGATTCCCTGCCTCTGATTCCCTGCCTCTGATTCCCTGCCTCTTATTCCCTGCCTCTGTTTCCCCGCCTCTGATTCCCTGCCTGAGATTCCATGCCTCAGATTCCCCGCCTCAGATTCCCTGCCTCAGATTCCCCGCCTCAGATTCCCCGCCTCAGATTCCCCGCCTCAGATTCCCCGCCTCAGATTCCCCTCCTCAGTTTCTCCGCCTCAGATTCCCCGCCTCAGATTCCCTGCCTCAGATTCCCTGCCTCAGATTCCCTGCCTCAGCTTCCCTTCATCTGATTCCCTTCATCTGATTCCCTCCCTCTGATTCCCTGCCTCTGATTCCCTGCCTCTGATTCCCCGCCTCTGATTCCTTGCCTCTGATTGCCTGCCTCTGATTCCCTGCCTCTGTTTCCCTGCCTCTGATTCCCTGCCTCTGATTCCCTGCCTCTGATTCCCTGCCTCTGATTCCCTGCCTCTGATTCCGCACCTCTAATTCCACGCCTCTCTTTCATTGTCTCTGATTCCACGCCTCTGATTCCCTGCCTCTGATACCCTGCCTCTCTTTGCCTGCCTCTAATTCCGTGACTCATTCTCTGCATCTAGTTTCCCACATCTCATTTGCCTCTCTGATAACCCGCCTCTGATTCCATGCCTCTGATTCCCCGCCTCTGATTCCCCGCCTCTGATTCCCTGCCTCAGATTCCCTGCCTCAGATTCCTTTCCTCAGATTCCCTGCCTCTGTTTCCCCGCCTCTGATTCCCCACGTCTGATTCCCCACCTCAGATTCCCCGCCTCTGATTCCCTGCCTGAGATTCCATGCCTCAGATTCCCCGCCTCAGATTCCCTGCCTCAGATTCCCTGCCTCAGATTCCCCGCCTCAGATTCCCCGCCTCAGATTCCCCTCCTCAGTTTCTCCGCCTCAGATTCCCCGCCTCAGATTCCCTGCCTCAGATTCCCTGCCTCAGATTCCCTGCCTCAGCTTCCCTTCATCTGATTCCCTTCATCTGATTCCCTCCCTCTGATTCCCTGCCTCTGATTCCCTGCCTCTGATTCCCCGCCTCTGATTCCCCGCCTCAGATTCCCTGCCTCAGATTCCCTGCCTCAGATTCCCTGCCTCAGATTTCCTGCCTCAGATTCCCTGCCTCTGATTGCCTGCCTCTGATTCCCTGCCTCTGTTTCCCTGCCTCTGATTCCCTGCCTCTGATTCCCTGCCTCTGATTCCCTGCCTCTGATTCCATGCCTCTGATTCCGCACCTCTAATACCATGCCTCTCTTTCCTTGTCTCTGATTCCACGCCTCTGATTCCCTGCCTCTGATACCCTGCCTCTCTTTGCCTGCCTCTATTTCCGTGACTCATTCTCTGCATCTAGTTTCCCACATCTCATTTGCCCCCTCTGAAAACCCGCCTCTGATTCCATGCCTCTGATTCACTGCCTCAGATTCCGTGCCTCAGATTCCCCGACTCAGATTTACCGCCTCAGATTCCCCACCTCAGATTCCGTGCCTCAGATTCACTGCCTCAGATTCCCTGCCTCAGATTCCCTGCCTCAGATTCCCTGTCTCCGATTCCCCGCCTCTGATTCCCCGCCTCTGATTCCCCGCCTCTGATTCCCAGCCTCTGAATCCCCGCCTCTGAATCCCCGCCTCTGATTCCCCGCCTCTGTTTCCCCGCCTCTGATTCCCCGCCACTGATTCCCCGCCTCTGATTCCACGCCTCTGATTCCCCGCCTCTGATTCCAGGCCTCTTATTCCCCGCCTCTGATTCCCCACCTCTGATTGCCTGCCACTGATTGCCCGCCTCGGATTCCCCACCTCTGTCTGTATGCCTCTCTTTCGCCTCCGCTTTTTCCCCTACACTCTTTCCGCGCCTCTCTTTCCCTCCCTCAATTTCAACAACTCTGTTTGATCTGTTCTGTGTACCTCATTTTCAACACACAAGTTCCAACCACTATGTTTCACCAATCACTTTCCCCGCCTCTATTTTTCCGCCTATGTTTACCCGCCTCTGTTTACCCACCTGTTTCACCGCCTCTGATTCCCCGCCTCTGATTCCCCACCTCTGTCTCGACGCCTCTCTTTCGCCTCCACTCTTTCCACTCCACTCTTTCCGTGCCTGTCTATCCCTCCCTCAATTTCAACAACACTGTTTGATCTGTTTTGTGTACCTGATTTTAAACACACAAGTTCCAACCACTATGTTTTGCCCGCCTCTTTCCCCGCCGCTATTTATCCACCTATGTTTACATGCCTCTGTTTACCCGCCTGTTTCCCCACCTCTCATTCCCCACCTTTCATTCCCCGCCTCCCTTTCCCTGCCTCTATTTCCGCGCCTCTTTCTCTGCCTCTCTTTCCCCACAACGCATTTCCTCCCGCTGATTCCCCGCCTCTGATTCCCCGCCTCTGATTCCCTGCCTCTGATTCCCCGCCTCTGATTCCCTGCCTCAGATTCCCTGCCTCAGATTCCCTGCCTCTGATTCCCCGCCTCTGATTCCCCACCTCTTATTCCCCGCCTCTGATTCCCCTCCTCTTATTCCCCGTGTATGATTCCCTGCCTCAGATTCACCGGCTCTGATTCCCTGCATCAGATTCCCTGCCTCAGATTCCCTGCCTCTGATTCCCCGCCTCTGATTCCCTGCCTCTGATTCCCCGCCTCTGATTCCTGCCTCAGATTCCCTGCCTCAGATTCCCTGCCTCAGATTTCCTGCTTCTGATTCCCCGCCTTTGATTCCCTGCCTCTTATTCCCCGCCTCTGATTCCCCGCATCTGATTCCCCGCCTCTGATTCCCTGCCTCTGATTCCCTGCCTCTGATTCCCTGCCTCTGATTCCCTGCCTCTTATTCCCTGCCTCTGATTCCCCGCCTCTGATTCCCTGCCTGAGATTCCATGCCTCAGATTCCCCGCCTCAGATTCCCTGCCTCAGATTCCCAGCCTCAGATTCCCCGCCTCAGATTCCCCGCCTCAGATTCCCCGCCTCAGATTCCCCTCCTCAGTTTCTCTGCCTCAGATTCCCCGCCTCAGATTCCCTGCCTCAGATTCCCTGCCTCAGATTCCCTGCCTCAGCTTCCCTTCATCTGATTCCCTTCATCTGATTCCCTCCCTCTGATTCCCTGCCTCTGATTCCCTGCCTCTGACTCCCAGCCTCTGATTCCTTGCCTCTGATTGCCTGCCTCTGATTCCCTGCCTCTGTTTCCCTGCCTCTGATTCCCTGCCTCTGATTCCCTGCCTCTGATTCCCTGCCTCTGATTCCCTGCCTCTGATTCCGCACCTCTAATTGCACGCCTCTCTTTCATTGTCTCTGATTCCACGCCTCTGATTCCCTGCCTCTGATACCCTGCCTCTCTTTGCCTGCCTCTATTTCCGTGACTCATTCTCTGCATCTAGTTTCCCACATCTCATTTGCCCCCTCTGATAACCCGCCTCTGATTCCATGCCTCTGATTCACTGCCTCAGATTCCGTGCCTCAGATTCCCCGACTCAGATTTACCGCCTCAGATTCCCCGCCTCAGATTCCGTGCCTCAGATTCACTGCCTCAGATTCCCTGCCTCAGATTCCCTGCCTCAGATTCCCTGTCTCCGATTCCCCGCCTCTGATTCCCCGCCTCTGATTCCCCGCCTCTGATTCCCAGCCTCTGAATCCCCGCCTCTGAATCCCCGCCTCTGATTCCCCGCCTCTGTTTCCCCGCCTCTGATTCCCCGCCACTGATTCCCCGCCTCTGATTCCACGCCTCTGATTCCCCGCCTCTGATTCCAGGCCTCTAATTCCCCGCCTCTGATTCCCCACCTCTGATTGCCTGCCACTGATTGCCCGCCTCTGATTCCCCGCCTCTGTTTCGCCGCCTCTGATTCCCCACCTCTGTCTGTATGCCTCTCTTTCGCCTCCGCTTTTTCCCCTACACTCTTTCCGCGCCTCTCTTTCCCTCCCTCAATTTCAACAACTCTGTTTGATCTGTTCTGTGTACCTCATTTTCAACACACAAGTTCCAACCACTATGTTTCACCAATCACTTTCCCCGCCTCTATTTTTCCGCCTATGTTTACCCTCCTCTGTTTACCCACCTGTTTCACCGCCTCTGATTCCCCGCCTCTGATTCCCCACCTCTGTCTCGACGCCTCTCTTTCGCCTCCACTCTTTCCACTCCACTCTTTCCGTGCCTGTCTTTCCCTCCCTCAATTTCAACAACACTGTTTGATCTGTTTTGTGTACCTGATTTTAAACACACAAGTTCCAACCACTATGTTTTGCCCACCTCTTTCCCCGCCGCTATTTATCCACCTATGTTTACATGCCTCTGTTTACCCGCCTGTTTCCCCACCTCTGATTCCCCACCTTTCATTCCCCGCCTCTCTTTCCCTGCCTCTATTTCCGCGCCTCTTTCTCTGCCTCTCTTTCCCCACAACGCTTTTCCTCCCGCTGATTCCCCGCCTCTGATTCCCCGCCTCTGATTCCCTGCCTCTGTTTCCCTGCCTCTGATTCCCTGCCTCTGATTCCCTGCCTCTGATTCCCTGCCTCTGATTCCATGCCTCTGATTCCGCACCTCTAATACCATGCCTCTCTTTCCTTGTCTCTGATTCCACGCCTCTGATTCCCTGCCTCTGATACCCTGCCTCTCTTTGCCTGCCTCTATTTCCGTGACTCATTCTCTGCATCTAGTTTCCCACATCTCATTTGCCCCCTCTGAAAACCCGCCTCTGATTCCATGCCTCTGATTCACTGCCTCAGATTCCGTGCCTCAGATTCCCCGACTCAGATTTACCGCCTCAGATTCCCCACCTCAGATTCCGTGCCTCAGATTCCCTGTCTCCGATTCCCCGCCTCTGATTCCCCGCCTCTGATTCCCCGCCTCTGATTCCCAGCCTCTGAATCCCCGCCTCTGAATCCCCGCCTCTGATTCCCCGCCTCTGTTTCCCCGCCTCTGATTCCCCGCCACTGATTCCCCGCCTCTGATTCCACGCCTCTGATTCCCCGCCTCTGATTCCAGGCCTCTTATTCCCCGCCTCTGATTCCCCACCTCTGATTGCCTGCCACTGATTGCCCGCCTCTGATTCCCCGCCTCTGTTTCCCCGCCTCTGATTCCCCACCTCTGTCTGTATGCCTCTCTTTCGCCTCCGCTTTTTCCCCTACAC
Source organism: Narcine bancroftii (assembly GCF_036971445.1). Lineage (NCBI taxonomy): Eukaryota > Metazoa > Chordata > Chondrichthyes > Torpediniformes > Narcinidae > Narcine > Narcine bancroftii. The sequence goes on from NC_091472.1 coordinate 319,684,571, forward strand.
TCTTTCCGCGCCTCTCTTTCCCTCCCTCAATTTCAACAACTCTGTTTGATCTGTTCTGTGTACCTCATTTTCAACACACAAGTTCCAACCACTATGTTTCACCAATCACTTTCTCCGCCTCTATTTTTCCGCCTATGTTTACCCGCCTCTGTTTACCCACCTGTTTCACCGCCTCTGATTCCCCGCCTCTGATTCCCCACCTCTGTCTCGACGCCTCTCTTTCGCCTCCACTCTTTCCACTCCACTCATTCCGTGCCTGTCTATCCCTCCCTCAATTTCAACAACACTGTTTGATCTGTTTTGTGTACCTGATTTTAAACACACAAGTTCCAACCACTATGTTTTGCCCGCCTCTTTCCCCGCCGCTATTTATCCACCTATGTTTACATGCCTCTGTTTACCCGCCTGTTTCCCCACCTCTGATTCCCCACCTTTCATTCCCCGCCTCCCTTTCCCTGCCTCTATTTCCGCGCCTCTTTCTCTGCCTCTCTTTCCCCACAACGCTTTTCCTCCCGCTGATTCCCCGCCTCTGATTCCCCGCCTCTGATTCCCTGCCTCTGATTCCCCGCCTCTGATTCCCTGCCTCAGATACCCTGCCTCAGATTCCCTGCCTCTGATTCCCCGCCTCTGATTCCCCGCCTCTTATTCCCCGCCTCTGATTCCCCTCCTCTGATTCCCCGTGTCTGATTCCCTGCCTCAGATTCCCCGGCTCTGATTCCCTGCATCAGATTCCCTGCCTCAGATTCCCTGCCTCTGATTCCCCGCCTCTGATTCCCTGCCTCTGATTCCCCGCCTCTGATTCCTGCCTCAGATTCCCTGCCTCAGATTCCCTGCCTCAGATTTCCTGCTTCTGATTCCCCGCCTTTGATTCCCTGCCTCTTATTCCCCGCCTCTGATTCCCCGCATCTGATTCCCCGCCTCTGATTCCCTGCCTCTGATTCCCTGCCTCTGATTCCCTGCCTCTGATTCCCTGCCTCTTATTCCCTGCCTCTGATTCCCCGCCTCTGATTCCCTGCCTGAGATTCCATGCCTCAGATTCCCCGCCTCAGATTCCCTGCCTCAGATTCCCCGCCTCAGATTCCCCGCCTCAGATTCCCCGCCTCAGATTCCCCGCCTTAGATTCCCCTCCTCAGTTTCTCCGCCTCAGATTCCCCGCCTCAGATTCCCTGCCTCAGATTCCCTGCCTCAGATTCCCTGCCTCAGCTTCCCTTCATCTGATTCCCTTCATCTGATTCCCTCCCTCTGATTCCCTGCCTCTGATTCCCTGCCTCTGATTCCCAGCCTCTGATTCCTTGCCTCTGATTGCCTGCCTCTGATTCCCTGCCTCTGTTTCCCTGCCTCTGATTCCCTGCCTCTGATTCCCTGCCTCTGATTCCCTGCCTCTGATTCCGCACCTCTAATTCCACGCCTCTCTTTCATTGTCTCTGATTCCACGCCTCTGATTCCCTGCCTCTGATACCCTGCCTCTCTTTGCCTGCCTCTATTTCCGTGACTCATTCTCTGCATCTAGTTTCCCACATCTCATTTGCCCCCTCTGATAACCCGCCTCTGATTCCATGCCTCTGATTCACTGCCTCAGATTCCGTGCCTCAGATTCCCCGACTCAGATTTACCGCCTCAGATTCCCCGCCTCAGATTCCGTGCCTCAGATTCACTGCCTCAGATTCCCTGCCTCAGATTCCCTGCCTCAGATTCCCTGTCTCCGATTCCCCGCCTCTGATTCCCCGCCTCTGATTCCCCGCCTCTGATTCCCAGCCTCTGAATCCCCGCCTCTGAATCCCCGCCTCTGATTCCCCGCCTCTGTTTCCCCGCCTCTGATTCCCCGCCACTGATTCCCCGCCTCTGATTCCACGCCTCTGATTCCCCGCCTCTGATTCCAGGCCTCTAATTCCCCGCCTCTGATTCCCCACCTCTGATTGCCTGCCACTGATTGCCCGCCTCTAATTCCCCGCCTCTGTTTCGCCGCCTCTGATTCCCCACCTCTGTCTGTATGCCTCTCTTTCGCCTCCGCTTTTTCCCCTACACTCTTTCCGCGCCTCTCTTTCCCTCCCTCAATTTCAACAACTCTGTTTGATCTGTTCTGTGTACCTCATTTTAAACACACAAGTTCCAACCACTATGTTTTGCCCACCTCTTTCCCCGCCGCTATTTATCCACCTATGTTTACATGCCTCTGTTTACCCGCCTGTTTCCCCACCTCTGATTCCCCACCTTTCATTCCCCGCCTCTCTTTCCCTGCCTCTATTTCCGCGCCTCTTTCTCTGCCTCTCTTTCCCCACAACGCTTTTCCTCCCGCTGATTCCCCGCCTCTGATTCCCCGCCTCTGATTCCCAGCCTCTGATTCCCCGCCTCTGATTCCCTGCCTCAGATTCCCTGCCTCAGATTCCCTGCCTCAGATTCCCTGCCTCTGATTCCCCGCCTCTGATTCCCCGCCTCTTATTCCCCACCTCTGATTCCCCGCCTCTGATTCCCCGTGTCTGATTCCCTGCCTCAGATTCCCCGGCTCTGATTCCCTGCATCAGATTCCCTGCCTCAGATTCCCTGCCTCTGATTCCCCGCCTCTGATTCCCTGCCTCTGATTCCCCACCTCTGATTCCTGCCTCAGATTCCCTGCCTCAGATTCCCTGCCTCAGATTTCCTGCTTCTGATTCCCCGCCTTTGATTCCCTGCCTCTTATTCCCCGCCTCTGATTCCCCGCATCTGATTCCCCGCCTCTGATTCCCTGCCTCTGATTCCCTGCCTCTGATTCCCTGCCTCTGATTCCCTGCCTCTTATTCCCTGCCTCTGATTCCCTGCCACTGATACCCCGCCTCCGATTCCACACCAATGTTTCACCGCCTCAGTTTCTCTGCCTCTTATTTCCCGGCTCAGATTCGCCGGCTCTGATTCCGCGCCTCGGATTCCACGCTTCTCTTTCCGTGTCTCTGATAGCCCGCCTCTGATTCCCCGCCTCTGATTCCCAACCTTCCATTCCCCACCTCTCTTTCCCTGCCTCTATTTCCGCACCTCTTTCTCTGCCTCTCTTTCTCCACATCTCTTTTCCTCCCACTGATTCCCCGCCTCTGATTCCCCGCCTCTGATTCCCTGCCTCTGATTCCCCGCCTCAGATTCCCTGCCTCAGATTCCCGGCCTCTGATTCCCCGCCTCTGATTCCCCGCCACTTATTCCCCGCCTCTGATTCCCCGCCTCTGATTCCCCGCCTCTGATTCCCTGCCTCAGATTCCCCGGCTCTGATTCCCTGCATCAGGTTCCCTGCCTCAGATTCCCTGCCTCTGATTCCCCGCCTCTGATTCCCTGCCTCTGACTCCCCGCCTCTGATTCCCTGCCTCAGATTCCCTGCCTCAGATTCCCTGCCTCAGATTCCCTGCCTCTGATTCCCCGCCTTTGATTCCCCGCCTCTTATTCCCCGCCTCTGATTCCCCACCTCTGATTCCCCGCCTCTGATTCCCTGCCTCTGTTTCCCCGCCTCTGAATCCCCGCCTCTGATTCCCCGCCTCAGATTCCCCGGCTCTGATTCCCTGCCTGAGATTCCCTGCCTCAGATACCCCGCCTCAGATTCCGCGCCTCAGATTCCCTGCCTCAGATTCCCCGCCTCAGATACCCCGCCTCAGAATCCCCGCCTCAGATTCCCCGCCTCAGATTCCCCGTCTCAGATTCCCCGCCTCAGATTCCCCGCCTCAGATTCCCCGCCTCAGATTCCCCGCCTCAGATTCCCCGCCTCAGATTCCCCGCCTCAGATTCCCCGCCTCAGATTCGCCACCTCAGATTCCCTGCCTCAGATTCCCTGCCTCTGATTGCCTGCCTCTGATTCCCTGCCTCTGATTCCCTGCCTCTGATTCCCTGCCTCTGATTCCCTGCCTCTGATTCCCTGCCTCTGATTCCCTGCCTCTGATTCCCTGCCTCTAAATGCCTGCCTCTGATTCCCTGCCTCTGATTTCCTGCCTCTGATTCCGCGCCTCTGATTCCCCGCCTCTCTTTCCGTGTCTCTGATTGCCCGCCTCAGATTCCCTGCCTCAGCTACCCTGCCTCTCTTTGCCTGCCTCTATTTCCGTGCCTCTTTCTCTGCATCTAGTTTCCCACATCTCATTTGCCCCCTCTGATTACCCGCCTCAGATTCCATGCCTCTGATTCCCCGCCTCTGATTCCCCTCCTCTGATTCCCCGCCTCTGATTCCCTGCCTCAGATTCCCTGCCTCAGATTCCTTTCCTCAGATTCCCTGCCTCTGTTTCCCTGCCTCTGATTCCCCACATCTGATTCCCCACCTCAGATTCCCCGGCTCTGATTCCCTGCCTGAGATTCCCCGCCTCAGATTCCCCGCCTCAGATGCCCCGCCTCAGATTCCCCGCCTCAGATTCCCTGCCTCAGATTCCCCGCCTCAGATTCCCCGCCTCAGATGCCCCGCCTCAGATTCCCCGCCTCAGATTGCCCGCCTCAGATTCCCCGACTCAGTTTCTCCGCCTCAGATTCCCCGCCTCAGATTCCCTGCCTCAGATTCCCTGCCTCAGATTCCCTGCCTCAGCTTCCCTTCATCTGATTCCCTTCATCTGATTCCCTGCCTCTGATTCCCTGCCTCTGATTCCCTGCCTCTGATTCCCTGCCTCTGATTCCCCGCCTCAGATTCCCTGCCTCAGATTCCCTGCCTCAGATTCCCTGCCTCAGATTTCCTGCCTCTGATTCCCTGCCTCTGATTCCCTGCCTCTGATTCCCTGCCTCTGATTCCGCACCTCTGATTCCACGCCTCTCTTTCCTTGTCTCTGATTCCACGCCTCTGATTCCCTGCCTCTGATACCCTGCCTCTCTTTGCCTGCCTCTATTTCCGTGCCTCTTTCTCTGCATCTAGTTTCCCACATCTCATTTGCCCCCTCTGATAACCCGCCTCTGATTCCATGCCTCTGATTCACTGCCTCAGATTCTGTGCCTCAGATTCCCCGACTCAGATTTACCGACTCAGATTCCACGCCTCAGATTCCCTGCCTCAGATTCCCTGCCTCAGATTCCCTGCCTCAGATTCCCTGCCTCAGATTCCCTGTCTCCGATTCCCCGCCTCTGATTCCCCGCCTCTGATTCCCTGCCACTGATACCCCGCCTCCGATTCCACACCAATGCTTCACAGCCTCTGCTTCTCTGCCTCTTATTTCCCGGCTCAGATTCGCCGGCTCTGATTCCGCGCCTCTGATACCACGCTTCTCTTTCCGTGTCTCTGATAGCCCGCCTCTGATTCCCCGCCTCTGATTCACCACCTTTCATTCCCCGCCTCTCTTTCCCTGCCTCTATTTCCGCGCCTCTTTCTATGCCTCTCTTTCCCCACAACGCTTTTCCTCCCGCTGATTCCCCGCCTCTGATTCCCCGCCTCTGATTCCCTGCCTCTGATTCCCCGCCTCTGATTCCCTGCCTCAGATTCCCTGCCTCAGATTCCCTGCCTCAGATTCCCGGCCTCTGATTCCCCGCCTCTGATTCCCCGCCTCTTATTTCCCGCCACTGATTCCCCGCCTCTGATTCCCCGCCTCTGATTCCCTGCCTCAGATTCCCCGGCTCTGATTCCCTGCATCAGATTCCCTGCCTCAGATTCCCGGCCTCTGATTCCCTGCCTCTGATTCCGCACCTCTAATTCCACGCCTCTCTTTCATTGTCTCTGATTCCACGCCTCTGATTCCCTGCCTCTGATACCCTGCCTCTCTTTGCCTGCCTCTATTTCCGTGACTCATTCTCTGCATCTAGTTTCCCACATCTCATTTGCCCCCTCTGATAACCCGCCTCTGATTCCATGCCTCTGATTCACTGCCTCAGATTCCGTGCCTCAGATTCCCCGACTCAGATTTACCGCCTCAGATTCCCCGCCTCAGATTCCGTGCCTCAGATTCACTGCCTCAGATTCCCTGCCTCAGATTCCCTGCCTCAGATTCCCTGTCTCCGATTCCCCGCCTCTGATTCCCCGCCTCTGATTCCCCGCCTCTGATTCCCAGCCTCTGAATCCCCGCCTCTGAATCCCCGCCTCTGATTCCCCGCCTCTGTTTCCCCGCCTCTGATTCCCCGCCACTGATTCCCCGCCTCTGATTCCACGCCTCTGATTCCCCGCCTCTGATTCCAGGCCTCTAATTCCCCGCCTCTGATTCCCCACCTCTGATTGCCTGCCACTGATTGCCCGCCTCTGATTCCCCGCCTCTGTTTCGCCGCCTCTGATTCCCCACCTCTGTCTGTATGCCTCTCTTTCGCCTCCGCTTTTTCCCCTACACTCTTTCCGCGCCTCTCTTTCCCTCCCTCAATTTCAACAACTCTGTTTGATCTGTTCTGTGTACCTCATTTTAAACACACAAGTTCCAACCACTATGTTTCACCCATCACTTTCCCCGCCTCTATTTTTCCGCCTATGTTTACCCTCCTCTGTTTACCCACCTGTTTCACCGCCTCTGATTCCCTGCCTCTGATTCCCCACCTCTGTCTCGACGCCTCTCTTTCGCCTCCACTCTTTCCACTCCACTCTTTCCGTGCCTGTCTTTCCCTCCCTCAATTTCAACAACACTGTTTGATCTGTTTTGTGTACCTGATTTTAAACACACAAGTTCCAACCACTATGTTTTGCCCACCTCTTTCCCCGCCGCTATTTATCCACCTATGTTTACATGCCTCTGTTTACCCGCCTGTTTCCCCACCTCTGATTCCCCACCTTTCATTCCCCGCCTCTCTTTCCCTGCCTCTATTTCCGCACCTCTTTCTCTGCCTCTCTTTCCCCACAACGCTTTTCCTCCCGCTGATTCCCCGCCTCTGATTCCCCGCCTCTGATTCCCAGCCTCTGATTCCCCGCCTCTGATTCCCTGCCTCAGATTCCCTGCCTCAGATTCCCTGCCTCAGATTCCCTGCCTCTGATTCCCCGCCTCTGATTCCCCGCCTCTTATTCCCCACCTCTGATTCCCCGCCTCTGATTCCCCGTGTCTGATTCCCTGCCTCAGATTCCCCGGCTCTGATTCCCTGCATCAGATTCCCTGCCTCAGATTCCCTGCCTCTGATTCCCCGCCTCTGATTCCCTGCCTCTGATTCCCCACCTCTGATTCCTGCCTCAGATTCCCTGCCTCAGATTCCCTGCCTCAGATTTCCTGCTTCTGATTCCCCGCCTTTGATTCCCTGCCTCTTATTCCCCGCCTCTGATTCCCCGCATCTGATTCCCCGCCTCTGATTCCCTGCCTCTGATTCCCTGCCTCTGATTCCCTGCCTCTGATTCCCTGCCTCTTATTCCCTGCCTCTGATTCCCTGCCACTGATACCCCGCCTCCGATTCCACACCAATGTTTCACCGCCTCAGTTTCTCTGCCTCTTATTTCCCGGCTCAGATTCGCCGGCTCTGATTCCGCGCCTCGGATTCCACTCTTCTCTTTCCGTGTCTCTGATAGCCCGCCTCTGATTCCCCGCCTCTGATTCCCAACCTTCCATTCCCCACCTCTCTTTCCCTGCCTCTATTTCCGCACCTCTTTCTCTGCCTCTCTTTCTCCACATCTCTTTTCCTCCCACTGATTCCCCGCCTCTGATTCCCCGCCTCTGATTCCCTGCCTCTGATTCCCCGCCTCAGATTCCCTGCCTCAGATTCCCGGCCTCTGATTCCCCGCCTCTGATTCCCCGCCACTTATTCCCCGCCTCTGATTCCCCGCCTCTGATTCCCCGCCTCTGATTCCCTGCCTCAGATTCCCCGGCTCTGATTCCCTGCATCAGGTTCCCTGCCTCAGATTCCCTGCCTCTGATTCCCCGCCTCTGATTCCCTGCCTCTGACTCCCCGCCTCTGATTCCCTGCCTCAGATTCCCTGCCTCAGATTCCCTGCCTCAGATTCCCCGCCTCTGATTCCCTGCCTCAGATTCCCTGCCTCAGATTCCCTGCCTCAGATTCCCTGCCTCTGATTCCCCACCTCTGATTCCCCGCCTCTGATTCCCTGCCTCTGTTTCCCCGCCTCTGAATCCCCGCCTCTGATTCCCCGCCTCAGATTCCCCGGCTCTGATTCCCTGCCTGAGATTCCCTGCCTCAGATACCCCGCCTCAGATTCCGCGCCTCAGATTCCCTGCCTCAGATTCCCCGCCTCAGATACCCCGCCTCAGAATCCCCGCCTCAGATTCCCCGCCTCAGATTCCCCGTCTCAGATTCCCCGCCTCAGATTCCCCGCCTCAGATTCCCCGCCTCAGATTCCCCGCCTCAGATTCCCCGCCTCAGATTCCCCGCCTCAGATTCCCCGCCTCAGATTCGCCGCCTCAGATTCCCTGCCTCAGATTCCCTGCCTCTGATTGCCTGCCTCTGATTCCCTGCCTCTGATTCCCTGCCTCTGATTCCCTGCCTCTGATTCCCTGCCTCTGATTCCCTGCCTCTGATTCCCTGCCTCTGATTCCCTGCCTCTAAATGCCTGCCTCTGATTCCCTGCCTCTGATTTCCTGCCTCTGATTCCGCGCCTCTGATTCCCCGCCTCTCTTTCCGTGTCTCTGATTCCCCGCCTCAGATTCCCTGCCTCAGATACCCTGCCTCTCTTTGCCTGCCTCTATTTCCGTGCCTCTTTCTCTGCATCTAGTTTCCCACATCTCATTTGCCCCCTCTGATTACACGCCTCAGATTCCATGCCTCTGATTCCCCGCCTCTGATTCCCCTCCTCTGATTCCCCGCCTCTGATTCCCTGCCTCAGATTCCCTGCCTCAGATTCCTTTCCTCAGATTCCCTGCCTCTGTTTCCCTGCCTCTGATTCCCCACATCTGATTCCCCACCTCAGATTCCCCGGCTCTGATTCCCTGCCTGAGATTCCCCGCCTCAGATTCCCCGCCTCAGATGCCCCGCCTCAGATTCCCCGCCTCAGATTCCCTGCCTCAGATTCCCCGCCTCAGATTCCCCGCCTCAGATGCCCCGCCTCAGATTCCCCGCCTCAGATTGCCCGCCTCAGATTCCCCGACTCAGTTTCTCCGCCTCAGATTCCCCGCCTCAGATTCCCTGCCTCAGATTCCCTGCCTCAGATTCCCTGCCTCAGCTTCCCTTCATCTGATTCCCTTCATCTGATTCCCTGCCTCTGATTCGCTGCCTCTGATTCCCTGCCTCTGATTCCCCGCCTCTGATTCCCCGCCTCAGATTCCCTGCCTCAGATTCCCTGCCTCAGATTCCCTGCCTCAGATTTCCTGCCTCAGATTCCCTGCCTCTGATTGCCTGCCTCTTGTTCCCTGCCTCTGATTCCCTGCCTCTGATTCCCTGCCTCTGATTCCCTGCCTCTGATTCCCTGCCTCTGATTTCCTGCCTCTGATTCCGCACTTCTGATTCCACGCCTCTCTTTCCTTGTCTCTGATTCCACGCCTCTGATTCCCTGCCTCTGATACCCTGCCTCTCTTTGCCTGCCTCTATTTCCGTGCCTCTTTCTCTGCATCTAGTTTCCCACATCTCATTTGCCCCCTCTGATAACCCGCCTCTGATTCCATGCCTCTGATTCACTGCCTCAGATTCTGTGCCTCAGATTCCCCGACTCAGATTTACCGCCTCAGATTCCCCGCCTCAGATTCCCTGCCTCAGATTCCCTGCCTCAGATTCCCTGCCTCAGATTCCCTGCCTCAGATTCCCTGTCTCCGATTCCCCGCCTCTGATTCCCCGCCTCTGATTCCCTGCCACTGATACCCCGCCTCCGATTCCACACCAATGCTTCACAGCCTCTGCTTCTCTGCCTCTTATTTCCCGGCTCAGATTCGCCGGCTCTGATTCCGCGCCTCTGATACCACGCTTCTCTTTCCGTGTCTCTGATAGCCCGCCTCTGATTCCCCGCCTCTGATTCCCCACCTTTCATTCCCCGCCTCTCTTTCCCTGCCTCTATTTCCGCGCCTCTTTCTATGCCTCTCTTTCCCCACAACGCTTTTCCTCCCGCTGATTCCCCGCCTCTGATTCCCCGCCTCTGATTCCCTGCCTCTGATTCCCCGCCTCTGATTCCCTGCCTCAGATTCCCTGCCTCAGATTCCCTGCCTCAGATTCCCGGCCTCTGATTCCCCGCCTCTGATTCCCCGCCTCTTATTTCCCGCCTCTGATTCCCCGCCTCTGATTCCCCGCCTCTGATTCCCTGCCTCAGATTCCTCGGCTCTGATTCCCTGCATCAGATTCCCTGCCTCAGATTCCCTGCCTCTGATTCCCCGCCTCTGATTCCCTGCCACTGATTCCCCGCCTCTGATTCCCTGCCTCAGATTCCCTGCCTCAGATTCCCTGCCTCAGATTCCCTGCCTCTGATTCCCCGCCTTTGATTCCTCGCCTCTTATTCCCCGCCTCTGATTCCCCGCCTCTGATTCCCCGCCTCTGATTCCCTGCCTCTGTTTCCCCGCCTCTGAATCCCCGCCTCTGATTCCCCGCCTCAGATTCCCCGGCTCTGATTCCCTGCCTGAGATTCCCTGCCTCAGATACCCCGCCTCAGATTCCCCGCCTCAGATTCCCCGTCTCAGATTCCCTACCTCAGATTCCCCGCCTCAGATTCCCCGCCTCAGATTCCCCGCCTCAGATTCCCCGCCTCAGATTCCCCGCCTCAGATTCCCCGCCTCAGATTCCCCACCTCAGATTCCCTGCCTCAGATTCCCTGACTCTGATTGCCTGCCTCTGATTCCCTGCCTCTGATTCCCTGCCTCTGATTCCCCGCCTCAGAGTCCCTGCCTCAGATTCCTTTCCTCAGATTCCCTGCCTCTGTTTCCCCGCCTCTGATTCCCCGCCTCTGATTCCCTGCCTCAGATTCCCTGCCTCAGATTCCTTTCCTCAGATTCCCTGCCTCTGTTTCCCCGCCTCTGATTCCCCGCCTCTGATTCCCTGCCTCAGATTCCCTGCCTCAGATTCCTTTCCTCAGATTCCCTGCCTCTGTTTCCCCGCCTCTGATTCCCCACGTCTGATTCCCCACCTCAGATTCCACGCCTCAGATTCCCCGCCTCAGATCCCCCACCTCAGATTCCCCTCCTCAGTTCCTCCGCCTCAGATTCCCCGCCTCAGATTCCCTGCCTCAGATTCCCTGCCTCAGCTTCCCTTCATCAGATTCCCTGCCTCTGATTGCCTGCCTCTGATTCCCTGCCTCTGATTCCCTTCCTCTGATTCCCTGCCTCTGATTTCCTGCCTCTGATTCCACGCCTCTGATTCCCTGCCTCTGATACCCTGCCTCTCTTTGCCTGCCTCTATTTCCGTGCCTCATTCTCTGCATCTAGTTTCCCACATCTCATTTGCCCCATCTGATAACCCGCCTCTGATTCCATGCCTCTGATTCACTGCCTCAGATTCCGTGCCTCAGATTCCCCGACTCAGATTTACCGCCTCAGATTCCCCGCCTCAGATTCCCTGCCTCAGATTCCCTTCCTCAGATTCCCTGCCTCAGATTCCCTGCCTCAGATTCCCTGTCTCCGATTCCCCGCCTCTGATTCCCCGCCTCTGATTCCCCGCCTCTGATTCCCAGCCTCTGAATCCCCGCCTCTGAATCCCCGCCTCAGATTCCCCGCCTCTGTTTCCCCGCCTCTGATTCCCCGCCACTGATTCCCCGCCTCTGATTCCACACCTCTGATTCCCCGCCTCTGATTCCCCACGTCTGATTCCCCACCTCAGATTCCACGCCTCTGATTCCCTGCCTGAGATTCCATGCCTCAGATTCCCCTCCTCAGTTCCTCCGCCTCAGATTCCCCGCCTCAGATTCCCTGCCTCAGATTCCCTGCCTCAGCTTCCCTTCATCAGATTCCCTGCCTCTGATTGCCTGCCTCTGATTCCCTGCCTCTGATTCCCTGCCTCTGATTCCCTGCCTCTGATTTCCTGCCTCTGATTCCCTGCCTCTGATTCCCTGCCTCTGATTCCGCACCTCTGATTCCCCGCCTCTGATTCCCTGCCTCAGATTCCCTGCCTCAGATTCCTTTCCTCAGATTCCCTGCCTCTGTTTCCCCGCCTCTGATTCCCCACGTCTGATTCCCCACCTCAGATTCCACGCCTCAGATTCCCCGCCTCAGATTCCCCACCTCAGATTCCCCTCCTCAGTTCCTCCGCCTCAGATTCCCCGCCTCAGATTCCCTGCCTCAGATTCCCTGCCTCCGATTCCGCACCTCTGATTCCACGCCTCTCTTTCCTTGTCTCTGATTCCACGCCTCTGATTCCCTGCCTCTGATACCCTGCCTCTCTTTGCCTGCCTCTATTTCCGTGCCTCATTCTCTGCATCTAGTTTCCCACATCTCATTTGCCCCCTCTGATAACCCGCCTCTGATTCCATGCCTCTGATTCACTGCCTCAGATTCCGTGCCTCAGATTCCCCGACTCAGATTTACCGCCTCAGATTCCTTTCCTCAGATTCCCTGCCTCTGTTTCCCCGCCTCTGATTCCCCACGTCTGATTCCCCACCTCAGATTCCACGCCTCAGATTCCCCGCCTCAGATTCCCCGCCTCAGATTCCCCTCCTCAGTTCCTCCGCCTCAGATTCCCCGCCTCAGATTCCCTGCCTCAGATTCCCTGCCTCAGCTTCCCTTCATCAGATTCCCTGCCTCTGATTGCCTGCCTCTGATTCCCTGCCTCTGATTCCCTGCCTCTGATTCCCTGCCTCTGATTTCCTGCCTCTGATTCCCTGCCTCTGATTCCCTGCCTCTGATTCCGCACCTCTGATTCCACGCCTCTCTTTCCTTGTCTCTGATTCCACGCCTCTGATTCCCTGCCTCTGATACCCTGCCTCTCTTTGCCTGCCTCTATATCCGTGCCTCTTTCTCTGCATCTCGTTTACCACATCTCATTTCCCCCCACTGATAACCCGCCTCTGATTCCCCGCCTCTGATTCCTCGCCTCTGATTCCCTGCCTCTAATTCCCCGCCTCTGATTCCCCACCTCTGATTCCCCACCTCTGATTCCCCACCTCTGATTCCCCGCCTCTGATTCCCCACCTCAGATTTCCCGGCTCTGATTCCCTGCCTCAGATTCCCTGCGACAGATTCCCTGCCTCAGATTCCCTGCCTCTGATTCCCCGCCTCTTATTCCCCACCTCTTATTCCCCGCCTCAGATTCCCCACCTCTGATTCCCCACCTCTGATTCCCCGCCTCTGATTCCCCACCTCTGATTCCCCACCTCAGATTTCCCGGCTCTGATTCCCCGCCTCAGATTCCCCGGCTCTGATTCCCTGCCTCAGATTCCCTGCCTCAAATTCCCTGCCTCTGATTCCCCGCATCAGACTCCCCGCCTGTGATTCCCCGCCTCTGATTCCACGCCTCTGATTCCCCGCCTCTGATTCCCCGCCTCAGATTCCCCAGCTCTGATTCCCTGCCTCAGATTCCCCGCCTCTGATACCCCGCCTCTGATTCCCGGCATCTGAATCCCAGCCTCTGAATCCCCGCCTCTGATTCCCCGCCTCTGTTTCCCCGCCTCGGATTCCCCGCCTCTGATTACCCGCCTCCCTTTCCACGCAACTTTCCCGGCCTCCGTTTCCCCACATCTCTTACCCCGCCTCAGATTCCACGCCTCTGATTCCCCGCCTCTGATTCCCCACCTTTCATTCCCCGCCTCTCTTTCCCTGTCTCTATTTCCGCGCCTCTTTCTCTGCCTCTCTTTCCCCACATCTCTTTTCTTCCCTCTGATTCCCCGCCTCTGATTCCCCTCCTCTGATTCCCTGCCTCTGATTCCCTGCCTCTGATTCCCTGCCTCTGATTCCCCGCCTCTGATTCCCCTCCTCTGATTCCCTGCCTCTGATTCCTTGCCTCTTATTCCCTGCCGCTGATTCCCCGCCTCTGATTCCCTGCCTCTGATTCCCTGCCTCTGATTCCCTGCCTCTGATTCCGGTCCTCTGATTCCAAGCCTCTCTCTCCGTGTCTCTGATTCCCCGCCTCTGATACCCTGCCTCTCATTCCCGACCTCTATTTCCGTGCATCATTCTCTGCATCTTGTTTCCCACATCTCATTTCCCCCCTCTGATAACCCGCCTCTGATTCCATGCCTCTGATTCCCTGCCTCTGATTCCCTGCCTCTGATTCCCTGCCTCTGATTCCCTGCCTCTGATACCCTGCCTCTCATTCCCTACCTCTATTTCCGTGCATCATTCTCTGCATCTTGTTTCCCACATCTCATTTCCCCCCTCTGATAACCCGCCTCTGATTCCCTGCATCTGATTCCCTGCCTCTGATTCCCTGCCTCTGATTCCCTGCCTCTGATTCCCTGCCTCTAAATCCCTGCCTCTGATTCCCTGCCTCTGATTCCGCGCCTCTGATTCCCCGCCTCTCTTTCCGTGTCTCTGATTCCCCGCCTCAGATTCCCTGCCTCAGATACCCTTCCTCTCTTTGCCTGCCTCTATTTCCGTGCCTCTTTCTCTGCATCTAGATTCCCACATCTGATTTTCCCCCTCTGATTACCCGCCTCTGATTCCATGCCTCTGATTCCCCGCCTCTGATTCCCCGCCTCTGATTCCCCGCCTCTGATTCCCTGCCTCAGATTCCCTGCCTCAGATTCCTTTCCTCAGATTCCCTGCCTCTGTTTCCCCGCCTCTGATTCCCCGCCTCTGATTCCCTGCCTCAGATTCCCTGCCTCAGATTCCTTTCCTCAGATTCCCTGCCTCTGTTTCCCCGCCTCTGATTCCCCACGTCTGATTCCCCACCTCAGATTCCACGCCTCTGATTCCCTGCCTGAGATTCCATGCCTCAGATTCCCCGCCTCAGATTCCCTGCCTCAGATTCCCCGCCTCAGATTCCACGCCTCAGATTCCCCGCCTCAGATTCCCCGCCTCAGATTCCCCTCCTCAGTTCCTCCGCCTCAGATTCCCTGCCTCAGTTTCCCTGCCTCAGATTCCCTGCCTCAGCTTCCCTTCATCAGATTCCCTGCCTCTGATTGCCTGCCTCTGATTCCCTGCCTCTGATTCCCTGCCTCTGATTCCCTGCCTCTGATTTCCTGCCTCTGATTCCCTGCCTCTGATTCCCTGCCTCTGATTCCCCGCCTCAGATTCCCTGCCTCAGATTCCTTTCCTCAGATTCCCTGCCTCTGTTTCCCCGCCTCTGATTCCCCGCCTCTGATTCCCTGCCTCAGATTCCCTGCCTCAGATTCCTTTCCTCAGATTCCCTGCCTCTGTTTCCCCGCCTCTGATTCCCCGCCTCTGATTCCCTGCCTCAGATTCCCTGCCTCAGATTCCTTTCCTCAGATTCCCTGCCTCTGTTTCCCCGCCTCTGATTCCCCACGTCTCATTCCCCACCTCAGATTCCACGCCTCAGATTCCCCGCCTCAGATCCCCCACCTCAGATTCCCCTCCTCAGTTCCTCCGCCTCAGATTCCCCGCCTCAGATTCCCTGCCTCAGATTCCCTGCCTCAGCTTCCCTTCATCAGATTCCCTGCCTCTGATTGCCTGCCTCTGATTCCCTGCCTCTGATTCCCTTCCTCTGATTCCCTGCCTCTGATTTCCTGCCTCTGATTCCACGCCTCTGATTCCCTGCCTCTGATACCCTGCCTCTCTTTGCCTGCCTCTATTTCCGTGCCTCATTCTCTGCATCTAGTTTCCCACATCTCATTTGCCCCATCTGATAACCCGCCTCTGATTCCATGCCTCTGATTCACTGCCTCAGATTCCGTGCCTCAGATTCCCCGACTCAGATTTACCGCCTCAGATTCCCCGCCTCAGATTCCCTGCCTCAGATTCCCTTCCTCAGATTCCCTGCCTCAGATTCCCTGCCTCAGATTCCCTGTCTCCGATTCCCCGCCTCTGATTCCCCGCCTCTGATTCCCCGCCTCTGATTCCCAGCCTCTGAATCCCCGCCTCTGAATCCCCGCCTCAGATTCCCCGCCTCTGTTTCCCCGCCTCTGATTCCCCGCCACTGATTCCCCGCCTCTGATTCCACACCTCTGATTCCCCGCCTCTGATTCCCCACGTCTGATTCCCCACCTCAGATTCCACGCCTCTGATTCCCTGCCTGAGATTCCATGCCTCAGATTCCCCTCCTCAGTTCCTCCGCCTCAGATTCCCCGCCTCAGATTCCCTGCCTCAGATTCCCTGCCTCAGCTTCCCTTCATCAGATTCCCTGCCTCTGATTGCCTGCCTCTGATTCCCTGCCTCTGATTCCCTGCCTCTGATTCCCTGCCTCTGATTTCCTGCCTCTGATTCCCTGCCTCTGATTCCCTGCCTCTGATTCCGCACCTCTGATTCCCCGCCTCTGATTCCCTGCCTCAGATTCCCTGCCTCAGATTCCTTTCCTCAGATTCCCTGCCTCTGTTTCCCCGCCTCTGATTCCCCACGTCTGATTCCCCACCTCAGATTCCACGCCTCAGATTCCCCGCCTCAGATTCCCCACCTCAGATTCCCCTCCTCAGTTCCTCCGCCTCAGATTCCCCGCCTCAGATTCCCTGCCTCAGATTCCCTGCCTCCGATTCCGCACCTCTGATTCCACGCCTCTCTTTCCTTGTCTCTGATTCCACGCCTCTGATTCCCTGCCTCTGATACCCTGCCTCTCTTTGCCTGCCTCTATTTCCGTGCCTCATTCTCTGCATCTAGTTTCCCACATCTCATTTGCCCCCTCTGATAACCCGCCTCTGATTCCATGCCTCTGATTCACTGCCTCAGATTCCGTGCCTCAGATTCCCCGACTCAGATTTACCGCCTCAGATTCCTTTCCTCAGATTCCCTGCCTCTGTTTCCCCGCCTCTGATTCCCCACGTCTGATTCCCCACCTCAGATTCCACGCCTCAGATTCCCCGCCTCAGATTCCCCGCCTCAGATTCCCCTCCTCAGTTCCTCCGCCTCAGATTCCCCGCCTCAGATTCCCTGCCTCAGATTCCCTGCCTCAGCTTCCCTTCATCAGATTCCCTGCCTCTGATTGCCTGCCTCTGATTCCCTGCCTCTGATTCCCTGCCTCTGATTCCCTGCCTCTGATTTCCTGCCTCTGATTCCCTGCCTCTGATTCCCTGCCTCTGATTCCGCACCTCTGATTCCACGCCTCTCTTTCCTTGTCTCTGATTCCACGCCTCTGATTCCCTGCCTCTGATACCCTGCCTCTCTTTGCCTGCCTCTATTTCCGTGCTTCATTCTCTGCATCTAGTTTCCCACATCTCATTTGCCCCCTCTGATAACCCGCCTCTGATTCCATGCCTCTGATTCACTGCCTCAGATTCCGTGCCTCAGATTCCCCGACTCAGATTCCCTGCCTCAGATTCCTTTCCTCAGATTCCCTGCCTCTGTTTCCCCGCCTCTGATTCCCCACGTCTGATTCCCCACCTCAGATTCCACGCCTCTGATTCCCTGCCTGAGATTCCATGCCTCAGATTCCCCGCCTCAGATTCCCTGCCTCAGATTCCCCGCCTCAGATTCCACGCCTCAGATTCCCCGCCTCAGATTCCCCGCCTCAGATTCCCCTCCTCAGTTCCTCCGCCTCAGATTCCCCGCCTCAGATTCCCTGCCTCAGATTCCCTGCCTCAGCTTCCCTTCATCAGATTCCCTGCCTCTGATTGCCTGCCTCTGATTCCCTGCCTCTGATTCCCTGCCTCTGATTCCCTGCCTCTGATTTCCTGCCTCTGATTCCCTGCCTCTGATTCCCTGCCTCTGATTCCCCGCCTCTGATTCCCTGCCGCTGTTTCCCCGCCTCTGAATCCCCGCCTCTGATTCCCCGCCTCAGATTCCCCGGCTCTGATTCCCTGCCTGAGATTCCCTGCCTCAGATAGCCCGCCTCAGATTCCCCGCCTCAGATTCCCCGTCTCAGATTCCCCACCTCAGATTCCCCGCCTCAGATTCCCCGCCTCAGATTCCCCGCCTCAGATTCCCCGCCTCAGATTCCCCGCCTCAGATTCCCCGCCTCAGATTCCCCACCTCAGATTCCCTGCCTCAGATTTCCTGCCTCTGATTGCCTGCCTCTGATTCCCTGCCTCTGATTCCCTGCCTCTGATTCCCTGCCTATGATTCCCTGCCTCTGATTCCCCGCCTCAGATTCCCTGCCTCAGATACCCTGCCTCTCTTTGCCTGCCTCTATTTCCGTGCCTCTTTCTCTGCATCTAGATTCCCACATCTGATTTGCCCCCTCTGATTACCCGCCTCTGATTCCATGCCTCTGATTCCCCGCCTCTGATTCCCCGCCTCTGATTCCCCGCCTCTGATTCCCTGCCTCAGATTCCCTGCCTCAGATTCCTTTCCTCAGATTCCCTGCCTCTGTTTCCCCGCCTCTGATTCCCCGCCTCTGATTCCCTGCCTCAGATTCCCTGCCTCAGATTCCTTTCCTCAGATTCCCTGCCTCTGTTTCCCCGCCTCTGATTCCCCACGTCTGATTCCCCACCTCAGATTCCACGCCTCAGATTCCCCGCCTCAGATTCCCTGCCTCAGATTCCCCTCCTCAGTTCCTCCGCCTCAGATTCCCCGCCTCAGATTCCCTGCCTCAGATTCCCTGCCTCAGCTTCCCTTCATCAGATTCCCTGCCTCTGATTGCCTGCCTCTGATTCCCTGCCTCTGATTCCCTGCCTCTGATTCCCTGCCTCTGATTTCCTGCCTCTGATTCCCTGCCTCTGATTCCCTGCCTCTGATTCCGCACCTCTGATTCCACGCCTCTCTTTCCTTGTCTCTGATTCCACGCCTCTGATTCCCTGCCTCTGATACCCTGCCTCTCTTTGCCTGCCTCTATTTCCGTGCCTCATTCTCTGCATCTAGTTTCCCACATCTCATTTGCCCCCTCTGATAACCCGCCTCTAATTCCATGCCTCTGATTCACTGCCTCAGATTCCGTGCCTCAGATTCCCCGACCCAGATTTACCGCCTCAGATTCCCCGCCTCAGATTCCCTGCCTCAGATTCCCTTCCACAGATTCCATGCCTCAGATTCCCTGCCTCAGATTCCCTGTCTCCGATTCCCCGCCTCTGATTCCCCACCTCTGATTCCCCGCCTCTGATTCCCAGCCTCTGAATCCCCGCCTCTGAATCCCCGCCTCAGATTCCCCGCCTCTGTTTCCCCGCCTCTGATTCCCCGCCACTGATTCCCCGCCTCTGATTCCACACCTCTGATTCCCCGCCTCTGATTCCCCACGTCTGATTCCCCACCTCAGATTCCACGCCTCTGATTCCCTGCCTGAGATTCCATGCCTCAGATTCCCCTCCTCAGTTCGTCCGCCTCAGATTCCCCGCCTCAGATTCCCTGCCTCAGATTCCCTGCCTCAGCTTCCCTTCATCAGATTCCCTGCCTCTGATTGCCTGCCTCTGATTCCCTGCCTCTGATTCCCTGCCTCTGATTCCCTGCCTCTGATTTGCTGCCTCTGATTCCCTGCCTCTGATTCCCTGCCTCTGATTCCGCACCTCTGATTCCCCGCCTCTGATTCCCTGCCTCAGATTCCCTGCCTCAGATTCCTTTCCTCAGATTCCCTGCCTCTGTTTCCCCGCCTCTGATTCCCCACGTCTGATTCCCCACCTCAGATTCCACGCCTCAGATTCCCCGCCTCAGATTCCCCGCCTCAGATTCCACTCCTCAGTTCCTCCGCCTCAGATTCCCCGCCTCAGATTCCCTGCCTCAGATTCCCTGCCTCAGCTTCCCTTCATCAGATTCCCTGCCTCTGATTGCCTGCCTCTGATTCCCTGCCTCTGATTCCCTGCCTCTGATTCCCTGCATCTGATTTCCTGCCTCTGATTCCCTGCCTCTGATTCCCTGCCTCTGATCCCGCACCTCTGATTCCACGCCTCTCTTTCCTTGTCTCTGATTCCCCGCCTCAGATTTCCTGCCTCTGATTCCCTGCCTCTGATTCCCTGCCTCTGATTCCCCGCCTCTGATTCCCCGCCTCTCTTTCCGTGTCTCTGATTCCCCGCCTCAGATTCCCTGCCTCAGATACCCTGCCTCTCTTTGCCTGCCTCTGATTCCCTGCCTCTAAATCCCTGCCTCTGATTCCCTGCCTCTGATTCCGCGCCTCTGATTCCCCGCCTCTCTTTCCGTGTCTCTGATTCCCCGCCTCAGATTCCCTGCCTCAGATACCCTGCCTCTCTTTGCCTGCCTCTATTTCCGTGCCTCTTTCTCTGCATCTAGATTCCCACATCTGATTTGCCCCCTCTGATTACCCGCCTCTGATTCCATGCCTCTGATTCCCCGCCTCTGATTCCCCGCCTCTGATTCCCCGCCTCTGATTCCCTGCCTCAGATTCCCTGCCTGAGATTCCATGCCTCTGATTCCATGCCTCTGATTCCCCGCCTCTGATTCCCCGCCTCTGATTCCCCGCCTCAGATTCCCTGCCTCAGCTTCCCTTCATCAGATTCCCTGCCTCTAATTGCCTGCCTCTGATTCCCTGCCTCTGATTCCCTGCCTCTGATTCCCTTCCTCTGATTTCCTGCCTCTGATTCCCTGCCTCTGATTCCCTGCCTCTGATTCCGCACCTCTGATTCCCCGCCTCTGATTCCCTGCCTCAGATTCCCTGCCTCAGATTCCTTTCCTCAGATTCCCTGCCTCTGTTTCCCCGCCTCTGATTCCCCACGTCTGATTCCCCACCTCAGATTCCACGCCTCAGATTCCCCGCCTCAGATTCCCCGCCTCAGATTCCCCTCCTCAGTTCCTCCGCCTCAGATTCCCCGCCTCAGATTCCCTGCCTCAGATTCCCTGCCTCAGCTTCCCTTCATCAGATTCCCTGCCTCTGATTGCCTGCCTCTGATTGCCTGCCTCTGATTCCCTGCCTCTGATTCCCTGCCTCTGATTTCCTGCCTCTGATTCCCTGCCTCTGATTGCCTGCCTCTGATTCCCTGCCTCTGATTCCCTGCCTCTGATTCCCTGCCTCTGATTTCCTGCCTCTGATTCCCTGCCTCTGATTCCCTGCCTCTGATTCCCCGCCTCTGATTCCCCGCCTCTCTTTCCGTGTCTCTGATTACCCGCCTCAGATTCCCTGCCTCAGATACCCTGCCTCTCTTTGCCTGCCTCTATTTCCGTGCCTCTTTCTCTGCATCTAGATTCCCACATCTGATTTGCCCCCTCTGATTACCCGCCTCTGATTCCATGCCTCTGATTCCCCGCCTCTGATTCCCCGCCTCTGATTCCCCGCCTCAGATTCCCTGCCTCAGCTTCCCTTCATCAGATTCCCTGCCTCTGATTGCCTGCCTCTGATTCCCTGCCTCTGATTCCCTGCCTCTGATTCCCTGCCTCAGATTCCCTGCCTCAGATTCCTTTCCTCAGATTCCCTGCCTCTGTTTCCCCGCCTCTGATTCCCCACGTTTGATTCCCCACCTCAGATTCCACGCCTCTGATTCCCTGCCTGAGATTCCATGCCTCAGATTCCCCGCCTCAGATTCCCTGCCTCAGATTCCCCGCCTCAGATTCCACGCCTCAGATTCCCCGCCTCAGATTCCCCGCCTCTGATTCCCTGCCTCAGATTCCCTGCCTCAGCTTCCCTTCATCAGATTCCCTGCCTCTGATTGCCTGCCTCTGATTCCCTGCCTCTGATTCCCTGCCTCTGATTCCCTGCCTCTGATTTCCTGCCTCTGATTCCCTGCCTCTGATTCCCTGCCTCTGATTCCCCGCCTCTGATTCCCCGCCTCTCTTTCCGTGTCTCTGATTCCCCGCCTCAGATTCCCTGCCTCAGATACCCTGCCTCTCTTTGCCTGCCTCTATTTCCGTGCCTCTTTCTCTGCATCTAGATTCCCACATCTGATTTGCCCCCTCTGATTACCCGCCTCTGATTCCATGCCTCTGATTCCCCGCCTCTGATTCCCCGCCTCTGATTCCCCGCCTCTGATTCCCTGCCTCTGATTCCCTGCCTCAGATTCCTTTCCTCAGATTCCCTGCCTCTGTTTCCCCGCCTCTGATTCCCCACGTCTGATTCCCCACCTCAGATTCCCCGCCTCAGATTCCACGCCTCAGATTCCATGCCTCAGATTCCCCGCCTCAGATTCCCTGCCTCAGATTCCCCGCCTCAGATTCCACGCCTCAGATTCCCCGCCTCAGATTCCCTGCCTCAGATTCCCTGTCTCTGATTCCCCGCCTCTGATTCCCCGCCTCTGATTCCCCGCCTCTGATTCCCTGCCTCTGATTCCCTGCCTCTGATTCCCTGCCTCTTATTCCCTGCCTCTGATTCCCCGCCTCTGATTCCCTGCCTGAGATTCCATGCCTCAGATTCCCCGCCTCAGATTCCCTGCCTCAGATTCCCCGCCTCAGATTCCCCGCCTCAGATTCCCCGCCTCAGATTCCCCGCCTCAGATTCCCCTCCTCAGTTTCTCCGCCTCAGATTCCCCGCCTCAGATTCCCTGCCTCAGATTCCCCGCCTCAGATTCCGTGCCTCAGATTCACTGCCTCAGATTCCCTGCCTCAGATTCCCTGCCTCAGATTCCCTGTCTCCGATTCCCCGCCTCTGATTCCCCGCCTCTGATTCCCCGCCTCTGATTCCCAGCCTCTGAATCCCCGCCTCTGAATCCCCGCCTCTGATTCCCCGCCTCTGTTTCCCCGCCTCTGATTCCCCGCCACTGATTCCCCGCCTCTGATTCCACGCCTCTGATTCCCCGCCTCTGATTCCAGGCCTCTAATTCCCCGCCTCTGATTCCCCACCTCTGATTGCCTGCCACTGATTGCCCGCCTCTGATTCCCCGCCTCTGTTTCGCCGCCTCTGATTCCCCACCTCTGTCTGTATGCCTCTCTTTCGCCTCCGCTTTTTCCCCTACACTCTTTCCGCGCCTCTCTTTCCCTCCCTCAATTTCAACAACTCTGTTTGATCTGTTCTGTGTACCTCATTTTAAACACACAAGTTCCAACCACTATGTTTCACCCATCACTTTCCCCGCCTCTATTTTTCCGCCTATGTTTACCCTCCTCTGTTTACCCACCTGTTTCACCGCCTCTGATTCCCCGCCTCTGATTCCCCACCTCTGTCTCGACGCCTCTCTTTCGCCTCCACTCTTTCCACTCCACTCTTTCCGTGCCTGTCTTTCCCTCCCTCAATTTCAACAACACTGTTTGATCTGTTTTGTGTTCCTGATTTTAAACACACAAGTTCCAACCACTATGTTTTGCCCACCTCTTTCCCGCCGCTATTTATCCACCTATGTTTACATGCCTCTGTTTACCCGCCTGTTTCCCCACCTCTGATTCCCCACCTTTCATTCCCCGCCTCTCTTTCCCTGCCTCTATTTCCGCGCCTCTTTCTCTGCCTCTCTTTCCCCACAACGCTTTTCCTCCCGCTGATTCCCCGCCTCTGATTCCCCGCCTCTGATTCCCTGCCTCTGTTTCCCTGCCTCTGATTCCCTGCCTCTGATTCCCTGCCTCTGATTCCCTGCCTCTGATTCCATGCCTATGATTCCGCACCTCTAATACCATGCCTCTCTTTCCTTGTCTCTGATTCCACGCCTCTGATTCCCTGCCTCTGATACCCTGCCTCTCTTTGCCTGCCTCTATTTCCGTGACTCATTCTCTGCATCAAGTTTCCCACATCTCATTTGCCCCCTCTGAAAACCCGCCTCTGATTCCATGCCTCTGATTCACTGCCTCAGATTCCGTGCCTCAGATTCCCCGACTCAGATTTACCGCCTCAGATTCCCCACCTCAGATTCCGTGCCTCAGATTCCCTGTCTCCGATTCCCCGCCTCTGATTCCCCGCCTCTGATTCCCCGCCTCTGATTCCCAGCCTCTGAATCCCCGCCTCTGAATCCCCGCCTCTGATTCCCCGCCTCTGTTTCCCCGCCTCTGATTCCCCGCCACTGATTCCCCGCCTCTGATTCCACGCCTCTGATTCCCCGCCTCTGATTCCAGGCCTCTTATTCCCCGCCTCTGATTCCCCACCTCTGATTGCCTGCCACTGATTGCCCGCCTCTGATTCCCCGCCTCTGTTTCCCCGCCTCTGATTCCCCACCTCTGTCTGTATGCCTCTCTTTCGCCTCCGCTTTTTCCCCTACACTCTTTCCGCGCCTCTCTTTCCCTCCCTCAATTTCAACAACTCTGTTTGATCTGTTCTGTGTACCTCATTTTCAACACACAAGTTCCAACCACTATGTTTCACCAATCACTTTCCCCGCCTCTATTTTTCCGCCTATGTTTACCCGCCTCTGTTTACCCACCTGTTTCACCGCCTCTGATTCCCCGCCTCTGATTCCCCACCTCTGTCTCGACGCCTCTCTTTCGCCTCCACTCTTTCCACTCCACTCTTTCCGTGCCTGTCTATCCCTCCCTCAATTTCAACAACACTGTTTGATCTGTTTTGTGTACCTGATTTTAAACACACAAGTTCCAACCACTATGTTTTGACCGCCTCTTTCCCCGCCGCTATTTATCCACCTATGTTTACATGCCTCTGTTTACCCGCCTGTTTCCCCACCTCTGATTCCCCACCTTTCATTCCCCGCCTCCCTTTCCCTGCCTCTATTTCCGCGCCTCTTTCTCTGCCTCTCTTTCCCCACAACGCTTTTCCTCCCGCTGATTCCCCGCCTCTGATTCCCCGCCTCTGATTCCCTGCCTCTGATTCCCCGCCTCTGATTCCCTGCCTCAGATTCCCTGCCTCAGATTCCCTGCCTCTGATTCCCCGCCTCTGATTCCCCGCCTCTTATTCCCCGCCTCTGATTCCCCTCCTCTGATTCCCCGTGTCTGATTCCCTGCCTCAGATTCCCCGGCTCTGATTCCCTGCATCAGATTCCCTGCCTCAGATTCCCTGCCTCTGATTCCCCGCCTCTGATTCCCTGCCTCTGATTCCCCGCCTCTGATTCCTGCCTCAGATTCCCTGCCTCAGATTCCCGGCCTCAGATTTCCTGCTTCTGATTCCCCGCCTTTGATTCCCTGCCTCTTATTCCCCGCCTCTGACTCCCCGCATCTGATTCCCCGCCTCTGATTCCCTGCCTCTGATTCCCTGCCTCTGATTCCCTGCCTCTGATTCCCTGCCTCTTATTCCCTGCCTCTGATTCCCCGCCTCTGATTCCCTGCCTGAGATTCCATGCCTCATATTCCCCGCCTCAGATTCCCCACGTCTGATTCCCCATCTCAGATTCCACGTCTCTGATTTCCTGCCTGAGATTCCATGCCTCAGATTCCCCGCCTCAGATTCCCTGCCTCAGATTCCCCGCCTCAGATTCCACGCCTCAGATTCCCCGCCTCAGATTCCCCGCCTCAGATTCCCTGCCTCAGATTCCCTGTCTCCGATTCCCCGCCTCTGATTCCCCGCCTCTGATTCCCCGCCTCTGATTCCCTGCCTCAGATTCCCCGCCTCAGATTCCCCGCCTCTGATTCCCCGCCTCTGATTCCCCGCCTCTTATTCCCCGCCTCTGATTCCCCTCCTCTGATTCCCCGTGTCTGATTCCCTGCCTCAGATTCCCCGGCTCTGATTCCCTGCATCAGATTCCCTGCCTCAGATTCCCTGCCTCTGATTCCCCGCCTCTGATTCCCTGCCTCTGATTCCCCGCCTCTGATTCCTGCCTCAGATTCCCTGCCTCAGATTCCCGGCCTCAGATTTCCTGCTTCTGATTCCCCGCCTTTGATTCCCTGCCTCTTATTCCCCGCCTCTGATTCCCCGCATCTGATTCCCCGCCTCTGATTCCCTGCCTCTGATTCCCTGCCTCTGATTCCCTGCCTCTGATTCCCTGCCTCTTATTCCCTGCCTCTGATTCCCCGCCTCTGATTCCCTGCCTGAGATTCCCTGCCTCTGTTTCCCCGCCTCTGATTCCCCACGTCTGATTCCCCACCTCAGATTCCACGCCTCACATTCCCTGCCTCAGATTCCCTGTCTCCGATTCCCCGCCTCTGATTCCCCGCCTCTGATTCCCCGCCTCTGATTCCCTGCCTCTGATTCCCTGCCTCTGATTCCCTGCCTCTTATTCCCTGCCTCTGATTCCCCGCCTCTGATTCCCTGCCTGAGATTCCATGCCTCAGATTCCCCGCCTCAGATTCCCTGCCTCAGATTCCCCGCCTCAGATTCCCCGCCTCAGATTCCCCGCCTCAGATTCCCCGCCTCAGATTCCCCTCCTCAGTTTCTCCGCCTCAGATTCCCCGCCTCAGATTCCCTGCCTCAGATTCCCTGCCTCAGATTCCCTGCCTCAGCTTCCCTTCATCTGATTCCCTTCATCTGATTCCCTCCCTCTGATTCCCTGCCTCTGATTCCCTGCCTCTGATTCCCAGCCTCTGATTCCTTGCCTCTGATTGCCTGCCTCTGATTCCCTGCCTCTGTTTCCCTGCCTCTGATTCCCTGCCTCTGATTCCCTGCCTCTGATTCCCTGCCTCTGATTCCCTGCCTCTGATTCCGCACCTCTAATTCCACGCCTCTCTTTCATTGTCTCTGATTCCACGCCTCTGATTCCCTGCCTCTGATACCCTGCCTCTCTTTGCCTGCCTCTATTTCCGTGACTCATTCTCTGCATCTAGTTTCCCACATCTCATTTGCCCCCTCTGAAAACCCGCCTCTGATTCCATGCCTCTGATTCACTGCCTCAGATTCCGTGCCTCAGATTCCCCTGCCTCTGTTTCCCTGCCTCTGATTCCCAGCCTCTGAATCCCCGCCTCTGAATCCCCGCCTCTGATTCCCCGCCTCTGTTTCCCCGCCTCTGATTCCCCGCCACTGATTCCCCGCCTCTGATTCCACGCCTCTGATTCCCCGCCTCTGATTCCAGGCCTCTTATTCCCCGCCTCTGATTCCCCACCTCTGATTGCCTGCCACTGATTGCCCGCCTCTGATTCCCCGCCTCTGTTTCCCCGCCTCTGATTCCCCACCTCTGTCTGTATGCCTCTCTTTCGCCTCCGCTTTTTCCCCTACACTCTTTCCGCGCCTCTCTTTCCCTCCCTCAATTTCAACAACTCTGTTTGATCTGTTCTGTGTACCTCATTTTCAACACACAAGTTCCAACCACTATGTTTCACCAATCACTTTCCCCGCCTCTATTTTTCCGCCTATGTTTACCCGCCTCTGTTTACCCACCTGTTTCACCGCCTCTGATTCCCCGCCTCTGATTCCCCACCTCTGTCTCGACGCCTCTCTTTCGCCTCCACTCTTTCCACTCCACTCTTTCCGTGCCTGTCTATCCCTCCCTCAATTTCAACAACACTGTTTGATCTGTTTTGTGTACCTGATTTTAAACACACAAGTTCCAACCACTATGTTTTGACCGCCTCTTTCCCCGCCGCTATTTATCCACCTATGTTTACATGCCTCTGTTTACCCACCTGTTTCCCCACCTCTGATTCCCCACCTTTCATTCCCCGCCTCCCTTTCCCTGCCTCTATTTCCGCGCCTCTTTCTCTGCCTCTCTTTCCCCACAACGCTTTTCCTCCCGCTGATTCCCCGCCTCTGATTCCCCGCCTCTGATTCCCTGCCTCTGATTCCCCGCCTCTGATTCCCTGCCTCAGATTCCCTGCCTCAGATTCCCTGCCTCTGATTCCCCGCCTCTGATTCCCCGCCTCTTATTCCCCGCCTCTGATTCCCCTCCTCTGATTCCCCGTGTCTGATTCCCTGCCTCAGATTCCCCGGCTCTGATTCCCTGCATCAGATTCCCTGCCTCAGATTCCCTGCCTCTGATTCCCCGCCTCTGATTCCCTGCCTCTGATTCCCCGCCTCTGATTCCTGCCTCAGATTCCCTGCCTCAGATTCCCGGACTCAGATTTCCTGCTTCTGATTCCCCGCCTTTGATTCCCTGCCTCTTATTCCCCGCCTCTGATTCCCCGCATCTGATTCCCCGCCTCTGATTCCCTGCCTCTGATTCCCTGCCTCTGATTCCCTGCCTCTGATTCCCTGCCTCTTATTCCCTGCCTCTGATTCCCCGCCTCTGATTCCCTGCCTGAGATTCCATGCCTCAGATTCCCCGCCTCAGATTCCCTGCCTCAGATTCCCCGCCTCAGATTCCCTGCCTCAGATTCCCCTCCTCAGTTTCTCCGCCTCAGATTCCCCGCCTCAGATTCCCTGCCTCAGATTCCCTGCCTCAGATTCCCTGCCTCAGCTTCCCTTCATCTGATTCCCTTCATCTGATTCCCTCCCTCTGATTCCCTGCCTCTGATTCCCTGCCTCTGATTCCCAGCCTCTGATTCCTTGCCTCTGATTGCCTGCCTCAGATTCCCTGCCTCAGATTCCTTTCCTCAGATTCCCTGCCTCTGTTTCCCCGCCTCTGATTCCCCACGTCTGATTCCCCACCTCAGATTCCACGTCTCTGATTTCCTGCCTGAGATTCCATGCCTCAGATTCCCCGCCTCAGATTCCCTGCCTCAGATTCCCCGCCTCAGATTCCACGCCTCAGATTCCCCGCCTCAGATTCCCCGCCTCAGATTCCCTGCCTCAGATTCCCTGTCTCCGATTCCCCGCCTCTGATTCCCCGCCTCTGATTCCCCGCCTCTGATTCCCTGCCTCTGATTCCCTGCCTCTGATTCCCTGCCTCTTATTCCCTGCCTCTGATTCCCCGCCTCTGATTCCCTGCCTGAGATTCCATGCCTCAGATTCCCCGCCTCAGATTCCCTCCCTCAGATTCCCCGCCTCAGATTCCCCGCCTCAGATTCCCCGCCTCAGATTCCCCGCCTCAGATTCCCCTCCTCAGTTTCTCCGCCTCAGATTCCCCGCCTCAGATTCCCTGCCTCAGATTCCCTGCCTCAGATTCCCTGCCTCAGCTTCCCTTCATCTGATTCCCTTCATCTGATTCCCTCCCTCTGATTCCCTGCCTCTGATTCCCTGCCTCTGATTCCCAGCCTCTGATTCCTTGCCTCTGATTGCCTGCCTCTGATTCCCTGCCTCTGTTTCCCTGCCTCTGATTCCCTGCCTCTGATTCCCTGCCTCTCATTCCCTGCCTCTGATTCCCTGCCTCTGATTCCGCACCTCTAATTCCACGCCTCTCTTTCATTGTCTCTGATTCCACGCCTCTGATTCCCTGCCTCTGATACCCTGCCTCTCTTTGCCTGCCTCTATTTCCGTGACTCATTCTCTGCATCTAGTTTCCCACATCTCATTTGCCCCCTCTGAAAACCCGCCTCTGATTCCATGCCTCTGATTCACTGCCTCAGATTCCGTGCCTCAGATTCCCCTGCCTCTGTTTCCCTGCCTCTGATTCCCTGCCTCTGATTCCCTGCCTCTGATTCCCTGTCTCCGATTCCCCGCCTCTGATTCCCCGCCTCTGATTCCCCGCCTCTGATTCCCAGCCTCTGAATCCCCGCCTCTGAATCCCCGCCTCTGATTCCCCGCCTCTGTTTCCCCGCCTCTGATTCCCCGCCACTGATTCCCCGCCTCTGATTCCACGCCTCTGATTCCCCGCCTCTGATTCCAGGCCTCTTATTCCCCGCCTCTGATTCCCCACCTCTGATTGCCTGCCACTGATTGCCCGCCTCTGATTCCCCGCCTCTGTTTCCCCGCCTCTGATTCCCCACCTCTGTCTGTATGCCTCTCTTTCGCCTCCGCTTTTTCCCCTACACTCTTTCCGCGCCTCTCTTTCCCTCCCTCAATTTCAACAACTCTGTTTGATCTGTTCTGTGTACCTCATTTTCAACACACAAGTTCCAACCACTATGTTTCACCAATCACTTTCCCCGCCTCTATTTTTCCGCCTATGTTTACCCGCCTCTGTTTACCCACCTGTTTCACCGCCTCTGATTCCCCGCCTCTGATTCCCCACCTCTGTCTCGACGCCTCTCTTTCGCCTCCACTCTTTCCACTCCACTCTTTCCGTGCCTGTCTATCCCTCCCTCAATTTCAACAACACTGTTTGATCTGTTTTGTGTACCTGATTTTAAACACACAAGTTCCAACCACTATGTTTTGACCGCCTCTTTCCCCGCCGCTATTTATCCACCTATGTTTACATGCCTCTGTTTACCCGCCTGTTTCCCCACCTCTGATTCCCCACCTTTCATTCCCCGCCTCCCTTTCCCTGCCTCTATTTCCGCGCCTCTTTCTCTGCCTCTCTTTCCCCACAACGCTTTTCCTCCCGCTGATTCCCCGCCTCTGATTCCCCGCCTCTGATTCCCTGCCTCTGATTCCCCGCCTCTGATTCCCTGCCTCAGATTCCCTGCCTCAGATTCCCTGCCTCTGATTCCCCGCCTCTGATTCCCCGCCTCTTATTCCCCGCCTCTGATTCCCCTCCTCTGATTCCCCGTGTCTGATTCCCTGCCTCAGATTCCCCGGCTCTGATTCCCTGCATCAGATTCCCTGCCTCAGATTCCCTGCCTCTGATTCCCCGCCTCTGATTCCCTGCCTCTGATTCCCCGCCTCTGATTCCTGCCTCAGATTCCCTGCCTCAGATTCCCGGCCTCAGATTTCCTGCTTCTGATTCCCCGCCTTTGATTCCCTGCCTCTTATTCCCCGCCTCTGATTCCCCGCATCTGATTCCCCGCCTCTGATTCCCTGCCTCTGATTCCCTGCCTCTGATTCCCTGCCTCTGATTCCCTGCCTCTTATTCCCTGCCTCTGATTCCCCGCCTCTGATTCCCTGCCTGAGATTCCATGCCTCAGATTCCCCGCCTCAGATTCCCTGCCTCAGATTCCCCGCCTCAGATTCCCCGCCTCAGATTCCCCGCCTGAGATTCCCCGCCTCAGATTCCCCTCCTCAGTTTCTCCGCCTCAGATTCCCCGCCTCAGATTCCCTGCCTCAGATTCCCTGCCTCAGATTCCCTGCCTCAGCTTCCCTTCATCTGATTCCCTTCATCTGATTCCCTCCCTCTGATTCCCTGCCTCTGATTCCCTGCCTCTGATTCCCAGCCTCTGATTCCCTGCCTCTGATTGCCTGCCTCTGATTCCCTGCCTCTGTTTCCCTGCCTCTGATTCCCTGCCTCTGATTCCCTGCCTCTGATTCCCTGCCTCTGATTCCCTGCCTCTGATTCCGCACCTCTAATTCCACGCCTCTCTTTCATTGTCTCTGATTCCACGCCTCTGATTCCCTGCCTCTGATACCCTGCCTCTCTTTGCCTGCCTCTATTTCCGTGACTCATTCTCTGCATCTAGTTTCCCACATCTCATTTGCCCCCTCTGATAACCCGCCTCTGATTCCATGCCTCTGATTCACTGCCTCAGATTCCGTGCCTCAGATTCCCCGACTCAGATTTACCGCCTCAGATTCCCCGCCTCAGATTCCGTGCCTCAGATTCACTGCCTCAGATTCCCTGCCTCAGATTCCCTGCCTCAGATTCCCTGTCTCCGATTCCCCGCCTCTGATTCCCCGCCTCTGATTCCCCGCCTCTGATTCCCAGCCTCTGAATCCCCGCCTCTGAATCCCCGCCTCTGATTCCCCGCCTCTGTTTCCCCGCCTCTGATTCCCCGCCACTGATTCCCCGCCTCTGATTCCACGCCTCTGATTCCCCGCCTCTGATTCCAGGCCTCTAATTCCCCGCCTCTGATTCCCCACCTCTGATTGCCTGCCACTGATTGCCCGCCTCTGATTCCCCGCCTCTGTTTCGCCGCCTCTGATTCCCCACCTCTGTCTGTATGCCTCTCTTTCGCCTCCGCTTTTTCCCCTACACTCTTTCCGCGCCTCTCTTTCCCTCCCTCAATTTCAACAACTCTGTTTGATCTGTTCTGTGTACCTCATTTTAAACACACAAGTTCCAACCACTATGTTTCACCCATCACTTTCCCCGCCTCTATTTTTCCGCCTATGTTTACCCTCCTCTGTTTACCCACCTGTTTCACCGCCTCTGATTCCCCGCCTCTGATTCCCCACCTCTGTCTCGACGCCTCTCTTTCGCCTCCACTCTTTCCACTCCACTCTTTCCGTGCCTCTCTTTCCCTCCCTCAATTTCAACAACACTGTTTGATCTGTTTTGTGTACCTGATTTTAAACACACAAGTTCCAACCACTATGTTTTGCCCACCTCTTTCCCCGCCGCTATTTATCCACCTATGTTTACATGCCTCTGTTTACCCGCCTGTTTCCCCACCTCTGATTCCCCACCTTTCATTCCCCGCCTCTCTTTCCCTGCCTCTATTTCCGCGCCTCTTTCTCTGCCTCTCTTTCCCCACAACGCTTTTCCTCCCGCTGATTCCCCGCCTCTGATTCCCCGCCTCTGATTCCCAGCCTCTGATTCCCCGCCTCTGATTCCCTGCCTCAGATTCCCTGCCTCAGATTCCCTGCCTCAGATTCCCTGCCTCAGATTCCCTGCCTCTGATTCCCCGCCTCTGATACCCCGCCTCTTATTCCCCGCCTCTGATTCCCCGCCTCTGATTCCCCGTGTCTGATTCCCTGCCTCAGATTCCCCGGCTCTGATTCCCTGCATCAGATTCCCTGCCTCAGATTCCCCGCCTCTGATTCCCTGCCTCTGATTCCCCACCTCTGATTCCTGCCTCAGATTCCCTGCCTCAGATTCCCTGCCTCAGATTTCCTGCTTCTGATTCCCCGCCTTTGATTCCCTGCCTCTTATTCCCCGCCTCTGATTCCCCGCATCTGATTCCCCGCCTCTGATTCCCTGCCTCTGATTCCCTGCCTCTGATTCCCTGCCTCTGATTCCCTGCCTCTTATTCCCTGCCTCTGATTCCCTGCCACTGATACCCCGCCTCCGATTCCACACCAATGTTTCATCGCCTCAGTTTCTCTGCCTCTTATTTCCCGGCTCAGATTCGCCGGCTCTGATTCCGCGCCTCGGATTCCACGCTTCTCTTTCCGTGTCTCTGATAGCCCGCCTCTGATTCCCCGCCTCTGATTCCCAACCTTCCATTCCCCACCTCTCTTTCCCTGCCTCTATTTCCGCACCTCTTTCTCTGCCTCTCTTTCTCCACATCTCTTTTCCTCCCACTGATTCCCCGCCTCTGATTCCCCGCCTCTGATTCCCTGCCTCTGATTCCCCGCCTCAGATTCCCTGCCTCAGATTCCCGGCCTCTGATTCCCCGCCACTTATTCCCCGCCTCTGATTCCCCGCCTCTGATTCCCCGCCTCTGATTCCCTGCCTCAGATTCCCCGGCTCTGATTCCCTGCATCAGGTTCCCTGCCTCAGATTCCCTGCCTCTGATTCCCCGCCTCTGATTCCCTGCCTCTGACTCCCCGCCTCTGATTCCCTGCCTCAGATTCCCTGCCTCAGATTCCCTGCCTCAGATTCCCTGCCTCTGATTCCCCGCCTTTGATTCCCCGCCTCTTATTCCCCGCCTCTGATTCCCCACCTCTGATTCCCCGCCTCTGATTCCCTGCCTCTGTTTCCCCGCCTCTGAATCCCCGCCTCAGATTCCCTGCCTCAGATTCCCCGTCTCAGATTCCCCGCCTCAGATTCCCCTCCTCAGATTCCCCGCCTCAGATTCCCCGCCTCAGATTCCCCGCCTCAGATTCCCCGCCTCAGATTCCCCGCCTCAGATTCGCCGCCTCAGATTCCCTGCCTCAGATTCCCTGCCTCTGATTGCCTGCCTCTGATTCCCTGCCTCTGATTCCCTGCCTCTGATTCCCTGCCTCTGATTCCCTGCCTCTGATTCCCTGCCTCTGATTCCCTGCCTCTGATTCCCTGCCTCTAAATCCCTGCCTCTGATTCCCTGCCTCTGATTTCCTGCCTCTGATTCCGCGCCTCTGATTCCCCGCCTCTCTTTCCGTGTCTCTGATTCCCCGCCTCAGATTCCCTGCCTCAGATACCCTGCCTCTCTTTGCCTGCCTCTATTTCCGTGCCTCTTTCTCTGCATCTAGTTTCCCACATCTCATTTGCCCCCTCTGATTACCCGCCTCAGATTCCATGCCTCTGATTCCCCGCCTCTGATTCCCCTCCTCTGATTCCCCGCCTCTGATTCCCTGCCTCAGATTCCCTGCCTCAGATTCCTTTCCTCAGATTCCCTGCCTCTGTTTCCCTGCCTCTGATTCCCCACATCTGATTCCCCACCTCAGATTCCCCGGCTCTGATTCCCTGCCTGAGATTCCCCGCCTCAGATTCCCCGCCTCAGATGCCCCGCCTCAGATTCCCCGCCTCAGATTCCCTGCCTCAGATTCCCCGCCTCAGATTCCCCGCCTCAGATGCCCCGCCTCAGATTCCCCGCCTCAGATTGCCCGCCTCAGATTCCCCGACTCAGTTTCTCCGCCTCAGATTCCCCGCCTCAGATTCCCTGCCTCAGATTCCCTGCCTCAGATTCCCTGCCTCAGCTTCCCTTCATCTGATTCCCTTCATCTGATTCCCTGCCTCTGATTCCCTGCCTCTGATTCCCTGCCTCTGATTCCCCGCCTCTGATTCCCCGCCTCAGATTCCCTGCCTCAGATTCCCTGCCTCAGATTCCCTGCCTCAGATTTCCTGCCTCAGATTCCTTGCCTCTGATTGCCTGCCTCTTATTCCCTGCCTCTGATTCCCTGCCTCTGATTCCCTGCCTCTGATTCCCTGCCTCTGATTCCCTGCCTCTGATTCCCTGCCTCTGATTCCGCACCTCTGATTCCACGCCTCTCTTTCCTTGTCTCTGATTCCACGCCTCTGATTCCCTGCCTCTGATACCCTGCCTCTCTTTGCCTGCCTCTATTTCCGTGCCTCTTTCTCTGCATCTAGTTTCCCACATCTCATTTGCCCCCTCTGATAACCCGCCTCTGATTCCATGCCTCTGATTCACTGCCTCAGATTCTGTGCCTCACATTCCCCGACTCAGATTTACCGACTCAGATTCCCCGCCTCAGATTCCCTGCCTCAGATTCCCTGCCTCAGATTCCCTGCCTCAGATTCCCTGCCTCAGATTCCCTGTCTCCGATTCCCCGCCTCTGATTCCCCGCCTCTGATTCCCTGCCACTGATACCCCGCCTCCGATTCCACACCAATGCTTCACAGCCTCTGCTTCTCTGCCTCTTATTTCCCGGCTCAGATTCGCCGGCTCTGATTCCGCGCCTCTGATACCACGCTTCTCTTTCCGTGTCTCTGATAGCCCGCCTCTGATTCCCCGCCTCTGATTCCCCACCTTTCATTCCCCGCCTCTCTTTCCCTGCCTCTATTTCCGCGCCTCTTTCTAAGCCTCTCTTTCCCCACAACGCTTTTCCTCCCGCTGATTCCCCGCCTCTGATTCCCCGCCTCTGATTCCCTGCCTCTGATTCCCCGCCTCTGATTCCCTGCCTCAGATTCCCTGCCTCAGATTCCCTGCCTCAGATTCCCGGCCTCTGATTCCCCGCCTCTGATTCCCCGCCTCTTATTTCCCGCCTCTGATTCCCCGCCTCTGATTCCCCGCCTCTGATTCCCTGCCTCAGATTCCCCGGCTCTGATTCCCTGCATCAGATTCCCTGCCTCAGATTCCCTGCCTCTGATTCCCCGCCTCTGATTCCCTGCCACTGATTCCCCGCCTCTGATTCCCTGCCTCAGATTCCCTGCCTCAGATTCCCTGCCTCAGATTCCCTGCCTCTGATTCCCCGCCTTTGATTCCCCGCCTCTTATTCCCCGCCTCTGATTCCCCGCCTCTGATTCCCCGCCTCTGATTCCCTGCCTCTGTTTCCCCGCCTCTGAATCCCCGCCTCTGATTCCCCGCCTCAGATTCCCCGGCTCTGATTCCCTGCCTGAGATTCCCTGCCTCAGATACCCCGCCTCAGATTCCCCGCCTCAGATTCCCCGTCTCAGATTCCCCACCTCAGATTCCCCGCCTCAGATTCAACGCCTCAGATTCCCCGCCTCAGATTCCCCGCCTCAGATTCCCCGCCTCAGAATCCCCGCCTCAGATTCCCCACCTCAGATTCCCTGCCTCAGATTCCCTGCCTCTGATTGCCTGCCTCTGATTCCCTGCCTCTGATTCCCTGCCTCTGATTCCCTGCCTCTTATTCCCTGCCTCTGATTCCCTGCCTCTGATTCCCTGCCTCTGATTCCCTGCCTCTGATTCCCTGCCTCTGATTCCCTGCCTCTTATTCCCTGCCTCTGATTCCGCGCCTCTGATTCCCCGCCTCTCTTTCCGTATCTCTGATTCCCCGCCTCAGATTCCCTGCCTCAGATACCCTGCCTCTCTTTGCCTGCCTCTATTTCCGTGCCTCTTTCTCTGCATCTAGATTCCCACATCTGATTTGCCCCCTCTGATTACCCGCCTCTGATTCCATGCCTCTGATTCCCCGCCTCTGATTCCCCACCTCAGATTCCACGCCTCTGATTCCCTGCCTCAGATTCCCTGCCTCAGATTCCTTTCCTCAGATTCCCTGCCTCTGTTTCCCCGCCTCAGATTCCACGCCTCAGATTCCCCGCCTCAGATTCCCCGCCTCAGATTCCCCTCCTCAGTTCCTCCGCCTCAGATTCCCCGCCTCAGATTCCCTGCCTCAGATTCCCTGCCTCAGCTTCCCTTCATCAAATTCCCTGCCTCTGATTGCCTGCCTCTGATTCCCTGCCTCTGATTCCCTGCCTCTGATTCCCTGCCTCTGATTTCCTGCCTCTGATTCCCTGCCTCTGATTCCCTGCCTCTGATTCCGCACCTCTGATTCCACGCCTCTCTTTCCTTGTCTCTGATTCCACGCCTCTGATTCCCTCCCTCTGATACCCTGCCTCTCTTTGCCTGCCTCTATTTCCGTGCCTCATTCTCTGCATCTAGTTTCCCACATCTCATTTGCCCCCTCTGATAACCCGCCTCTGATTCCATGCCTCTGATTCACTGCCTCAGATTCCGTGGCTCAGATTCCACGACTCAGATTTACCGCCTCAGATTCCCCGCCTCAGATTCCCTGCCTCAGATTCCCTTCCTCAGATTCCCTGCCTCAGATTCCCTGCCTCAGATTCCCTGTCTCCGATTCCCCGCCTCTGATTCCCCGCCTCTGATTCCCCGCCTCTGATTCCCAGCCTCTGAATCCCCGCCTCTGAATCGCCGCCTCAGATTCCCCGCCTCTGTTTCCCCGCCTCTGATTCCCCGCCACTGATTCCCCGCCTCTGATTCCCCGCCTCTGATTCCCCACCTCTGATTGCCTGCCACTGATTGCCCGCCTCTGATTCCCCGCCTCTGTTTCCCCGCCTCTGATTCCCCACCTCTGTCTGTATGCCTCTCTTTCGCCTCCGCTTTTTCCCCTACACTCTTTCCGCGCCTCTCTTTCCCTCCCTCAATTTCAACAACTCTGTTTGATCTGTTCTGTGTACCTCATTTTCAACACACAAGTTCCAACCACTATGTTTCACCCATCACTTTCCCCGCCTCTATTTTTCCGCCTATGTTTACCCGCCTCTGTTTACCCACCTGTTTCACCGCCTCTGATTCCCCGCCTCTGATTCCCCACCTCTGTCTCGACGCCTCTCTTTCGCCTCCACTCTTTCCACTCCACGCTTTCCGTGCCTGTCTTTCCCTCCCTCAATTTCAACAACACTGTTTGATCTGCTTTGTGTACCTGATTTTAAACACACAAGTTCCAACCACTATGTTTTCCCGCCTCTTTCCCCGCCGCTATTTATCCACCTATGTTTACCTGCCTCTGTTTACCCGCCTGTTTTCCCACCTCTGATTCCCCACCTTTCATTCCCCGCCTCTCTTTCCCTGCCTCTATTTCCGCGCCTCTTTCTCTGCCTCTCTTTCCCCACAACGCTTTTCCTCCCGCTGATTCCCCGCCTCTGATTCCCCGCCTCTGATTCCCTGCCTCTGATTCCCCGCCTCTGATTCCCTGCCTCAGATTCCCTGCCTCAGATTCCCTGCCTCAGATTCCCTGCCTCTGATTCCCCGCCTCTGATTCCCCGCCTCTTATTCCCCGCCTCTGATTCCCCGCCTCTGATTCCCCGTGTCTGATTCCCTGCCTCAGATTCCCCGGCTCTGATTCCCTGCATCAGATTCCCTGCATCAGATTCCCTGCCTCAGATTCCCTGCCTCTGATTCCCCGCCTCTGATTCCCTGCCTCTGATTCCCCGCCTCTGATTCCTGCCTCAGATTCCCTGCCTCAGATTCCCTGCCTCAGATTTCCTGCTTCTGATTCCCCGCCTTTGATTCCCTGCCTCTTATTCCCCGCCTCTGACTCCCCGCATCTGATTCCCCGCCTCTGATTAACCTCCTCTGATTCCCTGCCTCTGATTCTCTGCCTCTGATTCCCTGCCTCTGATTCCCCGCCTCTGATTCCCTGCCTCTGATTCCCTGCCTCTGATTCCCTGCCTCTGATACCCTGCCTCTCATTCCCTGCCTCTATTTCCGTGCATCTTTCTCTGCATCTTGTTTCCCACATCTCATTTCCCCCCTCTGATAAACCACCTCTGATTCCATGCCTGTGATTCCCTGCCTCAGATTCCCCGCCTCAGATTCCCCGACTCAGATTCCCCCTCTCAGATTCCTCGCCTCAGATTCCCTGCCTCAGATTCCCTGCCTCAGATTCCCTGCCTCAGATTCCCTGCCTCAGATTCCCTTCATCTGATTCCCTTCATTTGATTCCCTTCGTCTGATTCCCCGCCTCAGATTCCCCGCCTCTGATTCCCCGCCTCTGATTCCCCGCCTCTGATTCCCTGCCTCAGATTCCCTGCCTCAGATTCCCTGCCTCAGATTCCCTGCATCTGATTCCCCGCCTCTGATTCCCCGCCTCTTATTCCCCGCCTCTGATTCCCCACCTCTGATTCCCCGCCTCAGATTCCCTGCCTCTGATTCCCTGCCTCAGATTCCCTTCATCTTATTCCCTTCATCTGATTCCCTGCCTCTGATTCCCCACCTCTGATTCCCCGCCTCTAATTCCCCACCTCTGATTCCCCGCTTCTGATTCCCCACCTCAGATTCCCTGCCTTAGTTTCCCTGCCTCAGATTCCCTGCCTCTGATTCCCCGCATCTGATTCCCCGCCTCTGATTCCCCGCCTCTGATTCGCCGCCTCTGATTCCCCGCCTCTGATTCCCCGCCTCTGATTCCCCGCCTCTGATGACCCGCCTCTGATTCCCCGCCTCAGATTCCCCGGCTCTGATTCCCTGCCTCAGATTTCCTGCCTCAGATTCCCTACCTCTGATTTCCCACTTCTGATTACCCGCCTCTGATTCCCCTCCTCTGATTCCCCGCCTCTGATTCCCCACCTCTGATTCCCCGCCTCAGATTCCCCGGCTCTGATTCCCCGCATCTGATTCCCTGCCTCTAATTCCCCGCCTCTGATTCCCGGCCTCTGATTCCCTGCCTCTGATTCCCCGCCTCTGATTCCCCGCCTCCCTTTCCGCACAACTTTCCCGGCCTCCGTTTCCAAACATCTCTTTCCCCGCCTCTAATTCCCCGCCTCAGATTCCCCGGCTCTGATTCCCTGCCTCAGATTCCCTGCCTCAGATTCCCCGTCTCTGATTTCCCACCTCTGATTGCCCGCCTCTGATTCCCCGTCTCTGATTCCCCACCTCTGATTCCCCAACTATGTCTCTATGCCTCTCTTTCACCTCTGCTCTTTCCCCTCCACTCCTTCCGCGCCTTTCTTTCCCTCCCTCAATTTCAACAACTCTGTTTGATCTGTTCTCTGTACCTCATTTTCAACACACAATTTCCAACCACTATGTTTCACCGATCTCTTTCCCCGCCTCTATTTATCTGCCTATGTTTACCCACCTATGTTTACCCGCCTGTTTCACCGCCTCTCATTCCCCACCTCAGATTCCCCGCCTCAGATTCCCCGCCTCTGATTCCCTGCCTATGATTCCCTGCCTCTGATTCTCTGCCTCTGATTCCATACCACTGATATCCCGCCTCCGATTCCACACCAATGTTTCACCTCCTCTGTTTAAATGCCTCTTATTTCCCGGCTCAGATTCGCCGGCTCTGATTCCGCGCCTCTGATTCCACGCTTCTCGTTCCGTGTCTCTGATAGCCCGCCTCTGATTCCCCGCCTCTGATTCCCCACCTCAGATTCCCCGGC
Source organism: Narcine bancroftii (assembly GCF_036971445.1). Classification (NCBI taxonomy): domain Eukaryota; kingdom Metazoa; phylum Chordata; class Chondrichthyes; order Torpediniformes; family Narcinidae; genus Narcine; species Narcine bancroftii. Next base: position 319,724,058 of record NC_091472.1, read on the forward strand.
TCTGATTCCCTGCATCAGATTCCCTGCCTCAGATTCCCTGCCTCTGAATCCCTGCATCAGATTCCCTGCCTCTGATTCCCCGCCTCTGATTCCCCGCTTCTGATTCCCCGCCTCTGATTCCCCGCCTCAGATTCCCTGCCTATGATTCCCTGCCTCTGATTCCCTGCCTCTGATTCCGCGCCTCTGATTCCACGCTTCTCTTTCCGTGTCTCTGATAGCCCGCCTCTGATTCCCCTCCTCTGATTCCCCGCCTCAGATTCCCTGGCTCTGATTCCCTGCATCAGATTCCCTGCCTCAGATTCCCTGCCTCTGACTCCCTGCATCAGATTCCCTGCCTCTGATTCCCCACCTCTGATTCCCCGCTTCTGATTCCCCGCCTCTGATTCCCCGCCTCAGATTCCTTGCCTATGATTCCCTGCCTCTGATTCCCTGCCTCTGATTCCCTGACTCTTATTCCCTGCCTCTGATTCCCTGCCCCTGATTCCCTGCCTCTGATTCCGCGCTTCTGATTCCACGCCTCTCTTTCCGTGTCTCTGATTCCGCGCCTCTGATTCCCTGCCTCTGATACCCTGCCTCTCTTTGCCTGCCTCTATATCCGTGCCTCTTTCTCTGCATCTCGTTTACCACATCTCATTTCCCCCCACTGATAACCCGCCTCTGATTCCCCGCCTCTGATTCCTCGCCTCTGATTCCCTGCCTCTAATTCCCCGCCTCTGATTCCCCACCTCTGATTCCCCACCTCTGATTCCCCGCCTCTGATTCCCCGCCTCTGATTCCCCACCTCAGATTTCCCGGCTCTGATTCCCTGCCTCAGATTCCCTGCGACAGATTCCCTGCCTCAGATTCCCTGCCTCTGATTCCCCGCCTCTTATTCCCCACCTCTTATTCCCCGCCTCAGATTCCCCACCTCTGATTCCCCGCCTCTGATTCCCCGCCTCTGATTCCCCACCTCAGATTTCCCGGCTCTGATTCCCCGCCTCAGATTCCCCGGCTCTGATTCCCTGCCTCAGATTCCCTGCCTCAAATTCCCTGCCTCTGATTCCCCGCATCTGACTCCCCGCCTGTGATTCCCCGCCTCTGATTCCACGCCTCTGATTCCCCGCCTCTGATTCCCCGCCTCAGATTCCCCAGCTCTGATTCCCTGCCTCAGATTCCCCGCCTCTGATACCCCGCCTCTGATTCCCCACATCTGAATCCCAGCCTCTGAATCCCCGCCTCTGATTCCCCGCCTCTGTTTCCCCGCCTCGGATTCCCCGCCTCTGATTACCCGCCTCCCTTTCCACGCAACTTTCCCGGCCTCCGTTTCCCCACATCTCTTTCCCCGCCTCAGATTCCACGCCTCTGATTCCCCGCCTCTGATTCCCCACCTTTCATTCCCCGCCTCTCTTTCCCTGTCTCTATTTCCGCGCCTCTTTCTCTGCCTCTCTTTCCCCACATCTCTTTTCTTCCCTCTGATTCCCCGCCTCTGATTCCCCTCCTCTGATTCCCTGCCTCTGATTCCCTGCCTCTGATTCCCTGCCTCTGATTCCCCGCCTCTGATTCCCCTCCTCTGATTCCCTGCCTCTGATTCCCTGCCTCTTATTCCCTGCCTCTGATTCCCCGCCTCTGATTCCCTGCCTCTGATTCCCTGCCTCTGATTCCCTGCCTCTGATTCCGGTCCTCTGATTCCAAGCCTCTCTCTCCGTGTCTCTGATTCCCCGCCTCTGATTCCCTGCCTCTGATACCCTGCCTCTGATTCCCTGCCTCTGATTCCCTGCCTCTGATACCCTGCCTCTCATTCCCTACCTCTATTTCCGTGCATCATTCTCTGCATCTTGTTTCCCACATCTCATTTCCCCCCTCTGATAACCCGCCTCTGATTCCCTGCATCTGATTCCCTGCCTCTGATTCCCTGCCTCTGATTCCCTGCCTCTGATTCCCTGCCTCTAAATCCCTGCCTCTGATTCCCTGCCTCTGATTCCGCGCCTCTGATTCCCCGCCTCTCTTTCCGTGTCTCTGATTCCCCGCCTCAGATTCCCTGCCTCAGATACCCTTCCTCTCTTTGCCTGCCTCTATTTCCGTGCCTCTTTCTCTGCATCTAGATTCCCACATCTGATTTGCCCCCTCTGATTACCCGCCTCTGATTCCATGCCTCTGATTCCCCGCCTCTGATTCCCCGCCTCTGATTCCCCGCCTCTGATTCCCTGCCTCAGATTCCCTGCCTCAGATTCCTTTCCTCAGATTCCCTGCCTCTGTTTCCCCGCCTCTGATTCCCCGCCTCTGATTCCCTGCCTCAGATTCCCTGCCTCAGATTCCTTTCCTCAGATTCCCTGCCTCTGTTTCCCCGCCTCTGATTCCCCACGTCTGATTCCCCACCTCAGATTCCACGCCTCTGATTCCCTGCCTGAGATTCCATGCCTCAGATTCCCCGCCTCAGATTCCCTGCCTCAGATTCCCCGCCTCAGATTCCACGCCTCAGATTCCCCGCCTCAGATTCCCCGCCTCAGATTCCCCTCCTCAGTTCCTCCGCCTCAGATTCCCCGCCTCAGATTCCCTGCCTCAGATTCCCTGCCTCAGCTTCCCTTCATCAGATTCCCTGCCTCTGATTGCCTGCCTCTGATTCCCTGCCTCTGATTGCCTGCCTCTGATTCCCTGCCTCTGATTTCCTGCCTCTGATTCCCTGCCTCTGATTCCCTGCCTCTGATTCCCCGCCTCAGATTCCCTGCCTCAGATACCCTGCCTCTCTTTGCCTGCCTCTATTTCCGTTCCTCTTTCTCTGCATCTAGATTCCCACATCTGATTTGCCCCCTCTGATTCCCCGCCTCTGATTCCCCGCCTCTGATTGCCCGCCTCTGATTCCCTGCCTCAGATTCCCTGCCTCAGATTCCTTTCCTCAGATTCCCTGCCTCTGTTTCCCCGCCTCTGATTCCCCGCCTCTGATTCCCTGCCTCAGATTCCCTGCCTCAGATTCCTTTCCTCAGATTCCCTGCCTCTGTTTCCCCGCCTCTGATTCCCCACGTCTGATTCCCCACCTCAGATTCCACGCCTCAGATTCCCCGCCTCAGATCCCCCGCCTCAGATTCCCCTCCTCAGTTCCTCCGCCTCAGATTCCCCGCCTCAGATTCCCTGCCTCAGATTCCCTGCCTCAGCTTCCCTTCATCAGATTCCCTGCCTCTGATTGCCTGCCTCTGATTCCCTGCCTCTGATTCCCTTCCTCTGATTCCCTGCCTCTGATTTCCTGCCTCTGATTCCCTGCCTCTGATTCCCTGCCTCTGATTCCGCACCTCTGATTCCACGCCTCTCTTTCCTTGTCTCTGATTCCACGCCTCTGATTCCCTGCCTCTGATACCCTGCCTCTCTTTGCCTGCCTCTATTTCCGTGCCTCATTCTCTGCATCTAGTTTCCCACATCTCATTTGCCCCCTCTGATAACCCACCTCTGATTCCATGCCTCTGATTCACTGCCTCAGATTCCGTGCCTCAGATTCCCCGACTCAGATTTACCGCCTCAGATTCCCCGCCTCAGATTCCCTGCCTCAGATTCCCTTCCTCAGATTCCCTGCCTCAGATTCCCTGCCTCAGATTCCCTGTCTCCGATTCCCCGCCTCTGATTCCCCGCCTCTGATTCCCCGCCTCTGATTCCCAGCCTCTGAATCCCCGCCTCTGAATCCCCGCCTCAGATTCCCCGCCTCTGTTTCCCCGCCTCTGATTCCCCGCCACTGATTCCCCGCCTCTGATTCCACACCTCTGATTCCCCGCCTCTGATTCCCCACGTCTGATTCCCCACCTCAGATTCCACGCCTCTGATTCCCTGCCTGAGATTCCATGCCTCAGATTCCCCTCCTCAGTTCCTCCGCCTCAGATTCCCCGCCTCAGATTCCCTGCCTCAGATTCCCTGCCTCAGCTTCCCTTCATCAGATTCCCTGCCTCTGATTGCCTGCCTCTGATTCCCTGCCTCTGATTCCCTGCCTCTGATTCCCTGCCTCTGATTTGCTGCCTCTGATTCCCTGCCTCTGATTCCCTGCCTCTGATTCCGCACCTCTGATTCCCCGCCTCTGATTCCCTGCCTCAGATTCCCTGCCTCAGATTCCTTTCCTCAGATTCCCTGCCTCTGTTTCCCCGCCTCTGATTCCCCACGTCTGATTCCCCACCTCAGATTCCACGCCTCAGATTCCCCGCCTCAGATTCCCCGCCTCAGATTCCCCTCCTCAGTTCCTCCGCCTCAGATTCCCCGCCTCTGATTCCCTGCCTCTGATTCCCTGCCTCTGATTCCCTGCCTCTGATTTCCTGCCTCTGATTCCCTGCCTCTGATTCCCTGCCTCGGATTCCGCACCTCTGATTCCACGCCTCTCTTTCCTTGTCTCTGATTCCACGCCTCTGATTCCCTGCCTCTGATACCCTGCCTCTCTTTGCCTGCCTCTATTTCCGTGCCTCATTCTCTGCATCTAGTTTCCCACATCTCATTTGCCCCCTCTGATAACCCGCCTCTGATTCCATGCCTCTGATTCACTGCCTCAGATTCCGTGCCTCAGATTCCCCGACTCAGATTTACCGCCTCAGATTCCTTTCCTCAGATTCCCTGCCTCTGTTTCCCCGCCTCTGATTCCCCACGTCTGATTCCCCACCTCAGATTCCACGCCTCTGATTCCCTGCCTGAGATTCCATGCCTCAGATTCCCCGCCTCAGATTCCCTGCCTCAGATTCCCCGCCTCAGATTCCACGCCTCAGATTCCCCTCCTCAGTTCCTCCGCCTCAGATTCCCCGCCTCAGATTCCCTGCCTCAGATTCCCTGCCTCAGCTTCCCTTCATCAGATTCCCTGCCTCTGATTGCCTGCCTCTGATTCCCTGCCTCTGATTCCCTGCCTCTGATTCCCTGCCTCTGATTTCCTGCCTCTGATTCCCTGCCTCTGATTCCCTGCCTCTGATTCCCCGCCTCTGATTCCCTGCCTCTGTTTCCCCACCTCTGAATCCCCGCCTCTGATTCCCCGCCTCAGATTCCCCGGCTCTGATTCCCTGCCTGAGATTCCCTGCCTCAGATACCCCGCCTCAGATTCCCCGCCTCAGATTCCCCGTCTCAGATTCCCCACCTCAGATTCCCCGCCTCAGATTCCCCGCCTCAGATTCCCCGCCTCAGATTCCCCGCCTCAGATTCCCCGCCTCAGATTCCCCGCCTCAGATTCCCCACCTCAGATTCCCTGCCTCAGATTCCCTGCCTCTGATTGCCTGCCTCTGATTCCCTGCCTCTGATTCCCTGCCTCTGATTCCCTGCCTCTGATTCCCTGCCTCTGATTCCCTGCCTCTGATTCCCTGCCTCTAAATCCCTGCCTCTGATTCCCTGCCTCTGATTCCGTGCCTCTGATTCCCCGCCTCTCTTTCCGTGTCTCTGATTTCCCGCCTCAGATTCCCTGCCTCAGATACCCTGCCTCTCTTTGCCTGCCTCTATTTCCGTGCCTCTTTCTCTGCATCTAGATTCCCACATCTGATTTGCCCCCTCTGATTACCCGCCTCTGATTCCATGCCTCTGATTCCCCGCCTCTGATTCCCCGCCTCTGATTCCCCGCCTCTGATTCCCTGCCTCAGATTCCCTGCCTCAGATTCCTTTCCTCAGATTCCCTGCCTCTGTTTCCCCGCCTCTGATTCCCCGCCTCTGATTCCCTGCCTCAGATTCCCTGCCTCAGATTCCTTTCCTCAGATTCCCTGCCTCTGTTTCCCCGCCTCTGATTCCCCACATCTGATTCCCCACCTCAGATTCCACGCCTCAGATTCCCCGCCTCAGATTCCCCGCCTCAGATTCCCCTCCTCAGTTCCTCCACCTCAGATTCCCCGCCTCAGATTCCCTGCCTCAGATTCCCTGCCTCAGCTTCCCTTCATCAGATTCCCTGCCTCTGATTGCCTGCCTCTGATTCCCTGCCTCTGATTCCCTGCCTCTGATTCCCTGCCTCTGATTCCCTGCCTCTGATTCCCTGCCTCTGATTCCCTGCCTCTGATTCCGCACCTCTGATTCCACGCCTCTCTTTCCTTGTCTCTGATTCCACGCCTCTGATTCCCTGCCTCTGATACCCTGCCTCTCTTTGCCTGCCTCTATTTCCGTGCCTCATTCTCTGCATCTAGTTTCCCACATCTCATTTGCCCCCTCTGATAACCCGCCTCTAATTCCATGCCTCTGATTCACTGCCTCAGATTCCGTGCCTCACATTCCCCGACTCAGATTTACCGCCTCAGATTCCCCGCCTCAGATTCCCTGCCTCAGATTCCCTTCCTCAGATTCCCTGCCTCAGATTCCCTGCCTCAGATTACCTGTCTCCGATTCCCCGCCTCTGATTCCCCACCTCTGATTCCCCGCCTCTGATTCCCAGCCTCTGAATCCCCGCCTCTGAATCCCCGCCTCAGATTCCCCGCCTCTGTTTCCCCGCCTCTGATTCCCCGCCACTGATTCCCCGCATCTGATTCCACACCTCTGATTCCCCGCCTCTGATTCCCCACGTCTGATTCCCCACCTCAGATTCCACGCCTCTGATTCCCTGCCTGAGATTCCATGCCTCAGATTCCCCTCCTCAGTTCGTCCGCCTCAGATTCCCCGCCTCAGATTCCCTGCCTCAGATTCCCTGCCTCAGCTTCCCTTCATCAGATTCCCTGCCTCTGATTGCCTGCCTCTGATTCCCTGCCTCTGATTCCCTGCCTCTGATTTGCTGCCTCTGATTCCCTGCCTCTGATTCCCTGCCTCTGATTCCGCACCTCTGATTCCCCGCCTCTGATTCCCTGCCTCAGATTCCCTGCCTCAAATTCCTTTCCTCAGATTCCCTGCCTCTGTTTCCCCGCCTCTGATTCCCCACGTCTGATTCCCCACCTCAGATTCCACGCCTCAGATTCCCCGCCTCAGATTCCCCGCCTCAGATTCCCCTCCTCAGTTCCTCCGCCTCAGATTCCCCGCCTCTGATTCCCTGCCTCTGATTCCCTGCATCTGATTTCCTGCCTCTGATTCCCTGCCTCTGATTCCCTGCCTCTGATTCCGCACCTCTGATTCCACGCCTCTCTTTCCTTGTCTCTGATTCCCCGCCTCAGATTCCCTGCCTCAGATTCCCTGCCTCAGCTTCCCTTCATCAAATTCCCTGCCTCTGATTGCCTGCCTCTGATTCCCTGCCTCTGATTCCCTGCCTCTGATTTCCTGCCTCTGATTCCCTGCCTCTGATTCCCTGCCTCTGATTCCCTGCCTCTGATTCCCTGCCTCTGATTCCCTGCCTCTGATTTCCTGCCTCTGATTCCCTGCCTCTGATTCCCTGCCTCTGATTCCCCGCCTCTGATTCCCCGCCTCTCTTTCCGTGTCTCTGATTCCCCGCCTCAGATTCCCTGCCTCAGATACCCTGCCTCTCTTTGCCTGCATCTTATTCCCTGCCTCTGATTCCCTGCCTCTGATTCCCTGCCTCTGATTCCCTGCCTCTAAATCCCTGCCTCTGATTCCCTGCCTCTGATTCCGCGCCTCTGATTCCCCGCCTCTCTTTCCGTGTCTCTGATTCCCCGCCTCAGATTCCCTGCCTCAGATACCCTGCCTCTCTTTGCCTGCCTCTATTTCCGTGCCTCTTTCTCTGCATCTAGATTCCCACATCTGATTTGCCCCCTCTGATTACCCGCCTCTGATTCCATGCCTCTGATTCCCCGCCTCTGATTCCCCGCCTCTGATTCCCCGCCTCTGATTCCCTGCCTCAGATTCCCTGCCTGAGATTCCATGCCTCTGATTCCATGCCTCTGATTCCCCGCCTCTGATTCCCCGCCTCTGATTCCCCGCCTCAGATTCCATGCCTCAGCTTCCCTTCATCAGATTCCCTGCCTCTGATTGCCTGCCTCTGATTCCCTGCCTCTGATTCCCTGCCTCTGATTCCCTGCCTCTGATTCCGCACCTCTGATTCCCCGCCTCTGATTCCCTGCCTCAGATTCCCTGCCTCAGATTCCTTTCCTCAGATTCCCTGCCTCTGTTTCCCCGCCTCTGATTCCCCACGTCTGATTCCCCACCTCAGATTCCACGCCTCAGATTCCCCGCCTCAGATTCCCCGCCTCAGATTCCCCTCCTCAGTTCCTCCGCCTCAGATTCCCCGCCTCAGATTCGCTGCCTCAGATTCCCTGCCTCAGCTTCCCTTCATCAGATTCCCTGCCTCTGATTGCCTGCCTCTGATTCCCTGCCTCTGATTCCCTGCCTCTGATTCCCTGCCTCTGATTTCCTGCCTCTGATTCCCTGCCTCTGATTGCCTGCCTCTGATTCCCTGCCTCTGATTCCCTGCCTCTGATTCCCTGCCTCTGATTTCCTGCCTCTGATTCCCTGCCTCTGATTCCCTGCCTCTGATTCCCCGCCTCTGATTCCCCGCCTCTCTTTCCGTGTCTCTGATTACCCGCCTCAGATTCCCTGCCTCAGATACCCTGCCTCTCTTTGCCTGCCTCTATTTCCGTGCCTCTTTCTCTGCATCTAGATTCCGACATCTGATTTGCCCCCTCTGATTACCCGCCTCTGATTCCATGCCTCTGATTCCCCGCCTCTGATTCCCCGCCTCTGATTCCCCGCCTCAGATTCCCTGCCTCAGCTTCCCTTCATCAGATTCCCTGCCTCTGATTGCCTGCCTCTGATTCCCTGCCTCTGATTCCCTGCCTCTGATTCCCTGCCTCAGATTCCCTGCCTCAGATTCCTTTCATCAGATTCCCTGCCTCTGTTTCCCCGCCTCTGATTCCCCACGTCTGATTCCCCACCTCAGATTCCACGCCTCTGATTCCCTGCCTGAGATTCCATGCCTCAGATTCCCCGCCTCAGATTCCCTGCCTCAGATTCCCCGCCTCAGATTCCACGCCTCAGATTCCCCGCCTCATATTCCCCGCCTCTGATTCCCTGCCTCAGATTCCCTGCCTCAGCTTCCCTTCATCAGATTCCCTGCCTCTGATTGCCTGCCTCTGATTCCCTGCCTCTGATTCCCTGCCTCTGATTCCCTGCCTCTGATTTCCTGCCTCTGATTCCCTGCCTCTGATTCCCTGCCTCTGATTCCCCGCCTCTGATTCCCCGCCTCTCTTTCCGTGTCTCTGATTCCCCGCCTCAGATTCCCTGCCTCAGATACCCTGCCTCTCTTTGCCTGCCTCTATTTCCGTGCCTCTTTCTCTGCATCTAGATTCCCACATCTGATTTGCCCCCTCTGATTACCCGCCTCTGATTCCATGCCTCTGATTCCCCGCCTCTGATTCCCTGCCTCTGATTCCCCGCCTCTGATTCCCTGCCTCAGATTCCCTGCCTCAGATTCCTTTCCTCAGATTCCCTGCCTCTGTTTCCCCGCCTCTGATTCCCCACGTCTGATTCCCCACCTCAGATTCCACGCCTCTGATTTCCTGCCTGAGATTACATGCCTCAGATTCCCCGCCTCAGATTCCCTGCCTCAGATTCCCCGCCTCAGATTCCACGCCTCAGATTCCCCGCCTCAGATTCCCCGCCTCAGATTCCCCTCCTCAGTTCCTCGGCCTCAGATTCCCTGCCTCAGATTCCCTGCCTCAGATTCCCTGCCTCAGCTTCCCTTCATCAGATTCCCTGCCTCTGATTGCCTGCCTCTGATTCCCTGCCTCTGATTCCCTGCCTCTGATTCCCTGCCTCTGATTTCCTGCCTCTGATTCCCTGCCTCTGATTCCCTGCCTCTGATTCCCCGCCTCTGATTCCCTGCCTCTGTTTCCCCGCCTCTGAATCCCCGCCTCTGATTCCCCACCTCAGATTCCACGCCTCTGATTCCCTGCCTGAGATTCCATGCCTCAGATTCCCCTCCTCAGTTCCTCCGCCTCAGATTCCCCGCCTCAGATTCCCTGCCTCAGATTCCCTGCCTCAGCTTCCCTTCATCAGATTCCCTGCCTCTGATTGCCTGCCTCTGATTGCCTTCCTCGTATTCCCTGCCTCTGATTCCCTGCCTCTGATTTCCTGCCTCTGATTCCCTGCCTCTGATTCCCTGCCTCTGATTCCGCACCTCTGATTCCCCGCCTCTGATTCCCTGCCTCAGATTCCCTGCCTCAGATTCCTTTCCTCAGATTCCCTGCCTCTGTTTCCCCGCCTCTGATTCCCCACGTCTGATTCCCCACCTCAGATTCCACGCCTCAGATTCCCCGCCTCAGATTCCCCGCCTCAGATTCCCCTCCTCAGTTCCTCCGCCTCAGATTCCCCGCCTCAGATTCCCTGCCTCAGATTCCCTGCCTCAGCTTCCCTTCATCAGATTCCCTGCCTCTGATTGCCTGCCTCTGATTCCCTGCCTCTGATTCCCTGCCTCTGATTCCCTGCCTCTGATTTCCTGCCTCTGATTCCCTGCCTCTGATTCCCTGCCTCTGATTCCGCACCTCTGATTCCACGCCTCTCTTTCCTTGTCTCTGATTCCACGCCTCTGATTCCCTGCCTCTGATACCCTGCCTCCCTTTGCCTGCCTCTATTTCCGTGCCTCATTCTCTGCATCTAGTTTCCCACATCTCATTTGCCCCCTCTGATAACCCGCCTCTGATTCCATGCCTCAGCTTCCCTTCATCAGATTCCCTGCCTCTGATTGCCTGCCTCTATTTCCGTGCCTCTTTCTCTGCATCTAGATTCCCACATCTGATTTGCCCCCTCTGATTACCCGCCTCTGATTCCATGCCTCTGATTCCCCGCCTCTGATTCCCCGCCTCTGATTCCCCGCCTCTGATTCCCTGCCTCAGATTCCCTGCCTCAGATTCCTTTCCTCAGATTCCCTGCCTCTGTTTCCCCGCCTCTGATTCCCCGCCTCTGATTCCCTGCCTCAGATTCCCTGCCTCAGATTCCTTTCCTCAGATTCCCTGCCTCTGTTTCCCCGCCTCTGATTCCCCACGTCTGATTCCCCACCTCAGATTCCACGCCTCAGATTCCCCGCCTCAGATTCCCCGCCTCAGATTCCCCTCCTCAGTTCCTCCGCCTCAGATTCCCCGCCTCAGATTCCCTGCCTCAGATTCCCTGCCTCAGCTTCCCTTCATCAGATTCCCTGCCTCTGATTGCCTGCCTCTGATTCCCTGCCTCTGATTCCCTGCCTCTGATTCCCTGCCTCTGATTTCCTGCCTCTGATTCCCTGCCTCTGATTCCCTGCCTCTGATTCCGCACCTCTGATTCCACGCCTCTCTTTCCTTGTCTCTGATTCCACGCCTCTGATTCCCTGCCTCTGATACCCTGCCTCTCTTTGCCTGCCTCTATTTCCGTGCCTCATTCTCTGCATCTAGTTTCCCACATCTCATTTGCCCCCTCTGATAACCCGCCTCTAATTCCATGCCTCTGATTCACTGCCTCAGATTCCGTGCCTCACATTCCCCGACTCAGATTTACCGCCTCAGATTCCCCGCCTCAGATTCCCTGCCTCAGATTCCCTTCCTCAGATTCCCTGCCTCAGATTCCCTGCCTCAGATTACCTGTCTCCGATTCCCCGCCTCTGATTCCCCACCTCTGATTCCCCGCCTCTGATTCCCAGCCTCTGAATCCCCGCCTCTGAATCCCCGCCTCAGATTCCCCGCCTCTGTTTCCCCGCCTCTGATTCCCCGCCACTGATTCCCCGCCTCTGATTCCACACCTCTGATTCCCCGCCTCTGATTCCCCACGTCTGATTCCCCACCTCAGATTCCACGCCTCTGATTCCCTGCCTGAGATTCCATGCCTCAGATTCCCCTCCTCAGTTCGTCTGCCTCAGATTCCCCGCCTCAGATTCCCTGCCTCAGATTCCCTGCCTCAGCTTCCCTTCATCAGATTCCCTGCCTCTGATTGCCTGCCTCTGATTCCCTGCCTCTGATTCCCTGCCTCTGATTCCCTGCCTCTGATTTGCTGCCTCTGATTCCCTGCCTCTGATTCCCTGCCTCTGATTCCGCACCTCTGATTCCCCGCCTCTGATTCCCTGCCTCAGATTCCCTGCCTCAAATTCCTTTCCTCAGATTCCCTGCCTCTGTTTCCCCGCCTCTGATTCCCCACGTCTGATTCCCCACCTCAGATTCCACGCCTCAGATTCCCCGCCTCAGATTCCCCGCCTCAGATTCCCCTCCTCAGTTCCTCCGCCTCAGATTCCCCGCCTCTGATTCCCTGCCTCTGATTCCCTGCCTCTGATTCCCTGCATCTGATTTCCTGCCTCTGATTCCCTGCCTCTGATTCCCTGCCTCTGATTCCGCACCTCTGATTCCACGCCTCTCTTTCCTTGTCTCTGATTCCCCGCCTCAGATTCCCTGCCTCAGATTCCCTGCCTCAGCTTCCCTTCATCAGATTCCCTGCCTCTGATTGCCTGCCTCTGATTCCCTGCCTCTGATTCCCTGCCTCTGATTTCCTGCCTCTGATTCCCTGCCTCTGATTCCCTGCCTCTGATTCCCTGCCTCTGATTCCCTGCCTCTGATTCCCTGCCTCTGATTTCCTGCCTCTGATTCCCTGCCTCTGATTCCCTGCCTCTGATTCCCCGCCTCTGATTCCCCGCCTCTCTTTCCGTGTCTCTGATTCCCCGCCTCAGATTCCCTGCCTCAGATACCCTGCCTCTCTTTACCTGCATCTGATTCCCTGCCTCTGATTCCCTGCCTCTGATTCCCTGCCTCTGATTCCCTGCCTCTAAATCCCTGCCTCTGATTCCCTGCCTCTGATTCCGCGCCTCTGATTCCCCGCCTCTCTTTCCGTGTCTCTGATTCCCCGCCTCAGATTCCCTGCCTCAGATACCCTGCCTCTCTTTGCCTGCCTCTATTTCCGTGCCTCTTTCTCTGCATCTAGATTCCCACATCTGATTTGCCCCCTCTGATTACCCGCCTCTGATTCCATGCCTCTGATTCCCCGCCTCTGATTCCCCGCCTCTGATTCCCCGCCTCTGATTCCCTGCCTCAGATTCCCTGCCCGAGATTCCATGCCTCTGATTCCATGCCTCTGATTCCCCGCCTCTGATTCCCCGCCTCTGATTCCCCGCCTCAGATTCCCTGCCTCAGCTTCCCTTCATCAGATTCCCTGCCTCTGATTGCCTGCCTCTGATTCCCTGCCTCTGATTCCCTGCCTCTGATTCCCTGCCTCTGATTCCGCACCTCTGATTCCCCGCCTCTGATTCCCTGCCTCAGATTCCCTGCCTCAGATTCCTTTCCTCAGATTCCCTGCCTCTGTTTCCCCGCCTCTGATTCCCCACGTCTGATTCCCCACCTCAGATTCCACGCCTCAGATTCCCCGCCTCAGATTCCCCGCCTCAGATTCCCCTCCTCAGTTCCTCCGCCTCAGATTCCTCGCCTCAGATTCGCTGCCTCAGATTCCCTGCCTCAGCTTCCCTTCATCAGATTCCCTGCCTCTGATTGCCTGCCTCTGATTCCCTGCCTCTGATTCCCTGCCTCTGATTCCCTGCCTCTGATTTCCTGCCTCTGATTCCCTGCCTCTGATTGCCTGCCTCTGATTCCCTGCCTCTGATTCCCCGCCTCTCTTTCCGTGTCTCTGATTCCCCGCCTCAGATTCCCTGCCTCAGATACCCTGCCTCTCTTTGCCTGCCTCTATTTCCGTGCCTCTTTCTCTGCATCTAGATTCCCACATCTGATTTGCCCCCTCTGATTACCCGCCTCTGATTCCATGCCTCTGATTCCCCGCCTCTGATTCCCTGCCTCTGATTCCCCGCCTCTGATTCCCTGCCTCAGATTCCCTGCCTCAGATTCCTTTCCTCAGATTCCCTGCCTCTGTTTCCCCGCCTCTGATTCCCCACGTCTGATTCCCCACCTCAGATTCCACGCCTCTGATTTCCTGCCTGAGATTACATGCCTCAGATTCCCCGCCTCAGATTCCCTGCCTCAGATTCCCCGCCTCAGATTCCACGCCTCAGATTCCCCGCCTCAGATTCCCCGCCTCAGATTCCCCTCCTCAGTTCCTCGGCCTCAGATTCCCTGCCTCAGCTTCCCTGCCTCAGCTTCCCTTCATCAAATTCCCTGCCTCTGATTGCCTGCCTCTGATTCCCTGCCTCTGATTCCCTGCCTCTGATTTCCTGCCTCTGATTCCCTGCCTCTGATTCCCTGCCTCTGATTCCCTGCCTCTGATTCCCTGCCTCTGATTCCCTGCCTCTGATTTCCTGCCTCTGATTCCCTGCCTCTGATTCCCTGCCTCTGATTCCCCGCCTCTGATTCCCCGCCTCTCTTTCCGTGTCTCTGATTCCCCGCCTCAGATTCCCTGCCTCAGATACCCTGCCTCTCTTTGCCTGCATCTTATTCCCTGCCTCTGATTCCCTGCCTCTGATTCCCTGCCTCTGATTCCCTGCCTCTAAATCCCTGCCTCTGATTCCCTGCCTCTGATTCCGCGCCTCTGATTCCCCGCCTCTCTTTCCGTGTCTCTGATTCCCCGCCTCAGATTCCCTGCCTCAGATACCCTGCCTCTCTTTGCCTGCCTCTATTTCCGTGCCTCTTTCTCTGCATCTAGATTCCCACATCTGATTTGCCCCCTCTGATTACCCGCCTCTGATTCCATGCCTCTGATTCCCCGCCTCTGATTCCCCGCCTCTGATTCCCCGCCTCTGATTCCCTGCCTCAGATTCCCTGCCTGAGATTCCATGCCTCTGATTCCATGCCTCTGATTCCCCGCCTCTGATTCCCCGCCTCTGATTCCCCGCCTCAGATTCCATGCCTCAGCTTCCCTTCATCAGATTCCCTGCCTCTGATTGCCTGCCTCTGATTCCCTGCCTCTGATTCCCTGCCTCTGATTCCCTGCCTCTGATTCCGCACCTCTGATTCCCCGCCTCTGATTCCCTGCCTCAGATTCCCTGCCTCAGATTCCTTTCCTCAGATTCCCTGCCTCTGTTTCCCCGCCTCTGATTCCCCACGTCTGATTCCCCACCTCAGATTCCACGCCTCAGATTCCCCGCCTCAGATTCCCCGCCTCAGATTCCCCTCCTCAGTTCCTCCGCCTCAGATTCCCCGCCTCAGATTCGCTGCCTCAGATTCCCTGCCTCAGCTTCCCTTCATCAGATTCCCTGCCTCTGATTGCCTGCCTCTGATTCCCTGCCTCTGATTCCCTGCCTCTGATTCCCTGCCTCTGATTTCCTGCCTCTGATTCCCTGCCTCTGATTGCCTGCCTCTGATTCCCTGCCTCTGATTCCCTGCCTCTGATTCCCTGCCTCTGATTTCCTGCCTCTGATTCCCTGCCTCTGATTCCCTGCCTCTGATTCCCCGCCTCTGATTCCCCGCCTCTCTTTCCGTGTCTCTGATTACCCGCCTCAGATTCCCTGCCTCAGATACCCTGCCTCTCTTTGCCTGCCTCTATTTCCGTGCCTCTTTCTCTGCATCTAGATTCCGACATCTGATTTGCCCCCTCTGATTACCCGCCTCTGATTCCATGCCTCTGATTCCCCGCCTCTGATTCCCCGCCTCTGATTCCCCGCCTCAGATTCCCTGCCTCAGCTTCCCTTCATCAGATTCCCTGCCTCTGATTGCCTGCCTCTGATTCCCTGCCTCTGATTCCCTGCCTCTGATTCCCTGCCTCAGATTCCCTGCCTCAGATTCCTTTCATCAGATTCCCTGCCTCTGTTTCCCCGCCTCTGATTCCCCACGTCTGATTCCCCACCTCAGATTCCACGCCTCTGATTCCCTGCCTGAGATTCCATGCCTCAGATTCCCCGCCTCAGATTCCCTGCCTCAGATTCCCCGCCTCAGATTCCACGCCTCAGATTCCCCGCCTCATATTCCCCGCCTCTGATTCCCTGCCTCAGATTCCCTGCCTCAGCTTCCCTTCATCAGATTCCCTGCCTCTGATTGCCTGCCTCTGATTCCCTGCCTCTGATTCCCTGCCTCTGATTCCCTGCCTCTGATTTCCTGCCTCTGATTCCCTGCCTCTGATTCCCTGCCTCTGATTCCCCGCCTCTGATTCCCCGCCTCTCTTTCCGTGTCTCTGATTCCCCGCCTCAGATTCCCTGCCTCAGATACCCTGCCTCTCTTTGCCTGCCTCTATTTCCGTGCCTCTTTCTCTGCATCTAGATTCCCACATCTGATTTGCCCCCTCTGATTACCCGCCTCTGATTCCATGCCTCTGATTCCCCGCCTCTGATTCCCTGCCTCTGATTCCCCGCCTCTGATTCCCTGCCTCAGATTCCCTGCCTCAGATTCCTTTCCTCAGATTCCCTGCCTCTGTTTCCCCGCCTCTGATTCCCCACGTCTGATTCCCCACCTCAGATTCCACGCCTCTGATTTCCTGCCTGAGATTACATGCCTCAGATTCCCCGCCTCAGATTCCCTGCCTCAGATTCCCCGCCTCAGATTCCACGCCTCAGATTCCCCGCCTCAGATTCCCCGCCTCAGATTCCCCTCCTCAGTTCCTCGGCCTCAGATTCCCTGCCTCAGATTCCCTGCCTCAGATTCCCTGCCTCAGCTTCCCTTCATCAGATTCCCTGCCTCTGATTGCCTGCCTCTGATTCCCTGCCTCTGATTCCCTGCCTCTGATTCCCTGCCTCTGATTTCCTGCCTCTGATTCCCTGCCTCTGATTCCCTGCCTCTGATTCCCCGCCTCTGATTCCCTGCCTCTGTTTCCCCGCCTCTGAATCCCCGCCTCTGATTCCCCACCTCAGATTCCACGCCTCTGATTCCCTGCCTGAGATTCCATGCCTCAGATTCCCCTCCTCAGTTCCTCCGCCTCAGATTCCCCGCCTCAGATTCCCTGCCTCAGATTCCCTGCCTCAGCTTCCCTTCATCAGATTCCCTGCCTCTGATTGCCTGCCTCTGATTGCCTTCCTCGTATTCCCTGCCTCTGATTCCCTGCCTCTGATTTCCTGCCTCTGATTCCCTGCCTCTGATTCCCTGCCTCTGATTCCGCACCTCTGATTCCCCGCCTCTGATTCCCTGCCTCAGATTCCCTGCCTCAGATTCCTTTCCTCAGATTCCCTGCCTCTGTTTCCCCGCCTCTGATTCCCCACGTCTGATTCCCCACCTCAGATTCCACGCCTCAGATTCCCCGCCTCAGATTCCCCGCCTCAGATTCCCCTCCTCAGTTCCTCCGCCTCAGATTCCCCGCCTCAGATTCCCTGCCTCAGATTCCCTGCCTCAGCTTCCCTTCATCAGATTCCCTGCCTCTGATTGCCTGCCTCTGATTCCCTGCCTCTGATTCCCTGCCTCTGATTCCCTGCCTCTGATTTCCTGCCTCTGATTCCCTGCCTCTGATTCCCTGCCTCTGATTCCGCACCTCTGATTCCACGCCTCTCTTTCCTTGTCTCTGATTCCACGCCTCTGATTCCCTGCCTCTGATACCCTGCCTCCCTTTGCCTGCCTCTATTTCCGTGCCTCATTCTCTGCATCTAGTTTCCCACATCTCATTTGCCCCCTCTGATAACCCGCCTCTGATTCCATGCCTCAGCTTCCCTTCATCAGATTCCCTGCCTCTGATTGCCTGCCTCTATTTCCGTGCCTCTTTCTCTGCATCTAGATTCCCACATCTGATTTGCCCCCTCTGATTACCCGCCTCTGATTCCATGCCTCTGATTCCCCGCCTCTGATTCCCCGCCTCTGATTCCCCGCCTCTGATTCCCTGCCTCAGATTCCCTGCCTCAGATTCCTTTCCTCAGATTCCCTGCCTCTGTTTCCCCGCCTCTGATTCCCCGCCTCTGATTCCCTGCCTCAGATTCCCTGCCTCAGATTCCTTTCCTCAGATTCCCTGCCTCTGTTTCCCCGCCTCTGATTCCCCACGTCTGATTCCCCACCTCAGATTCCACGCCTCAGATTCCCCGCCTCAGATTCCCCGCCTCAGATTCCCCTCCTCAGTTCCTCCGCCTCAGATTCCCCGCCTCAGATTCCCTGCCTCAGATTCCCTGCCTCAGCTTCCCTTCATCAGATTCCCTGCCTCTGATTGCCTGCCTCTGATTCCCTGCCTCTGATTCCCTGCCTCTGATTCCCTGCCTCTGATTTCCTGCCTCTGATTCCCTGCCTCTGATTCCCTGCCTCTGATTCCGCACCTCTGATTCCACGCCTCTCTTTCCTTGTCTCTGATTCCACGCCTCTGATTCCCTGCCTCTGATACCCTGCCTCTCTTTGCCTGCCTCTATTTCCGTGCCTCATTCTCTGCATCTAGTTTCCCACATCTCATTTGCCCCCTCTGATAACCCGCCTCTAATTCCATGCCTCTGATTCACTGCCTCAGATTCCGTGCCTCACATTCCCCGACTCAGATTTACCGCCTCAGATTCCCCGCCTCAGATTCCCTGCCTCAGATTCCCTTCCTCAGATTCCCTGCCTCAGATTCCCTGCCTCAGATTACCTGTCTCCGATTCCCCGCCTCTGATTCCCCACCTCTGATTCCCCGCCTCTGATTCCCAGCCTCTGAATCCCCGCCTCTGAATCCCCGCCTCAGATTCCCCGCCTCTGTTTCCCCGCCTCTGATTCCCCGCCACTGATTCCCCGCCTCTGATTCCACACCTCTGATTCCCCGCCTCTGATTCCCCACGTCTGATTCCCCACCTCAGATTCCACGCCTCTGATTCCCTGCCTGAGATTCCATGCCTCAGATTCCCCTCCTCAGTTCGTCTGCCTCAGATTCCCCGCCTCAGATTCCCTGCCTCAGATTCCCTGCCTCAGCTTCCCTTCATCAGATTCCCTGCCTCTGATTGCCTGCCTCTGATTCCCTGCCTCTGATTCCCTGCCTCTGATTCCCTGCCTCTGATTTGCTGCCTCTGATTCCCTGCCTCTGATTCCCTGCCTCTGATTCCGCACCTCTGATTCCCCGCCTCTGATTCCCTGCCTCAGATTCCCTGCCTCAAATTCCTTTCCTCAGATTCCCTGCCTCTGTTTCCCCGCCTCTGATTCCCCACGTCTGATTCCCCACCTCAGATTCCACGCCTCAGATTCCCCGCCTCAGATTCCCCGCCTCAGATTCCCCTCCTCAGTTCCTCCGCCTCAGATTCCCCGCCTCTGATTCCCTGCCTCTGATTCCCTGCCTCTGATTCCCTGCATCTGATTTCCTGCCTCTGATTCCCTGCCTCTGATTCCCTGCCTCTGATTCCGCACCTCTGATTCCACGCCTCTCTTTCCTTGTCTCTGATTCCCCGCCTCAGATTCCCTGCCTCAGATTCCCTGCCTCAGCTTCCCTTCATCAGATTCCCTGCCTCTGATTGCCTGCCTCTGATTCCCTGCCTCTGATTCCCTGCCTCTGATTTCCTGCCTCTGATTCCCTGCCTCTGATTCCCTGCCTCTGATTCCCTGCCTCTGATTCCCTGCCTCTGATTCCCTGCCTCTGATTTCCTGCCTCTGATTCCCTGCCTCTGATTCCCTGCCTCTGATTCCCCGCCTCTGATTCCCCGCCTCTCTTTCCGTGTCTCTGATTCCCCGCCTCAGATTCCCTGCCTCAGATACCCTGCCTCTCTTTACCTGCATCTGATTCCCTGCCTCTGATTCCCTGCCTCTGATTCCCTGCCTCTGATTCCCTGCCTCTAAATCCCTGCCTCTGATTCCCTGCCTCTGATTCCGCGCCTCTGATTCCCCGCCTCTCTTTCCGTGTCTCTGATTCCCCGCCTCAGATTCCCTGCCTCAGATACCCTGCCTCTCTTTGCCTGCCTCTATTTCCGTGCCTCTTTCTCTGCATCTAGATTCCCACATCTGATTTGCCCCCTCTGATTACCCGCCTCTGATTCCATGCCTCTGATTCCCCGCCTCTGATTCCCCGCCTCTGATTCCCCGCCTCTGATTCCCTGCCTCAGATTCCCTGCCCGAGATTCCATGCCTCTGATTCCATGCCTCTGATTCCCCGCCTCTGATTCCCCGCCTCTGATTCCCCGCCTCAGATTCCCTGCCTCAGCTTCCCTTCATCAGATTCCCTGCCTCTGATTGCCTGCCTCTGATTCCCTGCCTCTGATTCCCTGCCTCTGATTCCCTGCCTCTGATTCCGCACCTCTGATTCCCCGCCTCTGATTCCCTGCCTCAGATTCCCTGCCTCAGATTCCTTTCCTCAGATTCCCTGCCTCTGTTTCCCCGCCTCTGATTCCCCACGTCTGATTCCCCACCTCAGATTCCACGCCTCAGATTCCCCGCCTCAGATTCCCCGCCTCAGATTCCCCTCCTCAGTTCCTCCGCCTCAGATTCCTCGCCTCAGATTCGCTGCCTCAGATTCCCTGCCTCAGCTTCCCTTCATCAGATTCCCTGCCTCTGATTGCCTGCCTCTGATTCCCTGCCTCTGATTCCCTGCCTCTGATTCCCTGCCTCTGATTTCCTGCCTCTGATTCCCTGCCTCTGATTGCCTGCCTCTGATTCCCTGCCTCTGATTCCCCGCCTCTCTTTCCGTGTCTCTGATTCCCCGCCTCAGATTCCCTGCCTCAGATACCCTGCCTCTCTTTGCCTGCCTCTATTTCCGTGCCTCTTTCTCTGCATCTAGATTCCCACATCTGATTTGCCCCCTCTGATTACCCGCCTCTGATTCCATGCCTCTGATTCCCCGCCTCTGATTCCCTGCCTCTGATTCCCCGCCTCTGATTCCCTGCCTCAGATTCCCTGCCTCAGATTCCTTTCCTCAGATTCCCTGCCTCTGTTTCCCCGCCTCTGATTCCCCACGTCTGATTCCCCACCTCAGATTCCACGCCTCTGATTTCCTGCCTGAGATTACATGCCTCAGATTCCCCGCCTCAGATTCCCTGCCTCAGATTCCCCGCCTCAGATTCCACGCCTCAGATTCCCCGCCTCAGATTCCCCGCCTCAGATTCCCCTCCTCAGTTCCTCGGCCTCAGATTCCCTGCCTCAGATTCCCTGCCTCAGATTCCCTGCCTCAGCTTCCCTTCATCAGATTCCCTGCCTCTGATTGCCTGCCTCTGATTCCCTGCCTCTGATTCCCTGCCTCTGATTCCCTGCCTCTGATTTCCTGCCTCTGATTCCCTGCCTCTGATTCCCTGCCTCTGATTCCCCGCCTCTGATTCCCTGCCTCTGTTTCCCCGCCTCTGAATCCCCGCCTCTGATTCCCCACCTCAGATTCCACGCCTCTGATTCCCTGCCTGAGATTCCATGCCTCAGATTCCCCTCCTCAGTTCCTCCGCCTCAGATTCCCCGCCTCAGATTCCCTGCCTCAGATTCCCTGCCTCAGCTTCCCTTCATCAGATTCCCTGCCTCTGATTGCCTGCCTCTGATTGCCTTCCTCGTATTCCCTGCCTCTGATTCCCTGCCTCTGATTTCCTGCCTCTGATTCCCTGCCTCTGATTCCCTGCCTCTGATTCCGCACCTCTGATTCCCCGCCTCTGATTCCCTGCCTCAGATTCCCTGCCTCAGATTCCTTTCCTCAGATTCCCTGCCTCTGTTTCCCCGCCTCTGATTCCCCACGTCTGATTCCCCACCTCAGATTCCACGCCTCAGATTCCCCGCCTCAGATTCCCCGCCTCAGATTCCCCTCCTCAGTTCCTCCGCCTCAGATTCCCCGCCTCAGATTCCCTGCCTCAGATTCCCTGCCTCAGCTTCCCTTCATCAGATTCCCTGCCTCTGATTGCCTGCCTCTGATTCCCTGCCTCTGATTCCCTGCCTCTGATTCCCTGCCTCTGATTTCCTGCCTCTGATTCCCTGCCTCTGATTCCCTGCCTCTGATTCCGCACCTCTGATTCCACGCCTCTCTTTCCTTGTCTCTGATTCCACGCCTCTGATTCCCTGCCTCTGATACCCTGCCTCCCTTTGCCTGCCTCTATTTCCGTGCCTCATTCTCTGCATCTAGTTTCCCACATCTCATTTGCCCCCTCTGATAACCCGCCTCTGATTCCATGCCTCAGCTTCCCTTCATCAGATTCCCTGCCTCTGATTGCCTGCCTCTATTTCCGTGCCTCTTTCTCTGCATCTAGATTCCCACATCTGATTTGCCCCCTCTGATTACCCGCCTCTGATTCCATGCCTCTGATTCCCCGCCTCTGATTCCCCGCCTCTGATTCCCCGCCTCTGATTCCCTGCCTCAGATTCCCTGCCTCAGATTCCTTTCCTCAGATTCCCTGCCTCTGTTTCCCCGCCTCTGATTCCCCGCCTCTGATTCCCTGCCTCAGATTCCCTGCCTCAGATTCCTTTCCTCAGATTCCCTGCCTCTGTTTCCCCGCCTCTGATTCCCCACGTCTGATTCCCCACCTCAGATTCCACGCCTCAGATTCCCCGCCTCAGATTCCCCGCCTCAGATTCCCCTCCTCAGTTCCTCCGCCTCAGATTCCCCGCCTCAGATTCCCTGCCTCAGATTCCCTGCCTCAGCTTCCCTTCATCAGATTCCCTGCCTCTGATTGCCTGCCTCTGATTCCCTGCCTCTGATTCCCTGCCTCTGATTCCCTGCCTCTGATTTCCTGCCTCTGATTCCCTGCCTCTGATTCCCTGCCTCTGATTCCGCACCTCTGATTCCACGCCTCTCTTTCCTTGTCTCTGATTCCACGCCTCTGATTCCCTGCCTCTGATACCCTGCCTCTCTTTGCCTGCGTCTATTTCCGTGCCTCATTCTCTGCATCTAGTTTCCCACATCTCATTTGCCCCCTCTGATAACCCGCCTCTAATTCCATGCCTCTGATTCACTGCCTCAGATTCCGTGCCTCACATTCCCCGACTCAGATTTACCGCCTCAGATTCCCCGCCTCAGATTCCCTGCCTCAGATTCCCTTCCTCAGATTCCCTGCCTCAGATTCCCTGCCTCAGATTACCTGTCTCCGATTCCCCGCCTCTGATTCCCCACCTCTGATTCCCCGCCTCTGATTCCCAGCCTCTGAATCCCCGCCTCTGAATCCCCGCCTCAGATTCCCCGCCTCTGTTTCCCCGCCTCTGATTCCCCGCCACTGATTCCCCGCCTCTGATTCCACACCTCTGATTCCCCGCCTCTGATTCCCCACGTCTGATTCCCCACCTCAGATTCCACGCCTCTGATTCCCTGCCTGAGATTCCATGCCTCAGATTCCCCTCCTCAGTTCGTCTGCCTCAGATTCCCCGCCTCAGATTCCCTGCCTCAGATTCCCTGCCTCAGCTTCCCTTCATCAGATTCCCTGCCTCTGATTGCCTGCCTCTGATTCCCTGCCTCTGATTCCCTGCCTCTGATTCCCTGCCTCTGATTTGCTGCCTCTGATTCCCTGCCTCTGATTCCCTGCCTCTGATTCCGCACCTCTGATTCCCCGCCTCTGATTCCCTGCCTCAGATTCCCTGCCTCAAATTCCTTTCCTCAGATTCCCTGCCTCTGTTTCCCCGCCTCTGATTCCCCACGTCTGATTCCCCACCTCAGATTCCACGCCTCAGATTCCCCGCCTCAGATTCCCCGCCTCAGATTCCCCTCCTCAGTTCCTCCGCCTCAGATTCCCCGCCTCTGATTCCCTGCCTCTGATTCCCTGCCTCTGATTCCCTGCATCTGATTTCCTGCCTCTGATTCCCTGCCTCTGATTCCCTGCCTCTGATTCCGCACCTCTGATTCCACGCCTCTCTTTCCTTGTCTCTGATTCCCCGCCTCAGATTCCCTGCCTCAGATTCCCTGCCTCAGCTTCCCTTCATCAGATTCCCTGCCTCTGATTGCCTGCCTCTGATTCCCTGCCTCTGATTCCCTGCCTCTGATTTCCTGCCTCTGATTCCCTGCCTCTGATTCCCTGCCTCTGATTCCCTGCCTCTGATTCCCTGCCTCTGATTCCCTGCCTCTGATTTCCTGCCTCTGATTCCCTGCCTCTGATTCCCTGCCTCTGATTCCCCGCCTCTGATTCCCCGCCTCTCTTTCCGTGTCTCTGATTCCCCGCCTCAGATTCCCTGCCTCAGATACCCTGCCTCTCTTTACCTGCATCTGATTCCCTGCCTCTGATTCCCTGCCTCTGATTCCCTGCCTCTGATTCCCTGCCTCTAAATCCCTGCCTCTGATTCCCTGCCTCTGATTCCGCGCCTCTGATTCCCCGCCTCTCGTTCCGTGTCTCTGATTCCCCGCCTCAGATTCCCTGCCTCAGATACCCTGCCTCTCTTTGCCTGCCTCTATTTCCGTGCCTCTTTCTCTGCATCTAGATTCCCACATCTGATTTGCCCCCTCTGATTACCCGCCTCTGATTCCATGCCTCTGATTCCCCGCCTCTGATTCCCCGCCTCTGATTCCCCGCCTCTGATTCCCTGCCTCAGATTCCCTGCCCGAGATTCCATGCCTCTGATTCCATGCCTCTGATTCCCCGCCTCTGATTCCCCGCCTCTGATTCCCCGCCTCAGATTCCCTGCCTCAGCTTCCCTTCATCAGATTCCC
Organism: Narcine bancroftii; assembly: GCF_036971445.1. Lineage (NCBI taxonomy): Eukaryota > Metazoa > Chordata > Chondrichthyes > Torpediniformes > Narcinidae > Narcine > Narcine bancroftii. The sequence goes on from NC_091472.1 coordinate 319,748,172, forward strand.
TGCCTCTGATTGCCTGCCTCTGATTCCCTGCCTCAGATTCCCTGCCTCTGATTGCCTGCCTCTGATTCCCCGCCTCTGATTCCGCACCTCTGATTCCCCGCCTCTGATTCCCTGCCTCAGATTCCCTGCCTCAGATTCCTTTCCTCAGATTCCCTGCCTCTGTTTCCCCGCCTCTGATTCCCCACGTCTGATTCCCCACCTCAGATTCCACGCCTCAGATTCCCCGCCTCAGATTCCCCGCCTCAGATTCCCCTCCTCAGTTCCTCCGCCTCAGATTCCTCGCCTCAGATTCGCTGCCTCAGATTCCCTGCCTCAGCTTCCCTTCATCAGATTCCCTGCCTCTGATTGCCTGCCTCTGATTCCCTGCCTCTGATTCCCTGCCTCTGATTCCCTGCCTCTGATTTCCTGCCTCTGATTCCCTGCCTCTGATTGCCTGCCTCTGATTCCCTGCCTCTGATTCCCTGCCTCTGATTCCCTGCCTCTGATTTCCTGCCTCTGATTCCCTGCCTCTGATTCCCTGCCTCTGATTCCCCGCCTCTGATTCCCCGCCTCTCTTTCCGTGTCTCTGATTACCCGCCTCAGATTCCCTGCCTCAGATACCCTGCCTCTCTTTGCCTGCCTCTATTTCCGTGCCTCTTTCTCTGCATCTAGATTCCCACATCTGATTTGCCCCCTCTGATTACCCGCCTCTGATTCCATGCCTCTGATTCCCCGCCTCTGATTCCCCGCCTCTGATTCCCCGCCTCAGATTCCCTGCCTCAGCTTCCCTTCATCAGATTCCCTGCCTCTGATTGCCTGCCTCTGATTCCCTGCCTCTGATTCCCTGCCTCTGATTCCCTGCCTCAGATTCCCTGCCTCAGATTCCTTTCATCAGATTCCCTGCCTCTGTTTCCCCGCCTCTGATTCCCCACGTCTGATTCCCCACCTCAGATTCCACGCCTCTGATTCCCTGCCTGAGATTCCATGCCTCAGATTCCCCGCCTCAGATTCCCTGCCTCAGATTCCCCGCCTCAGATTCCACGCCTCAGATTCCCCGCCTCAGATTCCCCGCCTCTGATTCCCTGCCTCAGATTCCCTGCCTCAGCTTCCCTTCATCAGATTCCCTGCCTCTGATTGCCTGCCTCTGATTCCCTGCCTCTGATTCCCTGCCTCTGATTCCCTGCCTCTGATTTCCTGCCTCTGATTCCCTGCCTCTGATTCCCTGCCTCTGATTCCCCGCCTCTGATTCCCCGCCTCTCTTTCCGTGTCTCTGATTCCCCGCCTCAGATTCCCTGCCTCAGATACCCTGCCTCTCTTTGCCTGCCTCTATTTCCGTGCCTCTTTCTCTGCATCTAGATTCCCACATCTGATTTGCCCCCTCTGATTACCCGCCTCTGATTCCATGCCTCTGATTCCCCGCCTCTGATTCCCCGCCTCTGATTCCCCGCCTCTGATTCCCTGCCTCAGATTCCCTGCCTCAGATTCCTTTCCTCAGATTCGCTGCCTCTGTTTCCCCGCCTCTGATTCCCCACGTCTGATTCCCCACCTCAGATTCCACGCCTCTGATTTCCTGCCTGAGATTCCATGCCTCAGATTCCCCGCCTCAGATTCCCTGCCTCAGATTCCCCGCCTCAGATTCCACGCCTCAGATTCCCCGCCTCAGATTCCCCGCCTCAGATTCCCCTCCTCAGTTCCTCGGCCTCAGATTCCCCGCCTCAGATTCCCTGCCTCAGATTCCCTGCCTCAGCTTCCCTTCATCAGATTCCCTGCCTCTGATTGCCTGCCTCTGATTCCCTGCCTCTGATTCCCTGCCTCTGATTCCCTGCCTCTGATTTCCTGCCTCTGATTCCCTGCCTCTGATTCCCTGCCTCTGATTCCCCGCCTCTGATTCCCTGCCTCTGTTTCCCCGCCTCTGAATCCCCGCCTCTGATTCCCCACCTCAGATTCCACGCCTCTGATTCCCTGCCTGAGATTCCATGCCTCAGATTCCCCTCCTCAGTTCCTCCGCCTCAGATTCCCCGCCTCAGATTCCCTGCCTCAGATTCCCTGCCTCAGCTTCCCTTCATCAGATTCCCTGCCTCTGATTGCCTGCCTCTGATTGCCTGCCTCGTATTCCCTGCCTCTGATTCCCTGCCTCTGATTTCCTGCCTCTGATTCCCTGCCTCTGATTCCCTGCCTCTGATTCCGCACCTCTGATTCCCCGCCTCTGATTCCCTTCCTCAGATTCCCTGCCTCAGATTCCTTTCCTCAGATTCCCTGCCTCTGTTTCCCCGCCTCTGATTCCCCACGTCTGATTCCCCACCTCAGATTCCACGCCTCAGATTCCCCGCCTCAGATTCCCCGCCTCAGATTCCCCTCCTCAGTTCCTCCGCCTCAGATTCCCCGCCTCAGATTCCCTGCCTCAGATTCCCTGCCTCAGCTTCCCTTCATCAGATTCCCTGCCTCTGATTGCCTGCCTCTGATTCCCTGCCTCTGATTCCCTGCCTCTGATTCCCTGCCTCTGATTTCCTGCCTCTGATTCCCTGCCTCTGATTCCCTGCCTCTGATTCCGCACCTCTGATTCCACGCCTCTCTTTCCTTGTCTCTGATTCCACGCCTCTGATTCCCTGCCTCTGATACCCTGCCTCCCTTTGCCTGCCTCTATTTCCGTGCCTCATTCTCTGCATCTAGTTTCCCACATCTCATTTGCCCCCTCTGATAACCCGCCTCTGATTCCATGCCTCTGATTCACTGCCTCAGATTCCGTGCCTCAGATTCCCCGACTCAGATTTACCGCCTCAGATTCCCCGCCTCAGATTCCCTGCCTCAGATTCCCTTCCTCAGATTCCACGCCTCAGATTCCCCGCCTCAGATTCCCCGCCTCAGATTCCCCTCCTCAGTTCCTCCGCCTCAGATTCCCCGCCTCAGATTCACAGCCTCAGATTCCCTGCCTCAGCTTCCCTTCATCAGATTCCCTGCCTCTGATTGCCTGCCTCTGATTCCCTGCCTCTGATTCCCTGCCTCTGATTCCCTGCCTCTGATTTCCTGCCTCTGATTCCCTGCCTCTGATTCCCTGCCTCTGATTCCGCACCTCTGATTCCACGCCTCTCTTTCCTTGTCTCAGATTCCCCGCCTCAGATTCCCTGCCTCAGATTCCCTGCCTCAGCTTCCCTTCATCAGATTCCCTGCCTCTGATTGCCTGCCTCTGATTCCCTGCCTCTGATTCCCTGCCTCTGATTCCCTGCCTCTGATTTCCTGCCTCTGATTCCCTGCCTCTGATTCCCTGCCTCTGATTCCCCGCCTCTGATTCCCCTCCTCAGATACCCTGCCTCTCTTTGCCTGCCTCTATTTCCGTGCCTCTTTCTCTGCATCTAGATTCCCCGCCTCTGATTCCCTGCCTCAGATTCCCTGCCTCAGATTCCTTTCCTCAGATTCCCTGCCTCTGTTTCCCCGCCTCTGATTCCCCACGTCTGATTCCCCACCTCAGATTCCACGCCTCTGATTCCCTGCCTGAGATTCCATGCCTCAGATTCCCCGCCTCAGATTCCCTGCCTCAGATTCCCCTCCTCAGTTCCTCAGCCTCAGATTCCCCGCCTCAGATTCCCTGCCTCAGATTCCCTTCCTCAGCTTCCCTTCATCAGATTCCCTGCCTCTGATTGCCTGCCTCTGATTCCCTGCCTCTGATTCCCTGCCTGAGATTCCATGCCTCAGATTCCCCGCCTCAGATTCCCTGCCTCAGATTCCCCTCCTCAGTTCCTCCGTCTCAGATTCCCCGCCTCAGATTCCCTGCCTCAGATTCCCTGCCTCAGCTTCCCTTCATCAGATTCCCTGCCTCTGATTGCCTGCCTCTGATTCCCTGCCTCTGATTCCCTGCCTCTGATTCCCTGCCTCTGATTTCCTGCCTCTGATTCCCTGCCTCTGATTCCCTGCCTCTGATTCCCCGCCTCTGATTCCCCGCCTCTCTTTCCGTGTCTCTGATTCCCCGCCTCAGATTCCCTGCCTCAGATACCCTGCCTCTCTTTGCCTGCCTCTATTTCCGTGCCTCTTTCTCTGCATCTAGATTCCCACATCTGATTTGCCCCCTCTGATTACCCGCCTCTGATTCCATGCCTCTGATTCCCCGCCTCTGATTCCCCGCCTCTGATTCCCCGACTCTGATTCCCTGCCTCAGATTCCCTGCCTCAGATTCCTTTCCTCAGATTCCCTGCCTCTGTTTCCGCGCCTCTGATTCCCCACGTCTGATTCCCCACCTCAGATTCCACGCCTCTGATTCCCTGCCTGAGATTCCATGCCTCAGATTCCCCGCCTCAGATTCCCTGCCCCTGATTCCCCGCCTCAGATTCCACACCTCAGATTCCCCGCCTCAGATTCCCCGCCTCAGATTCCCCTCCTCAGTTCCTCCGCCTCAGATTCCCCGCCTCAGATTCCCTGCCTCAGATTCCCTGCCTCAGCTTCCCTTCATCAGATTCCCTGCCTCTGATTGCCTGCCTCTGATTCCCTGCCTCTGATTCCCTGCCTCTGATTCCCTGCCTCTGATTTCCTGCCTCTGATTCCCTGCCTCTGATTCCCTGCCTCTGATTCCCCGCCTCTGATTCCCTGCCTCTGTTTCCCTGCCTCTGTATCCCCGCCTCTGATTCCCCGCCTCAGATTCCCCGGCTCTGATTCCCTGCCTGAGATTCCCTGCCTCAGATACCCCGCCTCAGATTCCCCGCCTCAGATTCCCCGTCTCAGGTTCCCCACCTCAGATTCCCCGCCTCAGATTCCCCGCCTCAGATTCCCCGCCTCAGATTCCCCGCCTCAGATTCCCCGCCTCAGATTCCCCGCCTCAGATTCCCCACCTCAGATTCCCTGCCTCAGATTCCCTGCCTCTGATTGCCTGCCTCTGATTCCCTGCCTCTGATTCCCTGCCTCTGATTCCCTGCCTCTGATTCCCTGCCTCTGATTCCCTGCCTCTGATTCCCTGCCTCTAAATCCCTGCCTCTGATTCCCTGCCTCTGATTCCCTGCCTCAGATTCGCTGCCTCAGATTCCCTGCCTCAGCTTCCCTTCATCAGATTCCCTGCCTCTGATTGCCTGCCTCTGATTCCCTGCCTCTGATTCCCTGCCTCTGATTCCCTGCCTCTGATTTCCTGCCTCTGATTCCCTGCCTCTGATTGCCTGCCTCTGATTCCCTGCCTCTGATTCCCTGCCTCTGATTCCCTGCCTCTGATTTCCTGCCTCTGATTCCCTGCCTCTGATTCCCTGCCTCTGATTCCCCGCCTCTGATTCCCCGCCTCTCTTTCCGTGTCTCTGATTACCCGCCTCAGATTCCCTGCCTCAGATACCCTGCCTCTCTTTGCCTGCCTCTATTTCCGTGCCTCTTTCTCTGCATCTAGATTCCCACATCTGATTTGCCCCCTCTGATTACCCGCCTCTGATTCCATGCCTCTGATTCCCCGCCTCTGATTCCCCGCCTCTGATTCCCCGCCTCAGATTCCCTGCCTCAGCTTCCCTTCATCAGATTCCCTGCCTCTGATTGCCTGCCTCTGATTCCCTGCCTCTGATTCCCTGCCTCTGATTCCCTGCCTCAGATTCCCTGCCTCAGATTCCTTTCATCAGATTCCCTGCCTCTGTTTCCCCGCCTCTGATTCCCCACGTCTGATTCCCCACCTCAGATTCCACGCCTCTGATTCCCTGCCTGAGATTCCATGCCTCAGATTCCCCGCCTCAGATTCCCTGCCTCAGATTCCCCGCCTCAGATTCCACGCCTCAGATTCCCCGCCTCAGATTCCCCGCCTCTGATTCCCTGCCTCAGATTCCCTGCCTCAGCTTCCCTTCATCAGATTCCCTGCCTCTGATTGCCTGCCTCTGATTCCCTGCCTCTGATTCCCTGCCTCTGATTCCCTGCCTCTGATTTCCTGCCTCTGATTCCCTGCCTCTGATTCCCTGCCTCTGATTCCCCGCCTCTGATTCCCCGCCTCTCTTTCCGTGTCTCTGATTCCCCGCCTCAGATTCCCTGCCTCAGATACCCTGCCTCTCTTTGCCTGCCTCTATTTCCGTGCCTCTTTCTCTGCATCTAGATTCCCACATCTGATTTGCCCCCTCTGATTACCCGCCTCTGATTCCATGCCTCTGTTTCCCCGCCTCTGATTCCCCACGTCTGATTCCCCACCTCAGATTCCACGCCTCTGATTTCCTGCCTGAGATTCCATGCCTCAGATTCCCCGCCTCAGATTCCCTGCCTCAGATTCCCCGCCTCAGATTCCACGCCTCAGATTCCCCGCCTCAGATTCCCCGCCTCAGATTCCCCTCCTCAGTTCCTCGGCCTCAGATTCCCCGCCTCAGATTCCCTGCCTCAGATTCCCTGCCTCAGCTTCCCTTCATCAGATTCCCTGCCTCTGATTGCCTGCCTCTGATTCCCTGCCTCTGATTCCCTGCCTCTGATTCCCTGCCTCTGATTTCCTGCCTCTGATTCCCTGCCTCTGATTCCCTGCCTCTGATTCCCCGCCTCTGATTCCCTGCCTCTGTTTCCCCGCCTCTGAATCCCCGCCTCTGATTCCCCACCTCAGATTCCACGCCTCTGATTCCCTGCCTGAGATTCCATGCCTCAGATTCCCCTCCTCAGTTCCTCCGCCTCAGATTCCCCGCCTCAGATTCCCTGCCTCAGATTCCCTGCCTCAGCTTCCCTTCATCAGATTCCCTGCCTCTGATTGCCTGCCTCTGATTGCCTGCCTCGTATTCCCTGCCTCTGATTCCCTGCCTCTGATTTCCTGCCTCTGATTCCCTGCCTCTGATTCCCTGCCTCTGATTCCGCACCTCTGATTCCCCGCCTCTGATTCCCTGCCTCAGATTCCCTGCCTCAGATTCCTTTCCTCAGATTCCCTGCCTCTGTTTCCCCGCCTCTGATTCCCCACGTCTGATTCCCCACCTCAGATTCCACGCCTCAGATTCCCCGCCTCAGATTCCCCGCCTCAGATTCCCCTCCTCAGTTCCTCCGCCTCAGATTCCCCGCCTCAGATTCCCTGCCTCAGATTCCCTGCCTCAGCTTCCCTTCATCAGATTCCCTGCCTCTGATTGCCTGCCTCTGATTCCCTGCCTCTGATTCCCTGCCTCTGATTCCCTGCCTCTGATTTCCTGCCTCTGATTCCCTGCCTCTGATTCCCTGCCTCTGATTCCGCACCTCTGATTCCACGCCTCTCTTTCCTTGTCTCTGATTCCACGCCTCTGATTCCCTGCCTCTGATACCCTGCCTCCCTTTGCCTGCCTCTATTTCCGTGCCTCATTCTCTGCATCTAGTTTCCCACATCTCATTTGCCCCCTCTGATAACCCGCCTCTGATTCCATGCCTCAGCTTCCCTTCATCAGATTCCCTGCCTCTGATTGCCTGCCTCTATTTCCGTGCCTCTTTCTCTGCATCTAGATTCCCACATCTGATTTGCCCCCTCTGATTACCCGCCTCTGATTCCATGCCTCTGATTCCCCGCCTCTGATTCCCCGCCTCTGATTCCCCGCCTCTGATTCCCTGCCTCAGATTCCCTGCCTCAGATTCCTTTCCTCAGATTCCCTGCCTCTGTTTCCCCGCCTCTGATTTCCCGCCTCTGATTCCCTGCCTCAGATTCCCTGCCTCAGATTCCTTTCCTCAGATTCCCTGCCTCTGTTTCCCCGCCTCTGATTCCCCACGTCTGATTCCCCACCTCAGATTCCACGCCTCAGATTCCCCGCCTCAGATTCACCGCCTCAGATTCCCCTCCTCAGTTCCTCCGCCTCAGATTCCCCGCCTCAGATTCCCTGCCTCAGATTCCCTGCCTCAGCTTCCCTTCATCAGATTCCCTGCCTCTGATTTCCTGCCTCTGATTCCCTGCCTCTGATTCCCTGCCTCTGATTCCGCACCTCTGATTCCACGCCTCTCTTTCCTTGTCTCTGATTCCACGCCTCTGATTCCCTGCCTCTGATACCCTGCCTCTCTTTGCCTGCCTCTATTTCCGTGCCTCATTCTCTGCATCTAGTTTCCCACATCTCATTTGCCCCCTCTGATAACCCGCCTCTAATTCCATGCCTCTGATTCACTGCCTCAGATTCCGTGTCTCACATTCCCCGACTCAGATTTACCGCCTCAGATTCCCCGCCTCAGATTCCCTGCCTCAGATTCCCTTCCTCAGATTCCCTGCCTCAGATTCCCTGCCTCAGATTACCTGTCTCCGATTCCCCGCCTCTGATTCCCCACCTCTGATTCCCCGCCTCTGATTCCCAGCCTCTGAATCCCCGCCTCTGAATCCCCGCCTCAGATTCCCCGCCTCTGTTTCCCCGCCTCTGATTCCCCGCCACTGATTCCCCGCCTCTGATTCCACACCTCTGATTCCCTGCCTGAGATTCCATGCCTCAGATTCCCCTCCTCAGTTCGTCCGCCTCAGATTCCCCGCCTCAGATTCCCTGCCTCAGATTCCCTGCCTCAGCTTCCCTTCATCAGATTCCCTGCCTCTGATTGCCTGCCTCTGATTCGCTGCCTCTGATTGCCTGCCTCTGATTCCCTGCCTCTGATTTGCTGCCTCTGATTCCCTGCCTCTGATTCCCTGCCTCTGATTCCGCACCTCTGATTCCCCGCCTCTGATTCCCTGCCTCAGATTCCCTGCCTCAAATTCCTTTCCTCAGATTCCCTGCCTCTGTTTCCCCGCCTCTGATTCCCCACGTCTGATTCCCCACCTCAGATTCCACGCCTCAGATTCCCCGCCTCAGATTCCCCGCCTCAGATTCCCCTCCTCAGTTCCTCCGCCTCAGATTCCCCGCCTCTGATTCCCTGCCTCTGATTCCCTGCCTCTGATTCCCTGCATCTGATTTCCTGCCTCTGATTCCCTGCCTCTGATTCCCTGCCTCTGATTCCGCACCTCTGATTCCACGCCTCTCTTTCCTTGTCTCTGATTCCCCGCCTCAGATTCCCTGCCTCAGATTCCCTGCCTCAGCTTCCCTTCATCAGATTCCCTGCCTCTGATTGCCTGCCTCTGATTCCCTGCCTCTGATTCCCTGCCTCTGATTTCCTGCCTCTGATTCCCTGCCTCTGATTCCCTGCCTCTGATTCCCTGCCTCTGATTCCCTGCCTCTGATTCCCTGCCTCTGATTTCCTGCCTCTGATTCCCTGCCTCTGATTCCCTGCCTCTGATTCCCCGCCTCTGATTCCCCGCCTCTCTTTCCGTGTCTCTGATTCCCCGCCTCAGATTCCCTGCCTCAGATACCCTGCCTCTCTTTGCCTGCATCTGATTCCCTGCCTCTGATTCCCTGCCTCTGATTCCCTGCCTCTGATTCCCTGCCTCTAAATCCCTGCCTCTGATTCCCTGCCTCTGATTCCGCGCCTCTGATTCCCCGCCTCTCTTTCCGTGTCTCTGATTCCCCGCCTCAGATTCCCTGCCTCAGATACCCTGCCTCTCTTTGCCTGCCTCTATTTCCGTGCCTCTTTCTCTGCATCTAGATTCCCACATCTGATTTGCCCCCTCTGATTACCCGCCTCTGATTCCATGCCTCTGATTCCCCGCCTCTGATTCCCCGCCTCTGATTCCCCGCCTCTGATTCCCTGCCTCAGATTCCCTGCCTGAGATTCCATGCCTCTGATTCCATGCCTCTGATTCCCCGCCTCTGATTCCCCGCCTCTGATTCCCCGCCTCAGATTCCCTGCCTCAGCTTCCCTTCATCAGATTCCCTGCCTCTGATTGCCTGCCTCTGATTCCCTGCCTCTGATTCCCTGCCTCTGATTCCCTGCCTCTGATTCCGCACCTCTGATTCCCCGCCTCTGATTCCCTGCCTCAGATTCCCTGCCTCAGATTCCTTTCCTCAGATTCCCTGCCTCTGTTTCCCCGCCTCTGATTCCCCACGTCTGATTCCCCACCTCAGATTCCACGCCTCAGATTCCCCGCCTCAGATTCCCCGCCTCAGATTCCCCTCCTCAGTTCCTCCGCCTCAGATTCCTCGCCTCAGATTCGCTGCCTCAGATTCCCTGCCTCAGCTTCCCTTCATCAGATTCCCTGCCTCTGATTGCCTGCCTCTGATTCCCTGCCTCTGATTCCCTGCCTCTGATTCCCTGCCTCTGATTTCCTGCCTCTGATTCCCTGCCTCTGATTGCCTGCCTCTGATTCCCTGCCTCTGATTCCCTGCCTCTGATTCCCTGCCTCTGATTTCCTGCCTCTGATTCCCTGCCTCTGATTCCCTGCCTCTGATTCCCCGCCTCTGATTCCCCGCCTCTCTTTCCGTGTCTCTGATTCCCCGCCTCAGATTCCCTGCCTCAGATACCCTGCCTCTCTTTGCCTGCCTCTATTTCCGTGCCTCTTTCTCTGCATCTAGATTCCCACGTCTGATTTGCCCCCTCTGATTACCCGCCTCTGATTCCATGCCTCTGATTCCCCGCCTCTGATTCCCCGCCTCTGATTCCCCGCCTCTGATTCCCTGCCTCAGATTCCCTGCCTCAGATTCCTTTCCTCAGATTCCCTGCCTCTGTTTCCCCGCCTCTGATTCCCCACGTCTGATTCCCCACCTCAGATTCCACGCCTCTGATTTCCTGCCTGAGATTCCATGCCTCAGATTCCCCGCCTCAGATTCCCTGCCTCAGATTCCCCGCCTCAGATTCCGCACCTCTGATTCCACGCCTCTCTTTCCTTGTCTCTGATTCCACGCCTCTGATTCCCTGCCTCTGATACCCTGCCTCTCTTTGCCTGCCTCTATTTCCGTGCCTCATTCTCTGCATCTAGTTTCCCACATCTCATTTGCCCCCTCTGATAACCCGCCTCTAATTCCATGCCTCTGATTCACTGCCTCAGATTCCGTGCCTCACATTCCCCGACTCAGATTTACCGCCTCAGATTCCCCGCCTCAGATTCCCTGCCTCAGATTCCCTTCCTCAGATTCCCTGCCTCAGATTCCCTGCCTCAGATTACCTGTCTCCGATTCCCCGCCTCTGATTCCCCACCTCTGATTCCCCGCCTCTGATTCCCAGCCTCTGAATCCCCGCCTCTGAATCCCCGCCTCAGATTCCCCGCCTCTGTTTCCCCGCCTCTGATTCCCCGCCACTGATTCCCCGCCTCTGATTCCACACCTCTGATTCCCCGCCTCTGATTCCCCACGTCTGATTCCCCACCTCAGATTCCACGCCTCTGATTCCCTGCCTGAGATTCCATGCCTCAGATTCCCCTCCTCAGTTCGTCCGCCTCAGATTCCCCGCCTCAGATTCCCTGCCTCAGATTCCCTGCCTCAGCTTCCCTTCATCAGATTCCCTGCCTCTGATTGCCTGCCTCTGATTCCCTGCCTCTGATTGCCTGCCTCTGATTCCCTGCCTCTGATTTGCTGCCTCTGATTCCCTGCCTCTGATTCCCTGCCTCTGATTCCGCACCTCTGATTCCCCGCCTCTGATTCCCTGCCTCAGATTCCCTGCCTCAAATTCCTTTCCTCAGATTCCCTGCCTCTGTTTCCCCGCCTCTGATTCCCCACGTCTGATTCCCCACCTCAGATTCCACGCCTCAGATTCCCCGCCTCAGATTCCCCGCCTCAGATTCCCCTCCTCAGTTCCTCCGCCTCAGATTCCCCGCCTCTGATTCCCTGCCTCTGATTCCCTGCCTCTGATTCCCTGCATCTGATTTCCTGCCTCTGATTCCCTGCCTCTGATTCCCTGCCTCTGATTCCGCACCTCTGATTCCACGCCTCTCTTTCCTTGTCTCTGATTCCCCGCCTCAGATTCCCTGCCTCAGATTCCCTGCCTCAGCTTCCCTTCATCAGATTCCCTGCCTCTGATTGCCTGCCTCTGATTCCCTGCCTCTGATTCCCTGCCTCTGATTTCCTGCCTCTGATTCCCTGCCTCTGATTCCCTGCCTCTGATTCCCTGCCTCTGATTCCCTGCCTCTGATTCCCTGCCTCTGATTTCCTGCCTCTGATTCCCTGCCTCTGATTCCCTGCCTCTGATTCCCCGCCTCTGATTCCCCGCCTCTCTTTCCGTGTCTCTGATTCCCCGCCTCAGATTCCCTGCCTCAGATACCCTGCCTCTCTTTGCCTGCATCTGATTCCCTGCCTCTGATTCCCTGCCTCTGATTCCCTGCCTCTGATTCCCTGCCTCTAAATCCCTGCCTCTGATTCCCTGCCTCTGATTCCGCGCCTCTGATTCCCCGCCTCTCTTTCCGTGTCTCTGATTCCCCGCCTCAGATTCCCTGCCTCAGATACCCTGCCTCTCTTTGCCTGCCTCTATTTCCGTGCCTCTTTCTCTGCATCTAGATTCCCACATCTGATTTGCCCCCTCTGATTACCCGCCTCTGATTCCATGCCTCTGATTCCCCGCCTCTGATTCCCCGCCTCTGATTCCCCGCCTCTGATTCCCTGCCTCAGATTCCCTGCCTGAGATTCCATGCCTCTGATTCCATGCCTCTGATTCCCCGCCTCTGATTCCCCGCCTCTGATTCCCCGCCTCAGATTCCCTGCCTCAGCTTCCCTTCATCAGATTCCCTGCCTCTGATTGCCTGCCTCTGATTCCCTGCCTCTGATTCCCTGCCTCTGATTCCCTGCCTCTGATTCCGCACCTCTGATTCCCCGCCTCTGATTCCCTGCCTCAGATTCCCTGCCTCAGATTCCTTTCCTCAGATTCCCTGCCTCTGTTTCCCCGCCTCTGATTCCCCACGTCTGATTCCCCACCTCAGATTCCACGCCTCAGATTCCCCGCCTCAGATTCCCCGCCTCAGATTCCCCTCCTCAGTTCCTCCGCCTCAGATTCCTCGCCTCAGATTCGCTGCCTCAGATTCCCTGCCTCAGCTTCCCTTCATCAGATTCCCTGCCTCTGATTGCCTGCCTCTGATTCCCTGCCTCTGATTCCCTGCCTCTGATTCCCTGCCTCTGATTTCCTGCCTCTGATTCCCTGCCTCTGATTGCCTGCCTCTGATTCCCTGCCTCTGATTCCCTGCCTCTGATTCCCTGCCTCTGATTTCCTGCCTCTGATTCCCTGCCTCTGATTCCCTGCCTCTGATTCCCCGCCTCTGATTCCCCGCCTCTCTTTCCGTGTCTCTGATTCCCCGCCTCAGATTCCCTGCCTCAGATACCCTGCCTCTCTTTGCCTGCCTCTATTTCCGTGCCTCTTTCTCTGCATCTAGATTCCCACGTCTGATTTGCCCCCTCTGATTACCCGCCTCTGATTCCATGCCTCTGATTCCCCGCCTCTGATTCCCCGCCTCTGATTCCCCGCCTCTGATTCCCTGCCTCAGATTCCCTGCCTCAGATTCCTTTCCTCAGATTCCCTGCCTCTGTTTCCCCGCCTCTGATTCCCCACGTCTGATTCCCCACCTCAGATTCCACGCCTCTGATTTCCTGCCTGAGATTCCATGCCTCAGATTCCCCGCCTCAGATTCCCTGCCTCAGATTCCCCGCCTCAGATTCCACGCCTCAGATTCCCCGCCTCAGATTCCCCGCCTCAGATTCCCCTCCTCAGTTCCTCGGCCTCAGATTCCCCGCCTCAGATTCCCTGCCTCAGATTCCCTGCCTCAGCTTCCCTTCATCAGATTCCCTGCCTCTGATTGCCTGCCTCTGGTTCCCTGCCTCTGATTCCCTGCCTCTGATTCCCTGCCTCTGATTTCCTGCCTCTGATTCCCTGCCTCTGATTCCCTGCCTCTGATTCCCCGCCTCTGATTCCCTGCCTCTGTTTCCCCGCCTCTGAATCCCCGCCTCTGATTCCCCACCTCAGATTCCACGCCTCTGATTCCCTGCCTGAGATTCCATGCCTCAGATTCCCCTCCTCAGTTCCTCCGCCTCAGATTCCCCGCCTCAGATTCCCTGCCTCAGATTCCCTGCCTCAGCTTCCCTTCATCAGATTCCCTGCCTCTGATTGCCTGCCTCTGATTGCCTGCCTCGTATTCCCTGCCTCTGATTTCCTGCCTCTGATTCCCTGCCTGTGATTCCCTGCCTCTGATTCCGCACCTCTGATTCCCCGCCTCTGATTCCCTGCCTCAGATTCCCTGCCTCAGATTCCTTTCCTCAGATTCCCTGCCTCTGTTTCCCCGCCTCTGATTCCCCACGTCTGATTCCCCACCTCAGATTCCACGCCTCAGATTCCCCGCCTCAGATTCCCCGCCTCAGATTCCCCTCCTCAGTTCCTCCGCCTCAGATTCCCCGCCTCAGATTCCCTGCCTCAGATTCCCTGCCTCAGCTTCCCTTCATCAGATTCCCTGCCTCTGATTGCCTGCCTCTGATTCCCTGCCTCTGATTCCCTGCCTCTGATTCCCTGCCTCTGATTTCCTGCCTCTGATTCCCTGCCTCTGATTCCCTGCCTCTGATTCCGCACCTCTGATTCCACGCCTCTCTTTCCTTGTCTCTGATTCCACGCCTCTGATTCCCTGCCTCTGATACCCTGCCTCCCTTTGCCTGCCTCTATTTCCGTGCCTCATTCTCTGCATCTAGTTTCCCACATCTCATTTGCCCCCTCTGATAACCCGCCTCTGATTCCATGCCTCTGATTCACTGCCTCAGATTCCGTGCCTCAGATTCCCCGACTCAGATTTACCGCCTCAGATTCCCCGCCTCAGATTCCCTGCCTCAGATTCCCTTCCTCAGATTCCACGCCTCAGATTCCCCGCCTCAGATTCCCCGCCTCAGATTCCCCTCCTCAGTTCCTCCGCCTCAGATTGCCCGCCTCAGATTCACAGCCTCAGATTCCCTGCCTCAGCTTCCCTTCATCAGATTCCCTGCCTCTGATTGCCTGCCTCTGATTCCCTGCCTCTGATTCCCTGCCTCTGATTCCCTGCCTCTGATTTCCTGCCTCTGATTCCCTGCCTCTGATTCCCTGCCTCTGATTCCGCACCTCTGATTCCACGCCTCTCTTTCCTTGTCTCAGATTCCCCGCCTCAGATTCCCTGCCTCAGATTCCCTGCCTCAGCTTCCCTTCATCAGATTCCCTGCCTCTGATTGCCTGCCTCTGATTCCCTGCCTCTGATTCCCTGCCTCTGATTCCCTGCCTCTGATTTCCTGCCTCTGATTCCCTGCCTCTGATTCCCTGCCTCTGATTCCCCGCCTCTGATTCCCCGCCTCAGATACCCTGCCTCTCTTTGCCTGCCTCTATTTCCGTGCCTCTTTCTCTGCATCTAGATTCCCCGCCTCTGATTCCCTGCCTCAGATTCCCTGCCTCAGATTCCTTTCCTCAGATTCCCTGCCTCTGTTTCCCCGCCTCTGATTCCCCACGTCTGATTCCCCACCTCAGATTCCACGCCTCTGATTCCCTGCCTGAGATTCCATGCCTCAGATTCCCCGCCTCAGATTCCCTGCCTCAGATTCCCTGCCTCAGCTTCCCTTCATCAGATTCCCTGCCTCTGATTGCCTGCCTCTGATTCCCTGCCTCTGATTCCCTGCCTGAGATTCCATGCCTCAGATTCCCCGCCTCAGATTCCCTGCCTCAGATTCCCCTCCTCAGTTCCTCCGTCTCAGATTCCCCGCCTCAGATTCCCTGCCTCAGATTCCCTGCCTCAGCTTCCCTTCATCAGATTCCCTGCCTCTGATTGCCTGCCTCTGATTCCCTGCCTCTGATTCCCTGCCTCTGATTCCCTGCCTCTGATTTCCTGCCTCTGATTCCCTGCCTCTGATTCCCTGCCTCTGATTCCCCGCCTCTAATTCCCCGCCTCTCTTTCCGTGTCTCTGATTCCCCGCCTCAGATTCCCTGCCTCAGATACCCTGCCTCTCTTTGCCTGCCTCTATTTCCGTGCCTCTTTCTCTGCATCTAGATTCCCACATCTGATTTGCCCCCTCTGATTACCCGCCTCTGATTCCATGCCTCTGATTCCCCGCCTCTGATTCCCCGCCTCTGATTCCCTGACTCAGATTCCCTGCCTCAGATTCCTTTCCTCAGATTCCCTGCCTCTGTTTCCGCGCCTCTGATTCCCCAAGTCTGATTCCCCACCTCAGATTCCACGCCTCTGATTCCCTGCCTGAGATTCCATGCCTCAGATTCCCCGCCTCAGATTCCCTGCCCCTGATTCCCCGCCTCAGATTCCACACCTCAGATTCCCCGCCTCAGATTCCCCGCCTCAGATTCCCCTCCTCAGTTCCTCCGCCTCAGATTCCCCGCCTCAGATTCCCTGCCTCAGATTCCCTGCCTCAGCTTCCCTTCATCAGATTCCCTGCCTCTGATTGCCTGCCTCTGATTCCCTGCCTCTGATTCCCTGCCTCTGATTCCCTGCCTCTGATTTCCTGCCTCTGATTCCCTGCCTCTGATTCCCTGCCTCTGATTCCCCGCCTCTGATTCCCTGCCTCTGTTTCCCTGCCTCTGTATCCCCGCCTCTGATTCCCCGCCTCAGATTCCCCGGCTCTGATTCCCTGCCTGAGATTCCCTGCCTCAGATACCCCGCCTCAGATTCCCCGCCTCAGATTCCCCGTCTCAGGTTCCCCACCTCAGATTCCCCGCCTCAGATTCCCCGCCTCAGATTCCCCGCCTCAGATTCCCCGCCTCAGATTCCCCGCCTCAGATTCCCCGCCTCAGATTCCCCACCTCAGATTCCCTGCCTCAGATTCCCTGCCTCTGATTGCCTGCCTCTGATTCCCTGCCTCTGATTCCCTGCCTCTGATTCCCTGCCTCTGATTCCCTGCCTCTGATTCCCTGCATCTGATTCCCTGCCTCTAAATCCCTGCCTCTGATTCCCTGCCTCTGATTCCGCGCCTCTGATTCCCCGCCTCTCTTTCCGTGTCTCTGATTCCCCGCCTCAGATTCCCTGCCTCAGATACCCTGCCTCTCTTTGCCTGCCTCTATTTCCGTGCCTCTTTCTCTGCATCTAGATTCCCACATCTGATTTGCCCCCTCTGATTACCCGCCTCTGATTCCATGCCTCTGATTCCCCGCCTCTGATTCCCCGCCTCTGATTCACCGCCTCTGATTCCCTGCCTCAGATTCCCTGCCTCAGATTCCTTTCCTCAGATTCCCTGCCTCTGTTTCCCCGCCTCTGATTCCCCGCCTCTGATTCCCTGCCTCAGATTCCCTGCCTCAGATTCCTTTCCTCAGATTCCCTGCCTCTGTTTCCCCGCCTCTGATTCCCCACGTCTGATTCCCCACCTCAGATTCCACGCCTCAGATTCCCCGCCTCAGATTCCCCGCCTCAGATTCCCCTCCTCAGTTCCTCCGCCTCAGATTCCCCACCTCAGATTCCCTGCCTCAGATTCCCTGCCTCAGCTTCCCTTCATCAGATTCCCTGCCTCTGATTGCCTGCCTCAGATTCCCCGCCTCAGATTCCCAGCCTCAGATTCCCCTCCTCAGTTCCTCCGCCTCAGATTCCCCACCTCAGATTCCCTGCCTCAGATTCCCTGCCTCAGCTTCCCTTCATCAGATTCCCTGCCTCTGATTGCCTGCCTCTGATTCCCTGCCTCTGATTCCCTGCCTCTGATTCCCTGCCTCTGATTTCCTGCCTCTGATTCCCTGCCTCTGATTGCCTGCCTCTGATTCCCTGCCTCTGATTCCCTGCCTCTGATTCCCTGCCTCTGATTTCCTGCCTCTGATTCCCTGCCTCTGATTCCCTGGCTCTGATTCCCCGCCTCTGATTCCCCGCCTCTCTTTCCGTGTCTCTGATTCCCCGCCTCAGATTCCCTGCCTCAGATACCCTTCCTCTCTTTGCCTGCCTCCTTTTCCGTGCCTCTTTCTCTGCATCTAGATTCCCACATCTGATTTGCCCCCTCTGATTACCCGCCTCTGATTCCATTCCTCTGATTCCCCGCCTCTGATTCCCCGCCTCTGATTCCCCGCCTCAGATTCCCTGCCTCAGCTTCCCTTCATCAGATTCCCTGCCTCTGATTGCCTGCCTCTGATTCCCTGCCTCTGATTCCCTGCCTCTGATTCCCTGCCTCAGATTCCCTGCCTCAGATTCCTTTCCTCAGATTCTCTGCCTCTGTTTCCCCGCCTCTGATTCCCCACGTCTGATTCCCCACCTCAGATTCCACGCCTCTGATTCCCTGCCTGAGATTCCATGCCTCAGATTCCCCGCCTCAGATTCCCTGCCTCAGATTCCCCGCCTCAGATTCCACGCCTCAGATTCCCCGCCTCAGATTCCCCGCCTCTGATTCCCTGCCTCAGATTCCCTGCCTCAGCTTCCCTTCATCAGATTCCCTGCCTCTGATTGCCTGCCTCTGATTCCCTGCCTCTGATTCCCTGCCTCTGATTCCCTGCCTCTGATTTCCTGCCTCTGATTCCCTGCCTCTGATTCCCTGCCTCTGATTCCCCGCCTCTGATTCCCCGCCTCTCTTTCCGTGTCTCTGATTCCCCGCCTCAGATTCCCTTCCTCAGATACCCTGCCTCTCTTTGCCTGCCTCTATTTCCGTGCCTCTTTCTCTGCATCTAGATTCCCACATCTGATTTGCCCCCTCTGATTACCCGCCTCTGATTCCATGCCTCTGATTCCCCGCCTCTGATTCCCCGCCTCTGATTCCCCGCCTCTGATTCCCTGCCTCAGATTCCCTGCCTCAGATTCCTTTCCTCAGATTCCCTGCCTCTGTTTCCCCGCCTCTGATTCCCCACGTCTGATTCCCCACCTCAGATTCCACGCCTCTGATTTCCTGCCTGAGATTCCATGCCTCAGATTCCCCGCCTCAGATTCCCTGCCTCAGATTCCCCGCCTCAGATTCTACGCCTCAGATTCCCCGCCTCAGATTGCCCGCCTCAGATTCCCCTCCTCAGTTCCTCCGCCTCAGATTCCCCGCCTCAGATTCCCTGCCTCAGATTCCCTGCCTCAGCTTCCCTTCATCAGATTCCCTGCCTCTGATTGCCTGCCTCTGATTCCCTGCCTCTGATTCCCTGCCTCTGATTCCCTGCCTCTGATTCCCCGCCTCTGATTCCCCGCCTCTCTTTCCGTGTCTCTGATTCCCCGCCTCAGATTCCCTGCCTCAGATACCCTGCCTCTCTTTGCCTGCCTCTATTTCCGTGCCTCTTTCTCTGCATCTAGATTCCCACATCTGATTTGCCCCCTCTGATTACCCGCCTCTGATTCCATGCCTCTGATTCCCCGCCTCTGATTCCCCGCCTCTGATTCCCCGCCTCTGATTCCCTGCCTCAGATTCCCTGCCTCAGATTCCTTTCCTCAGATTCCCTGCCTCTGTTTCCCCGCCTCTGATTCCCCACGTCTGATTCCCCACCTCAGATTCCACGCCTCTGATTTCCTGCCTGAGATTCCATGCCTCAGATTCCCCGCCTCAGATTCCCTGCCTCAGATTCCCCGCCTCAGATTCCACGCCTCAGATTCCCCGCCTCAGATTCCCCACCTCAGATTCCCCTCCTCAGTTCCTCCGCCTCAGATTCCCCGCCTCAGATTCCCTGCCTCAGATTCCCTGCCTCAGCTTCCCTTCATCAGATTCCCTGCCTCTGATTGCCTGCCTCTGATTCCCTGCCTCTGATTCCCTGCCTCTGATTCCCTGCCTCTGATTTCCTGCCTCTGATTCCCTGCCTCTGATTCCCTGCCTCTGATTCCCCGCCTCTGATTCCCTGCCTCAGATTCCCTGCCTCAGATTCCTTTCCTCAGATTCCCTGCCTCTGTTTCCCCGCCTCTGATTCCCCGCCTCAGATTCCCTGCCTCAGCTTCCCTTCATCAGCTTCCCTGCCTCTGATTGCCTGCCTCTGATTCCCTGCCTCTGATTCCCTGCCTCTGATTCCCTGCCTCTGATTTCCTGCCTCTGATTCCCTGCCTCTGATTCCCTGCCTCTGATTCCGCACCTCTGATTCCCCGCCTCTGATTCCCTGCCTCAGATTCCCTGCCTCAGATTCCACGCCTCTCTTTCCTTGTCTCTGATTCCACGCCTCTGATTCCCTGCCTCTGATACCCTGCCTCTCTTTGCCTGCCTCTATTTCCGTGCCTCATTCTCTGCATCTAGTTTCCCACATCTCATTTGCCCCCTCTGATAACCCGCTTCTGATTCCATGCCTCTGATTCACTGCCTCAGATTCCGTGCCTCAGATTCCCCGACTCAGATTTACCGCCTCAGATTCCCCGCCTCAGATTCCCCGCCTCAGATTCCCCTCCTCAGTTCCTCCACCTCAGATTCCCCGCCTCAGATTCCCTGCCTCAGATTCCCTGCCTCAGCTTCCCTTCATCAGATTCCCTGCCTCTGATTGCCTGCCTCTGATTCCCTGCCTCTGATTCCCTGCCTCTGATTCCCTGCCTCTGATTTCCTGCCTCTGATTCCCTGGCTCTGATTCCCTGCCTCTGATTCCGCACCTCTGATTCCACGCCTCTCTTTCCTTGTCTCAGATTCCCCGCCTCAGATTCCCTGCCTCAGATTCCCTGCCTCAGCTTCCCTTCATCAGATTCCCTGCCTCTGATTGCCTGCCTCTGATTCCCTGCCTCTGATTCCCTGCCTCTGATTCCCTGCCTCTGATTTCCTGCCTCTGATTCCATGCCTCTGATTCCCTGCCTCTGATTCCCCGCCTCTGATTCCCCGCCTCTCTTTCCGTGTCTCTGATTCCCCGCCTCAGATTCCCTGCCTCAGATTCCTTTCCTCAGATTCCCTGCCTCTGTTTCCCCGCCTCTGATTCCCCACGTCTGATTCCCCACCTCAGATTCCACGCCTCTGATTCCCTGCCTGAGATTCCATGCCTCAGATTCCCCGCCTCAGATTCCCTGCCTCAGATTCCCCTCCTCAGTTCCTCCGCCTCAGATTCCCCGCCTCAGATTCCCTGCCTCAGATTCCCTGCCTCAGCTTCCCTTCATCAGATTCCCTGCCTCTGATTACCTGCCTCTGATTCCCTGCCTCTGATTCCCTGCCTGAGATTCCATGCCTCAGATTCCCCGCCTCAGATTCCCTGCCTCAGATTCCCCTCCTCAGTTCCTCCGTCTCAGATTTCCCGCCTCAGATTCCCTGCCTCAGATTCCCTGCCTCAGCTTCCCTTCATCAGATTCCCTGCCTCTGATTGCCTGCCTCTGATTCCCTGCCTCTGATTCCCTGCCTCTGATTCCCTGCCTCTGATTTCCTGCCTCTGATTCCCTGCCTCTGATTCCCTGCCTCTGATTCCCCGCCTCTGATTCCCCGCCTCTCTTTCCGTGTCTCTGATTCCCCGCCTCAGATTCCCTGCCTCAGATACCCTGCCTCTCTTTGCCTGCCTCTATTTCCGTGCCTCTTTCTCTGCATCTAGATTCCCACATCTGATTTGCCCCCTCTGATTACCCGCCTCTGATTCCATGCCTCTGATTCCCTACCTCTGATTCCCCGCCTCTGATTCCCCGCCTCTGATTCCCTGCCTCAGATTCCCTGCCTCAGATTCCTTTCCTCAGATTCCCTGCCTCTGTTTCCCCGCCTCTGATTCCCCACGTCTGATTCCCCACCTCAGATTCCACGCCTCTGATTCCCTGCCTGAGATTCCATGCCTCAGATTCCCCGCCTCAGATTCCCTGCCTCAGATTCCCCGCCTCAGATTCCACACCTCAGATTCCCCGCCTCAGATTCCCCGCCTCAGATTCCCCTCCTCAGTTCCTCCGCCTCAGATTCCCCGCCTCAGATTCCCTGCCTCAGATTCCCTGCCTCAGCTTCCCTTCATCAGATTCCCTGCCTCTGTTTGCCTGCCTCTGATTCCCTGCCTCTGATTCCCTGCCTCTGATTCCCTGCCTCTGATTTCCTGCCTCTGATTCCCTGCCTCTGATTCCCTGCCTCTGATTCCCCGCCTCTGATTCCCTGCCTCTGTTTCCCCGCCTCTGAATCCCCGCCTCTGATTCCCCGCCTCAGATTCCCCGGTTCTGATTCCCTGCCTGAGATTCCCTGCCTCAGATACCCCGCCTCAGATTCCCCGCCTCAGATTCCCCGTCTCAGATTCCCCACCTCAGATTCCCCGTCTCAGATTCCCCGCCTCAGATTCCCCGCCTCAGATTCCCCGCCTCAGATTCCCCGCCTCAGATTCCCCACCTCAGATTCCCTGCCTCAGATTCCCTGCCTCTGATTGCCTGCCTCTGATTCCCTGCCTCTGATTCCCTGCCTCTGATTCCCTGCCTCTGATTCCCTGCCTCTGATTCCCTGCCTCTGATTCCCTGCCTCTAAATCCCTGCCTCTGATTCCCTGCCTCTGATTCCGCGCCTCTGATTCCCCGCCTCTCTTTCCGTGTCTCTGATTCCCCGCCTCAGATTCCCTGCCTCAGATACCCTGCCTCTCTTTGCCTGCCTCTATTTCCGTGCCTCTTTCTCTGCATCTAGATTCCCACATCTGATTTGCCCCCTCTGATTACCCGCCTCTGATTCCATGCCTCTGATTCCCCGCCTCTGATTCCCCGCCTCTGATTCCCCGCCTCTGATTCCCTGCCTCAGATTCCCTGCCTCAGATTCCTTTCCTCAGATTTCCTGCCTCTGTTTCCCCGCCTCTGATTCCCCGCCTCTGATTCCCTGCCTCAGATTCCCTGCCTTAGATTCCTTTCCTCAGATTCCCTGCCTCTGTTTCCCCGCCTCTGATTCCCCACGTCTGATTCCCCACCTCAGATTCCACGCCTCAGATTCCCCGCCTCAGATTCCCCGCCTCAGATTCCCCGCCTCAGATTCCCTGCCAAAGATTCCCTGCCTCAGCTTCCCTTCATCAGATTCCCTGCCTCTGATTGCCTGCCTCTGATTCCCTGCCTCTGATTCCCTGCCTCTGATTCCCTGCCTCTGATTTCCTGCCTCTGATTCCCTGCCTCTGATTCCCTGCCTCTGATTCCGCACCTCTGATTCCACGCCTCTCTTTCCTTGTCTCTGATTCCACGCCTCTGATTCCCTGCCTCTGATACCCTGCCTCTCTTTGCCTGCCTCTATTTCCGTGCCTCATTCTCTGCATCTAGTTTCCCACATCTCATTTGCCCCCTCTGATAACCCGCCTCTGATTCCATGCCTCTGATTCACTGCCTCAGATTCCGTGCCTCAGATTCCCCGACTCAGATTTACCGCCTCAGTTTCCCCGCCTCAGATTCCCTGCCTCAGATTCCCTTCCTCAGATTCCCTGCCTCAGATTCCCTGCCTCAGATTCCCTGTCTCCGATTCCCCGCCTCTGATTCCCCGCCTCTGATTCCCCGCCTCTGATTCCCAGCCTCTGAATCCCCGCCTCTGAATCCCCGCCTCAGATTCCCCGCCTCTGTTTCCCCGCCTCTGATTCCCCGCCACTGATTCCCCGCCTCTGATTCCACACCTCTGATTCCCCGCCTCTGATTCCCCACGTCTGATTCCCCAGCTCAGATTCCACGCCTCTGATTGCCTGCCTGAGATTCCATGCCTCAGATTCCCCTCCTCAGTTCCTCTGCCTCAGATTCCCCGCCTCAGATTCCCTGCCTCAGATTCCCTGCCTCAGCTTCCCTTCATCAGATTCCCTGCCTCTGATTGCCTGCCTCTGATTCCCTGCCTCTGATTCCCTGCCTCTGATTCCCTGCCTCTGATTCCCTGCCTCTGATTCCGCACCTCTGATTCCCCGCCTCTGATTCCCTGCCTCAGATTCCCTGCCTCAGATTCCACGCCTCTCTTTCCTTGTCTCTGATTCCACGCCTCTGAATCCCTGCCTCTGATACCCTGCCTCTCTTTGCCTGCCTCTATTTCCGTGCCTCATTCTCTGCATCTAGTTTCCCACATCTCATTTGCCCCCTCTGATAACCCGCTTCTGATTCCATGCCTCTGATTCACTGCCTCAGATTCCGTGCCTCAGATTCCCCGACTCAGATTTACCGCCTCAGATTCCCCGCCTCAGATTCCCTGCCTCAGATTCCCTTCCTCAGATTCCACGCCTCAGATTCCCCGCTTCAGATTCCCCGCCTCAGATTCCCCTCCTCAGTTCCTCCACCTCAGATTCCCCGCCTCAGATTCCCTGCCTCAGATTCCCTGCCTCAGCTTCCCTTCATCAGATTCCCTGCCTCTGATTGCCTGCCTCTGATTCCCTGCCTCTGTTTCCCTGCCTCTGATTCCCTGCCTCTGATTTCCTGCCTCTGATTCCCTGGCTCTGATTCCCTGCCTCTGATTCCGCACCTCTGATTCCACGCCTCTCTTTCCTTGTCTCAGATTCCCCGCCTCAGATTCCCTGCCTCAGATTCCCTGCCTCAGCTTCCCTTCATCAGATTCCCTGCCTCTGATTGCCTGCCTCTGATTCCCTGCCTCTGATTCCCTGCCTCTGATTCCCTGCCTCTGATTTCCTGCCTCTGATTCCATGCCTCTGATTCCCTGCCTCTGATTCCCCGCCTCTGATTCCCCGCCTCTCTTTCCGTGTCTCTGATTCCCCGCCTCAGATTCCCTGCCTCAGATTCCCTGCCTCAGATTCCTTTCCTCAGATTCCCTGCCTCTGTTTCCCCGCCTCTGATTCCCCACGTCTGATTCCCCACCTCAGATTCCACGCCTCTGATTCCCTGCCTGAGATTCCATGCCTCAGATTCCCCGCCTCAGATTCCCTGCCTCAGATTCCCCTCCTCAGTTCCTCCGCCTCAGATTCCCCGCCTCAGATTCCCTGCCTCAGATTCCCTGCCTCAGCTTCCCTTCATCAGATTCCCTGCCTCTGATTACCTGCCTCTGATTCCCTGCCTCTGATTCCCTGCCTGAGATTCCATGCCTCAGATTCCCCGCCTCAGAATCCCTGCCTCAGATTCCCCTCCTCAGTTCCTCCGTCTCAGATTCCCCGCCTCAGATTCCCTGCCTCAGATTCCCTGCCTCAGCTTCCCTTCATCAGATTCCCTGCCTCTGATTGCCTGCCTCTGATTCCCTGCCTCTGATTCCCTGCCTCTGATTCCCTGCCTCTGATTTCCTGCCTCTTATTCCCTGCCTCTGATTCCCTGCCTCTGATTCCCCGCCTCTGATTCCCCGCCTCTCTTTCCGTGTCTCTGATTCCCCGCCTCAGATTCCCTGCCTCAGATACCCTGCCTCTCTTTGCCTGCCTCTATTTCCGTGCCTCTTTCTCTGCATCTAGATTCCCACATCTGATTTGCCCCCTCTGATTACCCGCCTCTGATTCCATGCCTCTGATTCCCTACCTCTGATTCCCCGCCTCTGATTCCCCGCCTCTGATTCCCTGCCTCAGATTCCCTGCCTCAGATTCCTTTCCTCAGATTCCCTGCCTCTGTTTCCCCGCCTCTGATTCCCCACGTCTGATTCCCCACCTCAGATTCCACGCCTCTGATTCCCTGCCTGAGATTCCATGCCTCAGATTCCCCGCCTCAGATTCCCTGCCTCAGATTCCCCGCCTCAGATTCCACGCCTCAGATTCCCCGCCTCAGATTCCCCGCCTCAGATTCCCCTCCTCAGTTCCTCCGCCTCAGATTCCCCGCCTCAGATTCCCTGCCTCAGATTCCCTGCCTCAGCTTCCCTTCATCAGATTCCCTGCCTCTGATTGCCTGCCTCTGATTCCCTGCCTCTGATTCCCTGCCTCTGATTCCCTGCCTCTGATTTCCTGCCTCTGATTCCCTGCCTCTGATTCCCTGCCTCTGATTCCCCGCCTCTGATTCCCTGCCTCTGTTTCCCCGCCTCTGAATCCCCGCCTCTGATTCCCCGCCTCAGATTCCCCGGTTCTGATTCCCTGCCTGAGATTCCCAGCCTCAGATACCCAGCCTCAGATTCCCCGCCTCAGATTCCCCGTCTCAGATTCCCCACCTCAGATTCCCCGTCTCAGATTCCCCGCCTCAGATTCCCCGCCTCAGATTCCCCGCCTCAGATTCCCCGCCTCAGATTCCCCACCTCAGATTCCCTGCCTCAGATTCCCTGCCTCTGATTGCCTGCCTCTGATTCCCTGCCTCTGATTCCCTGCCTCTGATTCCCTGCCTCTGATTCCCTGCCTCTGATTCCCTGCCTCTGATTCCCTGCCTCTAAATCCCTGCCTCTGATTCCCTGCCTCTGATTCCGCGCCTCTGATTCCCCGCCTCTCTTTCCGTGTCTCTGATTCCCCGCCTAAGATTCCCTGCCTCAGATACCCTGCCTCTCTTTGCCTGCCTCTATTTCCGTGCCTCTTTCTCTGCATCTAGATTCCCACATCTGATTTGCCCCCTCTGATTACCCGCCTCTGATTCCATGCCTCTGATTCCCCGCCTCTGATTCCCCGCCTCTGATTCCCCGCCTCTGATTCCCTGCCTCAGATTCCCTGCCTCAGATTCCTTTCCTCAGATTTCCTGCCTCTGTTTCCCCGCCTCTGATTCCCCGCCTCTGATTCCCTGCCTCAGATTCCCTGCCTTAGATTCCTTTCCTCAGATTCCCTGCCTCTGTTTCCCCGCCTCTGATTCCCCACGTCTGATTCCCCACCTCAGATTCCACGCCTCAGATTCCCCGCCTCAGATTCCCCGCCTCAGATTCCCCGCCTCAGATTCCCTGCCAAAGATTCCCTGCCTCAGCTTCCCTTCATCAGATTCCCTGCCTCTGATTGCCTGCCTCTGATTCCCTGCCTCTGATTCCCTGCCTCTGATTCCCTGCCTCTGATTTCCTGCCTCTGATTCCCTGCCTCTGATTCCCTGCCTCTGATTCCGCACCTCTGATTCCACGCCTCTCTTTCCTTGTCTCTGATTCCACGCCTCTGATTCCCTGCCTCTGATACCCTGCCTCTCTTTGCCTGCCTCTATTTCCGTGCCTCATTCTCTGCATCTAGTTTCCCACATCTCATTTGCCCCCTCTGATAACCCGCCTCTGATTCCATGCCTCTGATTCACTGCCTCAGATTCCGTGCCTCAGATTCCCCGACTCAGATTTACCGCCTCAGTTTCCCCGCCTCAGATTCCCTGCCTCAGATTCCCTTCCTCAGATTCCCTGCCTCAGATTCCCTGCCTCAGATTCCCTGTCTCCGATTCCCCGCCTCTGATTCCCCGCCTCTGATTCCCCGCCTCTGATTCCCAGCCTCTGAATCCCCGCCTCTGAATCCCCGCCTCAGATTCCCCGCCTCTGTTTCCCCGCCTCTGATTCCCCGCCACTGATTCCCCGCCTCTGATTCCACACCTCTGATTCCCCGCCTCTGATTCCCCACGTCTGATTCCCCAGCTCAGATTCCACGCCTCTGATTCCCTGCCTGAGATTCCATGCCTCAGATTCCCCTCCTCAGTTCCTCCGCCTCAGATTCCCCGCCTCAGATTCCCTGCCTCAGATTCCCTGCCTCAGCTTCCCTTCATCAGATTCCCTGCCTCTGATTGCCTGCCTCTGATTCCCTGCCTCTGATTCCCTGCCTCTGATTCCCTGCCTCTGATTTCCTGCCTCTGATTCCCTGCCTCTGATTCCCTGCCTCTGATTCCGCACCTCTGATTCCCCGCCTCTGATTCCCTGCCTCAGATTCCCTGCCTCAGATTCCTTTCCTCAGATTCCCTGCCTCTGTTTCCCCGCCTCTGATTCCCCACGTCTGATTCCCCACCTCAGATTCCACGCCTCAGATTCCCCGCCTCAGATTCCCCGCCTCAGATTCCCCTCCTCAGTTCCTCCGCCTCAGATTCCCCGCCTCAGATTCCCTGCCTCAGATTCTCTTCCTCAGCTTCCCTTCATCAGATTCCCTGCCTCTGATTGCCTGCCTCTGATTCCCTGCCTCTGATTCCCTGCCTCTGATTCCCTGCCTCTGATTTCCTGCCTCTGATTCCCTGCCTCTGATTCCCTGCCTCTGATTCCGCACCTCTGATTCCACGCCTCTCTTTCCTTGTCTCTGATTCCACGCCTCTGATTCCCTGCCTCTGATACCCTGCCTCTCATTCCCTACCTCTATTTCCGTGCATCATTCTCTGCATCTTGTTTCCCACATCTCATTTCCCCCCTCTGATAACCCGCCTCTGATTCCATGCCTGTGATTCCCTGCCTCAGATTCCGTGCCTCAGATTCCCCGACTCAGATTTACCGCCTCAGATTCCCCGCCTCAGATTCCCTGCCTCAGATTCCCTTCCTCAGATTCCCTGCCTCAGATTCCCTGCCTCAGATTCCCTGTCTCCGATTCCCCGCCTCTGATTCCCCGCCTCTGATTCCCCACCTCTGATTCCCAGCCTCTGAATCCCCGCCTCTGAATCCCCGCCTCAGATTCCCCGCCTCTGTTTCCCCGCCTCTGATTCCCCGCCACTGATTCCCCGCCTCTGATTCCACACCTCTGATTCCCCGCCTCTGATTCCAGGCCTCTTATTCCCCGCCTCTGATTCCCCACCTCTGATTGCCTGCCACTGATTGCCCGCCTCTGATTCCCCGCCTCTGTTTCCCCGCCTCTGATTCCCCACCTCTGTCTGTATGCCTCTCTTTCGCCTCCGCTTTTTCCCCTACACTCTTTCCGCGCCTCTCTTTCCCTCCCTCAAGTTCAACAACTCTGTTTGATCTGTTCTGTGTACCTCATTTTCAACACACAAGTTCCAACCACTATGTTTCACCCATCACTTTCCCCGCCTCTATTTTTCCGCCTATGTTTACCCGCCTCTGTTTACCCACCTGTTTCACCGCCTCTGATTCCCCGCCTCTGATTCCCCACCTCTGTCTCGACGCCTCTCTTTCGCCTCCACTCTTTCCACTCCACGCTTTCCGTGCCTCTCTTTCCCTCCCTCAATTTCAACAACACTGTTTGATCTGTTTTGTGTACCTGATTTTAAACACACAAGTTCCAACCACTATGTTTTGCCCGCCTCTTTCCCCGCCGCTATTTATCCACCTATGTTTACCTGCCTCTGTTTACCCGCCTGTTTCCCCACCTCTGATTCCCCACCTTTCATTCCCCGCCTCTCTTTCCCTGCCTCTATTTCCGCGCCTCTTTCTCTGCCTCTCTTTCCCCACAACGCTTTTCCTCCCGCTGATTCCCCGCCTCTGATTCCCCGCCTCTGATTCCCTGCCTCTGATTCCCCGCCTCTGATTCCCTGCCTCAGATTCCCTGCCTCAGATTCCCTGCCTCAGATTCCCTGCCTCTGATTCCCCGCCTCTGATTCCCCGCCTCTTATTCCCCGCCTCTGATTCCCCGCCTCTGATTCCCCGTGTCTGTTTCCCTGCCTCAGATTCCCCGGCTCTGATTCCCTGCATCAGATTCCCTGCATCAGATTCCCTGCCTCAGATTCCCTGCCTCTGATTCCCCGCCTCTGATTCCCTGCCTCTGATTCCCCGCCTCTGATTCCTGCCTCAGATTCCCTGCCTCAGATTCCCTGCCTCAGATTTCCTGCTTCTGATTCCCCGCCTTTGATTCCCTGCCTCTTATTCCCCGCCTCTGATTCCCCGCATCTGATTCCCCGCCTCTGATTCCCCTCCTCTGATTCCCTGCCTCTGATTCTCTGCCTCTGATTCCCTGCCTCTGATTCCCCGCCTCTGATTCCCTGCCTCTGATTCCCTGCCTCTGATTCCCTGCCTCTGATTTCGCCTCTGATACCCTGCCTCTCATTCCCTGCCTCTATTTCCGTGCATGTTTCTCTGCATCTTGTTTCCCACATCTCATTTCCCCCCTCTGATAAACCGCCTCTGATTCCATGCCTGTGATTCCCTGCCTCAGATTCCCCGCCTCAGATTCCCCGACTCAGATTCCCCCTCTCAGATTCCCCGCCTCAGATTCCCTGCCTCAGATTCCCTTCATCTGATTCCCTTCATTTGATTCCCTTCGTCTGATTCCCCGCCTCAGATTCCCCGCCTCTGATTCCCCGCCTCTGATTCCCCGCCTCTGATTCCCTGCCTCAGATTCCCTGCCTCAGATTCCCTGCCTCAGATTCCCTGCATCTGATTCCCCGCCTCTGATTCCCCGCCTCTTATTCCCCGCCTCTGATTCCCCACCTCTGATTCCCCGCCTCAGATTCCCTGCCTCTGATTCCCTGCCTCTGATTCCCTGCATCTGATTCCATGCCTCTGATTCCCCGCCTCTGATTCCCCGCCTCCCTTTCCGCACAACTTTCCCGGCCTCCGTTTCCAAACATCTCTTTCCCCGCCTCTAATTCCCCGCCTCAGATTCCCCGCCTCAGATTCCCCGCCTCTGATTCCCTGCCTCTGATTCCCTGCCTCTGATTCTCTGCCCCTGATTCCATGCCACTGATATCCCGCCTCCGATTCCACACCAATGTTTCACCGCCTCTGTTTAACTGCCTCTTATTTCCCGGCTCAGATTCGCCGGCTCTGATTCCGCGCCTCTGATTCCACGCTTCTCGTTCCGTGTCTCTGATAGCCCGCCTCTGATTCCCCGCCTCTGATTCCCCACCTCAGATTCCCCGGCTCTGATTCCCTGCATCAGATTCCCTGCCTCAGATTCCCTGCCTCTGAATCCCTGCATCAGATTCCCTGCCTCTGATTCCCCGCCTCTGATTCCCCGCTTCTGATTCCCCGCCTCTGATTCCCCGCCTCAGATTCCCTGCCTATGATTCCCTGCCTCTGATTCCCTGCCTCTGATTCCGAGCCTCTGATTCCACGCTTCTCTTTCCGTGTCGCTAATAGCCCGCCTCTGATTCCCCGCCTCTGATTCCCCGCCTCAGATTCCCCGGCTCTGATTCCCTGCATCAGATTCCCTGCCTCAGATTCCCTGCCTCTGACTCCCTGCATCAGATTCCCTACCTCTGATTCCCCACCTCTGATTCCCCGCTTCTGATTCCCCGCCTCTGATTCCCCGCCTCAGATTCCTTGCCTATGATTCCCTGCCTCTGATTCCCTGCCTCTGATTCCCTGCCCCTGATTCCCTGCCTCTGATTCCGCGCTTCTGATTCCACGCCTCTATTTCCGTGTCTTGATTCCGCGCACCTGATTCCCTGCCTCTGATACCCTGCCTCTCTTTGCCTGCCTCTATATCCGTGCCTCTTTCTCTGCATCTCGTTTACCACATCTCATTTCCCCCCACTGATAACCCGCCTCTGATTCCCCGCCTCTGATTCCTCGCCTTTGATTCCCTGCCTCTAATTCCCCGCCTCTGATTCCCCACCTCTGATTCCCCACCTCTGATTCCCCGCCTCTGATTCCCCGCCTCTGATTCCCCACCTCAGATTTCCCGGCTCTGATTCCCTGCCTCAGATTCCCTGCGACAGATTCCCTGCCTCAGATTCCCTGCCTCTGATTCCCCGCCTCTTATTCCCCACCTCTTATTCCCCGCCTCAGATTCCCCACCTCTGATTCCCCACCTCTGATTCCCCGCCTCTGATTCCCCGCCTCTGATTCCCCACCTCAGATTTCCCGGCTCTGATTCCCTGCCTCAGATTCCCTGCGACAGATTCCCTGCCTCAGATTCCCTGCCTCTGATTCCCCGCCTCTTATTCCCCACATCTTATTCCCCGCCTCAGATTCCCCGGCTCTGATTCCCTGCCTCAGATTCCCTGCCTCAAATTCCCTGCCTCTGATTCCCAGCATCTGACTCCCCGCCTGTGATTCCCCGCCTCTGATTCCTCGCATCTGATTCCCAGCCTCTGATTCCCCGCCTCTGATTCCACGCCTCTGATTCCCCGACTCTGATTCCCCGCCTCTGATACCCCGCCTCTGATTCCCCGCATCTGAATCCCAGCCTCTGAATCCCCGCCTCTGATTCCCCGCCTCTGTTTCCCCGCCTCGGATTCCCCGCCTCTGATTACCCGCCTCCCTTTCCACGCAACTTTCCCGGCCTCCGTTTCCCCACATCTCTTTCCCCGCCTCAGATTCCACGCCTCTGATTCCCCGCCTCTGATTCCCCACCTTTCATTCCCCGCCTCTCTTTCCCTGTCTCTATTTCCGCGCCTCTTTCTCTGCCTCTCTTTCCCCACATCTCTTTTCTTCCCTCTGATTCCCCGCCTCTGATTCCCCTCCTCTGATTCCCTGCCTCTCATTCCCTGCCTCTGATTCCCTGCCTCTGATTCCCCGCCTCTGATTCCCCTCCTCTGATTCCCTGCCTCTGATTCCCTGCCTCTTATTCCCTGCCTCTGATTCCCCGCCTCTGATTCCCTGCCTCTGATTCCCTGCCTCTGATTCCCTGCCTCTGATTCCGGTCCTCTGATTCCAAGCCTCTCTCTCCGTGTCTCTGATTCCCCGCCTCTGATTCCCTGCCTCTGATACCCTGCCTCTCATTCCCTACCTCTATTTCCGTGCATCATTCTCTGCATCTTGTTTCCCACATCTCATTTCCCCCCTCTGATAACCCGCCTCTGATTCCATGCCTGTGATTCCCTGCCTCAGATTCCCCGCTTCAGATTCCCCTACTCAGATTCCCCGCCTCAGATTTCCCGCCTCAGATTCCCTGCCTCAGATTCCCTGCCTCAGATTCCCTGCCTCAGATTCCCAGCCTCAGATTCCCTTCATCTGATTCCCTTCATTTGATTCCCTGCGTCTGATTCCCGGCCTCTGATTCCCCGCCTCTGATTCCCCGCCTCTGATTCCCCACCTCTGATTCCCTGCCTCAGATTCCCTTGCTCAGATTCCCTGCTTCAGATTCCCTGCCTCAGATTCCCTGCCACTGATTCCCCGCATCTGATTCCCCGCCTCTGATTCCCCGCTTCTGATTCCCGCCTCTGATTCCCTGCCTCTGATTCCCCGCCTCTGAATCCCCGCCTCTGATTCCTCGCCTCTGATTCCCTGCCTCAGATTCCCCGGCTCTGATTCCATGCCTCAGATTCCCTGCCTCAGATTCCCTGCCTCCGATTCACCGCCTCTGATTCCCCGCCTATGATTCCCCGCCTCTGATTCCCAGCCTCTGAATCCCCACCTCTGAATCCCCGCATCTGATTCCCCGCCTCTGATTCCACGCCTCTGATTCCCCGCCTCTGATTCCAGGCCTCTTATTCCCCGCCTCTGATTCCCCACCTCTGATTGCCTGCCACTGATTGCCCGCCGCTGATTCCCCGCCTCTGATTCCCCGCCTCTGATTCCCCACCTCTGTCTGTATGCCTCTCTTTCGCCTCCGCTTTTTCCCCTACACTTTTTCCGCGCCTCTCTTTCCCTCGCTCAATTTCAACAACTCTGTTTGATCTGTTCTGTGTACCTCATTTTCAACACACAATTTCCAACCACTATGTTTCACCCATCACTTTCCCCGCCTCTATTTCTCCGCCTATGTTTACCCACCTCTGTTTACCCTCCTGTTTCACCGCCTCTGATTCCCCGCCTATGATTCCCCACCTCTGTTTCTACGCCTCTCTTTCGCCTCCACTCTTTCCCCTCCACTCTTTCCGTGCCTGTCTTTCCCTCCCTCAATTTCAACAACACTGTTTGATCTGTTTTGTGTACCTGATTTTAAACACACAAGTTCCAACCACTATGTTTTGCCCGCCTCTTTCACCGCCTCTATTTATCCACCTATGTTTACCTGCCTCTGTTTACCCGCCTGTTTCCCCGCCTCTGATTCCCCACCTTTCATTCCCCGCCTCGCTTTCCCTGCCTCTATTTCCGCGCCTCTTTCACTGCCTCTCTTTCCCCACATCTCTTTTCCTCCCGCTGATTCCCCGCCTCTGATTCCCCGCCTCTGATTCCCTGCCTCTGATTCCCCGCCTCTGATTCCCTGCCTCAGATTCCCCACCTTTCATTCCCCGCCTCTCTTTCCCTGTCTCTATTTCCGCACCTCTTTCTCTGCCTCTCTTTCCCCACATCTCTTTTCTTCCCTCTGATTCCCCGCCTCTGATTCCCCTCCTCTGATTCCCTGCCTCTGATTCCCTGCCTCTGATTCCCTGCCTCTGATTCCCCGCCTCTGATTCCCCTCCTCTGATTCCCTGCCTCTGATTCCCTGCCTCTTATTCCCTGCCTCTGATTCCCCGCCTCTGATTCCCTGCCTCTGATTCCCTGCCTCTGATTCCCTGCCTCTGATTCCGGTCCTCTGATTCCAAGCCTCTCTCTCCGTGTCTCTGATTCCCCGCCTCTGATTCCCTGCCTCTGATACCCTGCCTCTCATTCCCTACCTCTATTTCCGTGCATCATTCTCTGCATCTTGTTTCCCACATCTCATTTCCCCCCTCTGATAACCCGCCTCTGATTCCATGCCTGTGATTCCCTGCCTCAGATTCCCCGCTTCAGATTCCCCTACTCAGATTCCCCGCCTCAGATTTCCCGCCTCAGATTCCCTGCCTCAGATTCCCTGCCTCAGATTCCCTGCCTCAGATTCCCAGCCTCAGATTCCCTTCATCTGATTCCCTTCATTTGATTCCCTGCGTCTGATTCCCGGCCTCTGATTCCCCGCCTCTGATTCCCCGCCTCTGATTCCCCACCTCTGATTCCCTGCCTCAGATTCCCTTGCTCAGATTCCCTGCTTCAGATTCCCTGCCTCAGATTCCCTTCCACTGATTCCCCGCATCTGATTCCCCACCTCTGATTCCCCGCTTCTGATTCCCGCCTCTGATTCCCTGCCTCTGATTCCCCGCCTCTGAATCCCCGCCTCTGATTCCTCGCCTCTGATTCCCTGCCTCAGATTCCCCGGCTCTGATTCCATGCCTCAGATTCCCTGCCTCAGATTCCCTGCCTCCGATTCACCGCCTCTGATTCCCCGCCTATGATTCCCCGCCTCTGATTCCCAGCCTCTGAATCCCCACCTCTGAATCCCCGCATCTGATTCCCCGCCTCTGATTCCACGCCTCTGATTCCCCGCCTCTGATGCCAGGCCTCTTATTCCCCGCCTCTGATTCCCCACCTCTGTTTGCCTGCCACTGATTGCCCGCCGCTGATTCCCCGCCTCTGATTCCCCGCCTCTGATTCCCCACCTCTGTCTGTATGCCTCTCTTTCGCCTCCGCTTTTTCCCCTACACTTTTTCCGCGCCTCTCTTTCCCTCGCTCAATTTCAACAACTCTGTTTGATCTGTTCTGTGTACCTCATTTTCAACACACAATTTCCAACCACTATGTTTCACCCATCACTTTCCCCGCCTCTATTTCTCCGCCTATGTTTACCCACCTCTGTTTACCCTCCTGTTTCACCGCCTCTGATTCCCCGCCTATGATTCCCCACCTCTGTCTCTACGCCTCTCTTTCGCCTCCACTCTTTCCCCTCCACTCTTTCCGTGCCTGTCTTTCCCTCCCTCAATTTCAACAACACTGTTTGATCTGTTTTGTGTACCTGATTTTAAACCCACAAGTTCCAACCACTATGTTTTGCCCGCCTCTTTCACCGCCTCTATTTATCCACCTATGTTTACCTGCCTCTGTTTACCCGCCTGTTTCCCCGCCTCTGATTCCCCACCTTTCATT
Organism: Narcine bancroftii; assembly: GCF_036971445.1. NCBI lineage: Eukaryota > Metazoa > Chordata > Chondrichthyes > Torpediniformes > Narcinidae > Narcine > Narcine bancroftii. The sequence continues at coordinate 319,783,069 of NC_091472.1, forward strand.
CCCCGCCTCGCTTTCCCTGCCTCTATTTCCGCGCCTCTTTCACTGCCTCTCTTTCCCCACATCTCTTTTCCTCCCGCTGATTCCCCGCCTCTGATTCCCCGCCTCTGATTCCCTGCCTCTGATTCCCCGCCTCTGATTCCCTGCCTCAGATTCCCTGCCTCAGATTCCCTGCCTCAGATTCCCTGCCTCTGATTCCCCGCCTCTGATTCCCCGCCTCTTATTCCCCGCCTCTGATTCCCCGCCTCTGATTCCCCGCCTCTGATGCCCTGCCTCAGATTCCCCGGCTCTGATTCCCTGCATCAGCTTCCCTGCCTCATATTCCCTGCCTCTGATTCCCCGCCTCTGATTCCCTGCCTCTGATTCCCCGCCTCTGATTCCCTGCCTCAGATTCCCTGCCTCAGATTCCCTGCCTCAGATTCCCTGCCTCTGATTCCCCGCCTCTGATTCCCTGCCTCTGATTCCCTGCCTCAGATTCCTTGCCTCTGATTCCCCGCCTCTTATTCCCCACCTCATATTCCCCGCCTCAGATTCCCCGGCTCTGATTCCCTGCCTCAGATTCCCTGCCTCAAATTCCCTGCCTCTGATTCCCCGCATCTGATTCCCCGCCTCTGATTCCCTGCCTCTGATTCCTCGCATCTGATTCCCCGCCTCTGATTCCCCACATCTGATTCCACGCCTCTGATTCCCCGCCTCTGATTCCCCGCCTCAGATTCCCCAGCTCTGATTCCCTGCCTCAGATTCCCTGCCTCAGATTCCCTGCGTCCGATTCCCCGCCTCTGAATCCCAGCCTCTGAATCCCCGCCTCTGATTCCCCGCCTCTGTTTCCCCGCCTCGGATTCCCCGCCTCTGATTCCCCGCCTCTGATTCCCTGCCTCTGATTACCCGCCTCCCTTTCCGCGCAACTTTCCCGGCCTCCGTTTCCCCACTTCTCTTTCCCCGCCTCAGATTCCACGCCTCTGATTCCTCGCCTCTGATTACCCACCTTTCATTCCCCGCCTCTCTTTCCCTGCCCCTATTTCCGCGCCTCTTTCTCTGCCTCTCTTTCCCCACATCTCTTTTCCTCCCACTGATTCCCCGCCTCTGATTCCCCTCCTCTGATTCCCCGCCTCTGATTCCCCGCCTCTGATTCCCCGCCTCTGATTCCCCGCCTTTGATTCCCCTCCTCTGATTCACTGCCTCTGATTCCCAGCCTCTGATTCCCTGCCTCTGATTCCCCGCCTCTGATTCCCTGCCTCTGATTCCCAGCCTCTGATTCCCTGCCTCTGATCCCGGGCCTCTGATTCCACGCCTCTCTTTCCGTGTCTCTGATTCGCTGCCTCTGATACCCTGCCTCTCATTCCCTGCCTCTATTTCCGTGCATCTTTCTCTGCATCTTGTTTCCCACATCTCATTTCCCCCCTCTGATAACCCGCCTCTGATTCCATGCCTGTGATTCCCTGCCTCAGATTCCCCGCCTCAGATTCCCCGACTCAGATTCCCCGCCTCAGATTCCCCGCCTCAGATTCCCTGCCTCAGATTCCCTGCCTCAGATTCCCTGCCTCAGATTCCCTGCCTCAGATTCCCTTCATCTGATTCCCTTCATTTGATTCCCTGCGTCTGATTCCCGGCCTCTGATTCCCCGCCTCTGATTCCCCGCCTCTGATTCCCCACCTCTGATTCCCTGCCTTAGATTCCCTGGCTCAGATTCCCTGCTTCAGATTCGCTGCCTCAGATTCCCTGCCACTGATTCCCCGCATCTGATTCCCCGCCTCTGATTCCCCGCTTCTGATTCCCGCCTCTGATTCCCTGCCTCTGATTCCCCGCCTCTGAATCCCCGCCTCTGATTCCTCGCCTCTGATTCCCTGCCTCAGATTCCCCGGCTCTGATTCCATGCCTCAGATTCCCTGCCTCAGATTCCCTGCCTCCGATTCCCCGCCTCTGATTCCGCGCCTATGATTCCCCGCCTCTGATTCCCAGCCTCTGAATCCCCACCTCTGAATCCCCGCCTCTGATTCCCCGCCTCTGATTCCCCGCCTCTGATTCCACGCCACTGATTCCCCGCCTCTGATTCCAGGCCTCTTATTCCCCGCCTCTGATTCCCCACCTCTGATTGCCTGCCACTGATTGCCCGCCTCTGATTCCCCGCCTCTGATTCCCCGCCTCTGATTCCCCACCTCTGTCTGTATGCCTCTCTTTCACCTCCGCTTTTTCCCCTACACTTTTTCCGCGCCTCTCTTTCCCTCCCTCAATTTCAACAACTCTGTTTGATCTGTTCTGTGTACCTCATTTTCAACACACAATTTCCAACCACTATGTTTCACCCATCACTTTCCCCGCCTCTATTTCTCTGCCTATGTTTACCCACCTCTGTTTACCCACCTGTTTCACCGCCTCTGATTCCCCGCGTATGATTCCCCACCTCTGTCTCTACGCCTCTCTTTCGCCTCCACTCTTTCCCCTCCACTCTTTCCGTGCCTGTCTTTCCCTCCCTCAATTTCAACAACACTGTTTGATCTGTTTTGTGTGCCTGATTTTAAACACACAAGTTCCAACCACTATGTTTTGCCCGCCTCTTTCCCCGCCTCTATTTATCCACCTATGTTTACCTGCCTCTGTTTACCCGCCTGTTTCACATCCTCTCATTCCCCACCTCAGATTCCCCGCCTCTGATTCCCTGCCTCTGATTCCCCGGCTCTGATTCCCTGCCTCAGATTCCCTGCCTCAAATTCCCTGCCTCTGATTCCCCGCATCTGATTCCCCGCCTCTGATTCCCCGCCTCTGATTCCTCGCATCTGATTCCCCGCCTCTGATTCCCCGCCTCTGATTCCCCGCATCAGATTCTCCAGCTCTGATTCCCTGCCTCAGATTCCCTGCCTCAGATTCCCTGCCTCCCATTCCTCGCCTCTGATTCCCCGCCTCTGATTCCCCGCCTATGTATCCCAGCCTCTGAATCCCCGCCTCTGATTCCCCGCCTCTGTTTCCCCGCCTCTGTTTCCCCGCCTCTGATTCCCCGTCTCTGATTCCCTCCCTCTGATTCCCCACATTTCATTCCACGCCTCTCTTTCCCTGCCTCTATTTCCGCGCCTCTGATTCCACGCCTCTCTTTCCGTGTCTCTGATTCCCCGCCTCTGATTCCCTGCCTCTGATACCCTGCCTCTCATTCCCTGCCTCTATTTCCGTGCATCTTTCTCTGCATCTTGTTTCCCACATCTCATTTCCCCCCTCTGATAAACCGCCTCTGATTCCATGCCTGTGATTCCCTGCCTCAGATTCCCCGCCTCAGATTCCCCGACTCAGATTCCCCCTCTCAGATTCCCCGCCTCAGATTCCCTGCCTCAGATTCCCTGCCTCAGATTCCCTGCCTCAGATTCCCTTCATCTGATTCCCTTCATTTGATTCCCTGCGTCTGATTCCCCGCGTCAGATTCCCCGCCTCTGATTCCCCGCCTCTGATTCCCCACCTCTGATTCCCTGCCTCAAATTCCCTGGCTCATATTCCCTGCTTCAGATTCCCTGCCTCAGATTCCCTGCCTCTGATTCCCCGCATCTGATTCCCCGCCTCTGATTCCCCGCCTCTGATTCCCGCCTCAGATTCCCTGCCTCTGATTCCCTGCCTCTGATTCCCTGCCTCTGAATCCCCGCCTCCGATTCCGCACCCACGTTTCTCCGTCTCTGTTGCTCTGCCTCTTATTTGCTGGCTCAGTTTCGCCGGCTCTGATTCCGCACCTCTGATTCCACGCCTCTCTTTCCGTGTCTCTGATTCCCCGCCTCTGATTCCCTGCCTCTGATACCCTGCCTCTCTTTCGCTGCCTCTATTTCCGTGCCTCTTTCTCTGCATCTCGTTTCCCACATCTCATTTCCCCCTCTGATAACCCGCCTCAGATTCCCCGCCTCATATTCCCCGCCTCAGATTCCCTGCCTCAGATTCCCTGCCTCAGATTCCCTTCATCTTATTCCCTTCATCTGATTCCCTGCCTCTGATTCCCCACCTCTGATTCCCCGCCTCTAATTCCCCGCCTCTGATTCCCCTCTTCTGATTCCCCACCTCAGATTCCCTGCCTTAGTTTCCCTGCCTCAGATTCCCTGCCTCTGATTCCCCGCATCTGATTCCCCGCTTCTGATTCCCGCCTCTGATTCCCTGCCTCTGATTCCTCGCCTCTGATTCCCTGCCTCAGATTCCCCGGCTCTGATTCCATGCCTCAGATTCCCTGCCTCAGATTCCCTGCCTCCGATTCACCGCCTCTGATTCCCCGCCTATGATTCCCCGCCTCTGATTCCCAGCCTCTGAATCCCCACCTCTGAATCCCCGCATCTGATTCCCCGCCTCTGATTCCACGCCTCTGATTCCCCGCCTCTGATTCCAGGCCTCTTATTCCCCGCCTCTGATTCCCCACCTCTGATTGCCTGCCACTGATTGCCCGCCGCTGATTCCCCGCCTCTGATTCCCCGCCTCTGATTCCCCACCTCTGTCTGTATGCCTCTCTTTCGCCTCCGCTTTTTCCCCTACACTTTTTCCGCGCCTCTCTTTCCCTCGCTCAATTTCAACAACTCTGTTTGATCTGTTCTGTGTACCTCATTTTCAACACACAATTTCCAACCACTATGTTTCACCCATCACTTTCCCCGCCTCTATTTCTCCGCCTATGTTTACCCACCTCTGTCTCTACGCCTCTCTTTCGCCTCCACTCTTTCCCCTCCACTCTTTCCGTGCCTGTCTTTCCCTCCCTCAATTTCAACAACACTGTTTGATCTGTTTTGTGTACCTGATTTTAAACCCACAAGTTCCAACCACTATGTTTTGCCCGCCTCTTTCACCGCCTCTATTTATCCACCTATGTTTACCTGCCTCTGTTTACCCGCCTGTTTCCCCGCCTCTGATTCCCCACCTTTCATTCCCCGCCTCGCTTTCCCTGCCTCTATTTCCGCGCCTCTTTCACTGCCTCTCTTTCCCCACATCTCTTTTCCTCCCGCTGATTCCCCGCCTCTGATTCCCCGCCTCTGATTCCCTGCCTCTGATTCCCCGCCTCTGATTCCCTGCCTCAGATTCCCTGCCTCAGATTCCCTGCCTCAGATTCCCTGCCTCTGATTCCCCGCCTCTGATTCCCCGCCTCTTATTCCCCGCCTCTGATTCCCCGCCTCTGATTCCCCGCCTCTGATGCCCTGCCTCAGATTCCCCGGCTCTGATTCCCTGCATCAGCTTCCCTGCCTCATATTCCCTGCCTCTGATTCCCCGCCTCTGATTCCCTGCCTCTGATTCCCCGCCTCTGATTCCCTGCCTCAGATTCCCTGCCTCAGATTCCCTGCCTCAGATTCCCTGCCTCTGATTCCCCGCCTCTGATTCCCTGCCTCTGATTCCCTGCCTCAGATTCCTTGCCTCTGATTCCCCGCCTCTTATTCCCCACCTCATATTCCCCGCCTCAGATTCCCCGGCTCTGATTCCCTGCCTCAGATTCCCTGCCTCAAATTCCCTGCCTCTGATTCCCCGCATCTGATTCCCCGCCTCTGATTCCCTGCCTCTGATTCCTCGCATCTGATTCCCCGCCTCTGATTCCCCACATCTGATTCCACGCCTCTGATTCCCCGCCTCTGATTCCCCGCCTCAGATTCCCCAGCTCTGATTCCCTGCCTCAGATTCCCTGCCTCAGATTCCCTGCGTCCGATTCCCCGCCTCTGAATCCCAGCCTCTGAATCCCCGCCTCTGATTCCCCGCCTCTGTTTCCCCGCCTCGGATTCCCCGCCTCTGATTCCCCGCCTCTGATTCCCTGCCTCTGATTACCCGCCTCCCTTTCCGCGCAACTTTCCCGGCCTCCGTTTCCCCACTTCTCTTTCCCCGCCTCAGATTCCACGCCTCTGATTCCTCGCCTCTGATTACCCACCTTTCATTCCCCGCCTCTCTTTCCCTGCCCCTATTTCCGCGCCTCTTTCTCTGCCTCTCTTTCCCCACATCTCTTTTCCTCCCACTGATTCCCCGCCTCTGATTCCCCTCCTCTGATTCCCCGCCTCTGATTCCCCGCCTCTGATTCCCCGCCTCTGATTCCCCGCCTTTGATTCCCCTCCTCTGATTCACTGCCTCTGATTCCCAGCCTCTGATTCCCTGCCTCTGATTCCCCGCCTCTGATTCCCTGCCTCTGATTCCCAGCCTCTGATTCCCTGCCTCTGATCCCGGGCCTCTGATTCCACGCCTCTCTTTCCGTGTCTCTGATTCGCTGCCTCTGATACCCTGCCTCTCATTCCCTGCCTCTATTTCCGTGCATCTTTCTCTGCATCTTGTTTCCCACATCTCATTTCCCCCCTCTGATAACCCGCCTCTGATTCCATGCCTGTGATTCCCTGCCTCAGATTCCCCGCCTCAGATTCCCCGACTCAGATTCCCCGCCTCAGATTCCCCGCCTCAGATTCCCTGCCTCAGATTCCCTGCCTCAGATTCCCTGCCTCAGATTCCCTGCCTCAGATTCCCTTCATCTGATTCCCTTCATTTGATTCCCTGCGTCTGATTCCCGGCCTCTGATTCCCCGCCTCTGATTCCCCGCCTCTGATTCCCCACCTCTGATTCCCTGCCTTAGATTCCCTGGCTCAGATTCCCTGCTTCAGATTCGCTGCCTCTGATTCCCTGCCACTGATTCCCCGCATCTGATTCCCCGCCTCTGATTCCCCGCTTCTGATTCCCGCCTCTGATTCCCTGCCTCTGATTCCCCGCCTCTGAATCCCCGCCTCTGATTCCTCGCCTCTGATTCCCTGCCTCAGATTCCCCGGCTCTGATTCCATGCCTCAGATTCCCTGCCTCAGATTCCCTGCCTCCGATTCCCCGCCTCTGATTCCGCGCCTATGATTCCCCGCCTCTGATTCCCAGCCTCTGAATCCCCACCTCTGAATCCCCGCCTCTGATTCCCCGCCTCTGATTCCCCGCCTCTGATTCCACGCCACTGATTCCCCGCCTCTGATTCCAGGCCTCTTATTCCCCGCCTCTGATTCCCCACCTCTGATTGCCTGCCACTGATTGCCCGCCTCTGATTCCCCGCCTCTGATTCCCCGCCTCTGATTCCCCACCTCTGTCTGTATGCCTCTCTTTCACCTCCGCTTTTTCCCCTACACTTTTTCCGCGCCTCTCTTTCCCTCCCTCAATTTCAACAACTCTGTTTGATCTGTTCTGTGTACCTCATTTTCAACACACAATTTCCAACCACTATGTTTCACCCATCACTTTCCCCGCCTCTATTTCTCTGCCTATGTTTACCCACCTCTGTTTACCCACCTGTTTCACCGCCTCTGATTCCCCGCGTATGATTCCCCACCTCTGTCTCTACGCCTCTCTTTCGCCTCCACTCTTTCCCCTCCACTCTTTCCGTGCCTGTCTTTCCCTCCCTCAATTTCAACAACACTGTTTGATCTGTTTTGTGTGCCTGATTTTAAACACACAAGTTCCAACCACTATGTTTTGCCCGCCTCTTTCCCCGCCTCTATTTATCCACCTATGTTTACCTGCCTCTGTTTACCCGCCTGTTTCACATCCTCTCATTCCCCACCTCAGATTCCCCGCCTCTGATTCCCTGCCTCTGATTCCCCGGCTCTGATTCCCTGCCTCAAATTCCCTGCCTCAAATTCCCTGCCTCTGATTCCCCGCATCTGATTCCCCGCCTCTGATTCCCCGCCTCTGATTCCTCGCATCTGATTCCCCGCCTCTGATTCCCCGCCTCTGATTCCCCGCATCAGATTCTCCAGCTCTGATTCCCTGCCTCAGATTCCCTGCCTCAGATTCCCTGCCTCCCATTCCTCGCCTCTGATTCCCCGCCTCTGATTCCCCGCCTATGTATCCCAGCCTCTGAATCCCCGCCTCTGATTCCCCGCCTCTGTTTCCCCGCCTCTGTTTCCCCGCCTCTGATTCCCCGTCTCTGATTCCCTGCCTCTGATTCCCCACATTTCATTCCACGCCTCTCTTTCCCTGCCTCTATTTCCGCGCCTCTGATTCCACGCCTCTCTTTCCGTGTCTCTGATTCCCCGCCTCTGATTCCCTGCCTCTGATACCCTGCCTCTCATTCCCTGCCTCTATTTCCGTGCATCTTTCTCTGCATCTTGTTTCCCACATCTCATTTCCCCCCTCTGATAAACCGCCTCTGATTCCATGCCTGTGATTCCCTGCCTCAGATTCCCCGCCTCAGATTCCCCGACTCAGATTCCCCCTCTCAGATTCCCCGCCTCAGATTCCCTGCCTCAGATTCCCTGCCTCAGATTCCCTGCCTCAGATTCCCTGCCTCAGATTCCCTTCATCTGATTCCCTTCATTTGATTCCCTGCGTCTGATTCCCCGCCTCAGATTCCCCGCCTCTGATTCCCCGCCTCTGATTCCCCACCTCTGATTCCCTGCCTCAAATTCCCTGGCTCATATTCCCTGCTTCAGATTCCCTGCCTCAGATTCCCTGCCTCTGATTCCCCGCATCTGATTCCCCGCCTCTGATTCCCCGCCTCTGATTCCCGCCTCAGATTCCCTGCCTCTGATTCCCTGCCTCTGATTCCCTGCCTCTGAATCCCCGCCTCCGATTCCGCACCCACGTTTCTCCGTCTCTGTTGCTCTGCCTCTTATTTGCTGGCTCAGTTTCGCCGGCTCTGATTCCGCACCTCTGATTCCACGCCTCTCTTTCCGTGTCTCTGATTCCCCGCCTCTGATTCCCTGCCTCTGATACCCTGCCTCTCTTTCGCTGCCTCTATTTCCGTGCCTCTTTCTCTGCATCTCGTTTCCCACATCTCATTTCCCCCTCTGATAACCCGCCTCAGATTCCCCGCCTCATATTCCCCGCCTCAGATTCCCTGCCTCAGATTCCCTGCCTCAGATTCCCTTCATCTTATTCCCTTCATCTGATTCCCTGCCTCTGATTCCCCGCTTCTGATTCCCGCCTCTGATTCCCTGCCTCTGATTCCTCGCCTCTGATTCCCTGCCTCAGATTCCCCGGCTCTGATTCCATGCCTCAGATTCCCTGCCTCAGATTCCCTGCCTCCGATTCACCGCCTCTGATTCCCCGCCTATGATTCCCCGCCTCTGATTCCCAGCCTCTGAATCCCCACCTCTGAATCCCCGCATCTGATTCCCCGCCTCTGATTCCACGCCTCTGATTCCCCGCCTCTGATTCCAGGCCTCTTATTCCCCGCCTCTGATTCTCCACCTCTGATTGCCTGCCACTGATTGCCCGCCGCTGATTCCCCGCCTCTGATTCCCCGCCTCTGATTCCCCACCTCTGTCTGTATGCCTCTCTTTCGCCTCCGCTTTTTCCCCTACACTTTTTCCGCGCCTCTCTTTCCCTCGCTCAATTTCAACAACTCTGTTTGATCTGTTCTGTGTACCTCATTTTCAACACACAATTTCCAACCACTATGTTTCACCCATCACTTTCCCCGCCTCTATTTCTCCGCCTATGTTTACCCACCTCTGTCTCTACGCCTCTCTTTCGCCTCCACTCTTTCCCCTCCACTCTTTCCGTGCCTGTCTTTCCCTCCCTCAATTTCAACAACACTGTTTGATCTGTTTTGTGTACCTGATTTTAAACCCACAAGTTCCAACCACTATGTTTTGCCCGCCTCTTTCACCGCCTCTATTTATCCACCTATGTTTACCTGCCTCTGTTTACCCGCCTGTTTCCCCGCCTCTGATTCCCCACCTTTCATTCCCCGCCTCGCTTTCCCTGCCTCTATTTCCGCGCCTCTTTCACTGCCTCTCTTTCCCCACATCTCTTTTCCTCCCGCTGATTCCCCGCCTCTGATTCCCCGCCTCTGATTCCCTGCCTCTGATTCCCCGCCTCTGATTCGCTGCCTCAGATTCCCTGCCTCAGATTCCCTGCCTCAGATTCCCTGCCTCTGATTCCCCGCCTCTGATTCCCCGCCTCTTATTCCCCGCCTCTGATTCCCCGCCTCTGATTCCCCGCCTCTGATGCCCTGCCTCAGATTCCCCGGCTCTGATTCCCTGCATCAGCTTCCCTGCCTCATATTCCCTGCCTCTGATTCCCCGCCTCTGATTCCCTGCCTCTGATTCCCCGCCTCTGATTCCCTGCCTCAGATTCCCTGCCTCAGATTCCCTGCCTCAGATTCCCTGCCTCTGATTCCCCGCCTCTGATTCCCTGCCTCTGATTCCCTGCCTCAGATTCCCTGCCTCTGATTCCCCGCCTCTTATTCCCCACCTCATATTCCCCGCCTCAGATTCCCCGGCTCTGATTCCCTGCCTCAGATTCCCTGCCTCAAATTCCCTGCCTCTGATTCCCCGCATCTGATTCCCCGCCTCTGATTCCCTGCCTCTGATTCCTCGCATCTGATTCCCCGCCTCTGATTCCCCACATCTGATTCCACACCTCTGATTCCCCGCCTCTGATTCCCCGCCTCAGATTCCCCAGCTCTGATTCCCTGCCTCAGATTCCCTGCCTCAGATTCCCTGCGTCCGATTCCCCGCCTCTGAATCCCAGCCTCTGAATCCCCGCCTCTGATTCCCCGCCTCTGTTTCCCCGCCTCGGATTCCCCGCCTCTGATTCCCCGCCTCTGATTCCCTGCCTCTGATTACCCGCCTCCCTTTCCGCGCAACTTTCCCGGCCTCCGTTTCCCCACTTCTCTTTCCCCGCCTCAGATTCCACGCCTCTGATTCCTCGCCTCTGATTACCCACCTTTCATTCCCCGCCTCTCTTTCCCTGCCCCTATTTCCGCGCCTCTTTCTCTGCCTCTCTTTCCCCACATCTCTTTTCCTCCCACTGATTCCCCGCCTCTGATTCCCCTCCTCTGATTCCCCGCCTCTGATTCCCCGCCTCTGATTCCCCGCCTCTGATTCCCCGCCTTTGATTCCCCTCCTCTGATTCACTGCCTCTGATTCCCAGCCTCTGATTCCCTGCCTCTGATTCCCCGCCTCTGATTCCCTGCCTCTGATTCCCAGCCTCTGATTCCCTGCCTCTGATCCCGGGCCTCTGATTCCACGCCTCTCTTTCCGTGTCTCTGATTCGCTGCCTCTGATACCCTGCCTCTCATTCCCTGCCTCTATTTCCGTGCATCTTTCTCTGCATCTTGTTTCCCACATCTCATTTCCCCCCTCTGATAACCCGCCTCTGATTCCATGCCTGTGATTCCCTGCCTCAGATTCCCCGCCTCAGATTCCCCGACTCAGATTCCCCGCCTCAGATTCCCCGCCTCAGATTCCCTGCCTCAGATTCCCTGCCTCAGATTCCCTGCCTCAGATTCCCTGCCTCAGATTCCCTTCATCTGATTCCCTTCATTTGATTCCCTGCGTCTGATTCCCGGCCTCTGATTCCCCGCCTCTGATTCCCCGCCTCTGATTCCCCACCTCTGATTCCCTGCCTCAGATTCCCTGGCTCAGATTCCCTGCTTCAGATTCGCTGCCTCAGATTCCCTGCCACTGATTCCCCGCATCTGATTCCCCGCCTCTGATTCCCCGCTTCTGATTCCCGCCTCTGATTCCCTGCCTCTGATTCCCCGCCTCTGAATCCCCGCCTCTGATTCCTCGCCTCTGATTCCCTGCCTCAGATTCCCCGGCTCTGATTCCATGCCTCAGATTCCCTGCCTCAGATTCCCTGCCTCCGATTCCCCGCCTCTGATTCCGCGCCTATGATTCCCCGCCTCTGATTCCCAGCCTCTGAATCCCCACCTCTGAATCCCCGCCTCTGATTCCCCGCCTCTGATTCCCCGCCTCTGATTCCACGCCACTGATTCCCCGCCTCTGATTCCAGGCCTCTTATTCCCCGCCTCTGATTCCCCACCTCTGATTGCCTGCCACTGATTGCCCGCCTCTGATTCCCCGCCTCTGATTCCCCGCCTCTGATTCCCCACCTCTGTCTGTATGCCTCTCTTTCACCTCCGCTTTTTCCCCTACACTTTTTCCGCGCCTCTCTTTCCCTCCCTCAATTTCAACAACTCTGTTTGATCTGTTCTGTGTACCTCATTTTCAACACACAATTTCCAACCACTATGTTTCACCCATCACTTTCCCCGCCTCTATTTCTCTGCCTATGTTTACCCACCTCTGTTTACCCACCTGTTTCACCGCCTCTGATTCCCCGCGTATGATTCCCCACCTCTGTCTCTACGCCTCTCTTTCGCCTCCACTCTTTCCCCTCCACTCTTTCCGTGCCTGTCTTTCCCTCCCTCAATTTCAACAACACAGTTTGATCTGTTTTGTGTGCCTGATTTTAAACACACAAGTTCCAACCACTATGTTTTGCCCGCCTCTTTCCCCGCCTCTATTTATCCACCTATGTTTACCTGCCTCTGTTTACCCGCCTGTTTCACATCCTCTCATTCCCCACCTCAGATTCCCCGCCTCTGATTCCCTGCCTCTGATTCCCCGGCTCTGATTCCCTGCCTCAGATTCCCTGCCTCAAATTCCCTGCCTCTGATTCCCCGCATCTGATTCCCCGCCTCTGATTCCCCGCCTCTGATTCCTCGCATCTGATTCCCCGCCTCTGATTCCCCGCCTCTGATTCCCCGCATCAGATTCTCCAGCTCTGATTCCCTGCCTCAGATTCCCTGCCTCAGATTCCCTGCCTCCCATTCCTCGCCTCTGATTCCCCGCCTCTGATTCCCCGCCTATGTATCCCAGCCTCTGAATCCCCGCCTCTGATTCCCCGCCTCTGTTTCCCCGCCTCTGTTTCCCCGCCTCTGATTCCCTGTCTCTGATTCCCTGCCTCTGATTCCCCACATTTCATTCCACGCCTCTCTTTCCCTGCCTCTATTTCCGCGCCTCTGATTCCACGCCTCTCTTTCCGTGTCTCTGATTCCCCGCCTCTGATTCCCTGCCTCTGATACCCTGCCTCTCATTCCCTGCCTCTATTTCCGTGCATCTTTCTCTGCATCTTGTTTCCCACATCTCATTTCCCCCCTCTGATAAACCGCCTCTGATTCCATGCCTGTGATTCCCTGCCTCAGATTCCCCGCCTCAGATTCCCCGACTCAGATTCCCCCTCTCAGATTCCCCGCCTCAGATTCCCTGCCTCAGATTCCCTGCCTCAGATTCCCTGCCTCAGATTCCCTGCCTCAGATTCCCTTCATCTGATTCCCTTCATTTGATTCCCTGCGTCTGATTCCCCGCCTCAGATTCCCCGCCTCTGATTCCCCGCCTCTGATTCCCCACCTCTGATTCCCTGCCTCAAATTCCCTGGCTCATATTCCCTGCTTCAGATTCCCTGCCTCAGATTCCCTGCCTCTGATTCCCCGCATCTGATTCCCCGCCTCTGATTCCCCGCCTCTGATTCCCGCCTCAGATTCCCTGCCTCTGATTCCCTGCCTCTGATTCCCTGCCTCTGAATCCCCGCCTCCGATTCCGCACCCACGTTTCTCCGTCTCTGTTGCTCTGCCTCTTATTTGCTGGCTCAGTTTCGCCGGCTCTGATTCCGCACCTCTGATTCCACGCCTCTCTTTCCGTGTCTCTGATTCCCCGCCTCTGATTCCCTGCCTCTGATACCCTGCCTCTCTTTCGCTGCCTCTATTTCCGTGCCTCTTTCTCTGCATCTCGTTTCCCACATCTCATTTCCCCCTCTGATAACCCGCCTCAGATTCCCCGCCTCATATTCCCCGCCTCAGATTCCCTGCCTCAGATTCCCTGCCTCAGATTCCCTTCATCTTATTCCCTTCATCTGATTCCCTGCCTCTGATTCCCCACCTCTGATTCCCCGCCTCTAATTCCCCGCCTCTGATTCCCCTCTTCTGATTCCCCACCTCAGATTCCCTGCCTTAGTTTCCCTGCCTCAGATTCCCTGCCTCTGATTCCCCGCATCTGATTCCCCGCTTCTGATTCCCCGCCTCTGATTCGCCGCCTCTGATTCCCCGCCTCTGATTCCCCGCCTCTGATTCCCCGCCTCTGATTCCCCGCCTCTGATTCCCCGCCTCAGATTCCCCGGCTCTGATTCCCTGCCTCAGATTTCCTGCCTCAGATTCCCTACCTCTGATTTCCCACTTCTGATTACCCGCCTCTGATTCCCCTCCTCTGATTCCCCGCCTCTGATTCCCCACCTCTTATTCCCCGCCTCAGATTCCCCGGCTCTGATTCCCCGCATCTGATTCCCTGCCTCTAATTCCCCGCCTCTGATTCCCGGCCTCTGATTCCCTGCCTCTGATTCCCCGCCTCCCTTTCCGCACAACTTTCCCGGCCTCCGTTTCCAAACATCTCTTTCCCCGCCTCTAATTCCCCGCCTCAGATTCCCCGGCTCTGATTCCCTGCCTCAGATTCCCTGCCTCAGATTCCCCGTCTCTGATTTCCCACCTCTGATTGCCCGCCTCTGATACCCCGTCTCTGATTCCCCGCCTCTGATTCCCCAACTCTGTCTCTATGCCTCTCTTTCACCTCTGCTCTTTCCCCTCCACTCTTTCCGCGCCTTTCTTTCCCTCCCTCAATTTCAACAACTCTGTTTGATCTGTTCTGTGTACCTCATTTTCAACACACAATTTCCAACCACTATGTTTCACCCATCTCTTTCCCCGCCTCTATTTATCTGCCTATGTTTACCCACCTCTGTTTACCCGCCTGTTTCACCGCCTCTCATTCCCCACCTCAGATTCCCCGCCTCAGATTCCCCGCCTCTGATTCCCTGCCTCTGATTCCCTGCCTCTGATTCTCTGCCTCTGATTCCCTGCCACTGATATCCCGCCTCCGATTCCACACCAATGTTTCACCGCCTCTGTTTAACTGCCTCTTATTTCCCGGCTCAGATTCGCCGGCTCTGATTCCGCGCCTCTGATTCCACGCCTATGATTCCCCACCTCTGATTCCCTGCCTCAGATTCCCTGGCTCAGATTCCCTGCTTCAGATTCCCTGCCTCAGATTCCCTGCCACTGATTCCCCGCATCTGATTCCCCGCCTCTGATTCCCCGCTTCTGATTCCCGCCTCTGATTCCCTGCCTCTGATTCCCCGCCTCTGAATCCCCGCCTCTGATTCCCCGCCTCAGATTCCCTGCCTATGATTCCCTGCCTCTGATTCCCTGCCTCTGAATCCCCGCCTCTTATTCCCCGCCTCAGATTCCCCGGCTCTGATTCCCTGCATCAGATTCCCTGCCTCAGATTCCCTGCCTCTGACTCCCTGCATCAGATTCCCTGCCTCTGATAGCCCGCCTCTGATTCCCCGCCTCTGATTCCCCGCCTCAGATTTCCCGGCTCTGATTCCCTGCATCAGATTCCCTTCATCTGATTCCCTTCATTTGATTCCCTGCGTAGATTCCCGGCCTCTGATTCCCCGCCTCTGATTCCCCACCTCTGATTCCCCACCTCTGATTCCCTGCCTCAGATTCCCTGGCTCATATTCCCTGCTTCAGATTCCCTGCCTCAGATTCCCTGCCACTGATTCCCCGCATCTGATTCCCCGCCTCTGATTCCCCGCTTCTGATTCCCGCCTCTGATTCCCTGCCTCTGATTCCCCGCCTCTGAATCCCCGCCTCTGATTGCTCGCCTCTGATTCCCTGCCTCAGATTCCCCGGCTCTGATTCCATGCCTCAGATTCCCTGCCTCAGATTCCCTGCCTCCGATTCCCCGCCTCTGATTCCCCTCCTCTTATTCCCCGCCTCTGATTCCCCGCCTCTGATTCCCCGCCTCTGATTCCCCGCCTTTGATTCCCCTCCTCTGATTCCCTGCCTCTGATTCCCTGCCTCTGATTCCCTGCCTCTGATTCCCCGCCTCTGACTCCCTGCCTCTGATTCCCTGCCTCTGATTCCCTGCCTCTGATCCCGGGCCTCTGATTCCACGCCTCTCTTTCCGTGTCTCTGATTCCCTGCCTCTGATACCCTGCCTCTCATTCCCTGCCTCTATTTCCGTGCATCTTTCTCTGCATCTTGTTTCCAACATCTCATTTCCCCCCTCTGATAACCCGCCTCTGATTCCATGCCTGTGATTCCCTGCCTCAGATTTCCCGCCTCAGATTCCCCGACTCAGATTCCCCGCATCAGATTCCCCGCCTCAGATTCCCTGCCTCAGATTCCCTGCCTCAGATTCCCTGCCTCAGATTCCCTGCCTCAGATTCCCTTCATCTGATTCCCTTCATTTGATTCCCTGCATCTGATTCCCGGCCTCTGATTCCCGGCCTCTGATTCCCCGCCTCTGATTCCCCACCTCTGATTCCCTGCCTCAGATTCCCTGGCTCAGATTCCCTGCTTCAGATTCCCTGCCTCAGATTCCCTGCCACTGATTCCCCGCATCTGATTCCCCGCCTCTGATTCCCCGCTTCTGATTCCCGCCTCTGATTCCCTGCCTCTGATTCCCCGCCTCTGAATCCCCGCCTCTGATTCTTCGCCTTTGATTCCCTGCCTCGGATTCCCCGGCTCTGATTCCATGCCTCAGATTCCCTGCCTCAGATTCCCTGCCTCCGATTCCCCGCCTCTGATTCTGCGCCTATGATTCCCCGCCTCTGATTCCCAGCCTCTGAATCCCCACCTCTGAATCCCCGCCTCTGATTCCCCGCCTCTGATTCCCCGCATCTGATTCCCCGCCTCTGATTCCCCGCTTCTGATTCCCGCCTCTGATTCCCTGCCTCTGATTCCCCGCCTCTGAATCCCCGCCTCTGATTCTTCGCCTTTGATTCCCTGCCTCGGATTCCCCGGCTCTGATTCCATGCCTCTTATTCCCCGCCTCTGATTCCCCACCTCTGATTGCCTGCCACTGATTGCCCGCCTCTGATTCCCCGCCTCTGATTCCCCGCCTCTGATTCCCCACCTCTGTCTGTATGCCTCTCTTTCACCTCCGCTTTTTCCCCTACACTTTTTCCGCGCCTCTCTTTCCCTCCCTCAATTTCAACAACTCTGTTTGATCTGTTCTGTGTACCTGATTTTCAACACACAATTTCCAACCACTATGTTTCACCCATCACTTTCCCCGCCTCTATTTCTCTGCCTATGTTTACCCACCTCTGTTTACCCACCTGTTTCACCGCCTCTGATTCCCCGCGTATGATTCCCCACCTCTGTCTCTACGCCTCTCTTTCGCCTCCACTCTTTCCCCTCCACTCTTTCCGTGCCTGTCTTTCCCTCCCTCAATTTCAACAACACTGTTTGATCTGTTTTGTGTGCCTGATTTTAAACACACAAGTTCCAACCACTATGTTTTGCCCGCCTCTTTCCCCGCCTCTATTTATCCACCTATGTTTACCTGCCTCTGTTTACCCGCCTGTTTCACATCCTCTCATTCCCCACCTCAGATTCCCCGCCTCTGATTCCCTGCCTCTGATTCCCCGGCTCTGATTCCCTGCCTCAGATTCCCTGCCTCAAATTCCCTGCCTCTGATTCCCCGCATCTGATTCCCCGCCTCTGATTCCCCGCCTCTGATTCCTCGCATCTGATTCCCCGCCTCTGATTCCCCGCCTCTGATTCCATGCCTCTGATTCCCCGCCTCTGATTCCCCGCATCAGATTCTCCAGCTCTGATTCCCTGCCTCAGATTCCCTGCCTCAGATTCCCTGCCTCCCATTCCTCGCCTCTGATTCCCCGCCTCTGATTCCCCGCCTATGTATCCCAGCCTCTGAATCCCCGCCTCTGATTCCCCGCCTCTGTTTCCCCGCCTCTGTTTCCCCGCCTCTGATTCCCCGTCTCTGATTCCCTGCCTCTGATTCCCCACATTTCATTCCACGCCTCTCTTTCCCTGCCTCTATTTCCGCGCCTCTGATTCCACGCCTCTCTTTCCGTGTCTCTGATTCCCCGCCTCTGATTCCCTGCCTCTGATACCCTGCCTCTCATTCCCTGCCTCTATTTCCGTGCATCTTTCTCTGCATCTTGTTTCCCACATCTCATTTCCCCCCTCTGATAAACCGCCTCTGATTCCATGCCTGTGATTCCCTGCCTCAGATTCCCCGCCTCAGATTCCCCGACTCAGATTCCCCCTCTCAGATTCCCCGCCTCAGATTCCCTGCCTCAGATTCCCTGCCTCAGATTCCCTGCCTCAGATTCCCTGCCTCAGATTCCCTTCATCTGATTCCCTTCATTTGATTCCCTGCGTCTGATTCCCCGCCTCAGATTCCCCGCCTCTGATTCCCCGCCTCTGATTCCCCACCTCTGATTCCCTGCCTCAAATTCCCTGGCTCATATTCCCTGCTTCAGATTCCCTGCCTCAGATTCCCTGCCTCTGATTCCCCGCATCTGATTCCCCGCCTCTGATTCCCCGCCTCTGATTCCCGCCTCAGATTCCCTGCCTCTGATTCCCTGCCTCTGATTCCCTGCCTCTGAATCCCCGCCTCCGATTCCGCACCCACGTTTCTCCGTCTCTGTTGCTCTGCCTCTTATTTGCTGGCTCAGTTTCGCCGGCTCTGATTCCGCACCTCTGATTCCACGCCTCTCTTTCCGTGTCTCTGATTCCCCGCCTCTGATTCCCTGCCTCTGATACCCTGCCTCTCTTTCGCTGCCTCTATTTCCGTGCCTCTTTCTCTGCATCTCGTTTCCCACATCTCATTTCCCCCTCTGATAACCCGCCTCAGATTCCCCGCCTCATATTCCCCGCCTCAGATTCCCTGCCTCAGATTCCCTGCCTCAGATTCCCTTCATCTTATTCCCTTCATCTGATTCCCTGCCTCTGATTCCCCACCTCTGATTCCCCGCCTCTAATTCCCCGCCTCTGATTCCCCTCTTCTGATTCCCCACCTCAGATTCCCTGCCTTAGTTTCCCTGCCTCAGATTCCCTGCCTCTGATTCCCCGCATCTGATTCCCCGCTTCTGATTCCCCGCCTCTGATTCGCCGCCTCTGATTCCCCGCCTCTGATTCCCCGCCTCTGATTCCCCGCCTCTGATTCCCCGCCTCTGATTCCCCGCCTCAGATTCCCCGGCTCTGATTCCCTGCCTCAGATTTCCTGCCTCAGATTCCCTACCTCTGATTTCCCACTTCTGATTACCCGCCTCTGATTCCCCTCCTCTGATTCCCCGCCTCTGATTCCCCACCTCTGATTCCCCGCCTCAGATTCCCCGCCTCTGATTCCCGGCCTCTGATTCCCTGCCTCTGATTCCCCGCCTCCCTTTCCGCACAACTTTCCCGGCCTCCGTTTCCAAACATCTCTTTCCCCGCCTCTAATTCCCCGCCTCAGATTCCCCGGCTCTTATTCCCTGCCTCAGATTCCCTGCCTCAGATTCCCCGTCTCTGATTTCCCACCTCTGATTGCCCGCCTCTGATACCCCGTCTCTGATTCCCTGCCTCTGATTCCCCAACTCTGTCTCTATGCCTCTCTTTCACCTCTGCTCTTTCCCCTCCACTCTTTCCGCGCCTTTCTTTCCCTCCCTCAATTTCAACAACTCTGTTTGATCTGTTCTGTGTACCTCATTTTCAACACACAATTTCCAACCACTATGTTTCACCCATCTCTTTCCCCGCCTCTATTTATCTGCCTATGTTTACCCACCTCTGTTTACCCGCCTGTTTCACCGCCTCTCATTCCCCACCTCAGATTCCCCGCCTCAGATTCCCCGCCTCTGATGCCCTGCCTCTGATTCCCTGCCTCTGATTCTCTGCCTCTGATTCCCTGCCACTGATATCCCGCCTCCGATTCCACACCAATGTTTCACCGCCTCTGTTTAACTGCCTCTTATTTCCCGGCTCAGATTCGCCGGCTCTGATTCCGCGCCTCTGATTCCACGCCTATGATTCCCCACCTCTGATTCCCTGCCTCAGATTCCCTGGCTCAGATTCCCTGGCTCAGATTCCCTGCTTCAGATTCCCTGCCTCAGATTCCCTGCCACTGATTCCCCGCATCTGATTCCCCGCCTCTGATTCCCCGCTTCTGATTCCCGCCTCTGATTCCCTGCCTCTGATTCCCCGCCTCTGAATCCCCGCCTCTGATTCCCCGCCTCAGATTCCCTGCCTATGATTCCCTGCCTCTGATTCCCTGCCTCTGAATCCCCGCCTCTTATTCCCCGCCTCAGATTCCCCGGCTCTGATTCCCTGCATCAGATTCCCTGCCTCAGATTCCCTGCCTCTGACTCCCTGCATCAGATTCCCCGCCTCTGATTCCCCGCCTCAGATTTCCCGGCTCTGATTCCCTGCATCAGATTCCCTTCATCTGATTCCCTTCATTTGATTCCCTGCGTAGATTCCCGGCCTCTGATTCCCCGCCTCTGATTCCCCACCTCTGATTCCCCACCTCTGATTCCCTGCCTCAGATTCCCTGGCTCATATTCCCTGCTTCAGATTCCCTGCCTCAGATTCCCTGCCACTGATTCCCCGCATCTGATTCCCCGCCTCTGATTCCCCGCTTCTGATTCCCGCCTCTGATTCCCTGCCTCTGATTCCCCGCCTCTGAATCCCCGCCTCTGATTGCTCGCCTCTGATTCCCTGCCTCAGATTCCCCGGCTCTGATTCCATGCCTCAGATTCCCTGCCTCAGATTCCCTGCCTCCGATTCCCCGCCTCTGATTCCCCTCCTCTTATTCCCCGCCTCTGATTCCCCGCCTCTGATTCCCCGCCTCTGATTCCCCGCCTTTGATTCCCCTCCTCTGATTCCCTGCCTCTGATTCCCTGCCTCTGATTCCCTGCCTCTGATTCCCCGCCTCTGACTCCCTGCCTCTGATTCCCTGCCTCTGATTCCCTGCCTCTGATCCCGGGCCTCTGATTCCACGCCTCTCTTTCCGTGTCTCTGATTCCCTGCCTCTGATACCCTGCCTCTCATTCCCTGCCTCTATTTCCGTGCATCTTTCTCTGCATCTTGTTTCCAACATCTCATTTCCCCCCTCTGATAACCCGCCTCTGATTCCATGCCTGTGATTCCCTGCCTCAGATTCCCCGCCTCAGATTCCCCGACTCAGATTCCCCGCATCAGATTCCCCGCCTCAGATTCCCTGCCTCAGATTCCCTGCCTCAGATTCCCTGCCTCAGATTCCCTGCCTCAGATTCCCTTCATCTGATTCCCTTCATTTGATTCCCTGCATCTGATTCCCGGCCTCTGATTCCCGGCCTCTGATTCCCCGCCTCTGATTCCCCACCTCTGATTCCCTGCCTCAGATTCCCTGGCTCAGATTCCCTGCTTCAGATTCCCTGCCTCAGATTCCCTGCCACTGATTCCCCGCATCTGATTCCCCGCCTCTGATTCCCCGCTTCTGATTCCCGCCTCTGATTCCCTGCCTCTGATTCCCCGCCTCTGAATCCCCGCCTCTGATTCCTCGCCTTTGATTCCCTGCCTCGGATTCCCCGGCTCTGATTCCATGCCTCAGATTCCCTGCCTCAGATTCCCTGCCTCCGATTCCCCGCCTCTGATTCTGCGCCTATGATTCCCCGCCTCTGATTCCCAGCCTTTGAATCCCCACCTCTGAATCCCCGCCTCTGATTCCCCGCCTCTGATTCCCCGCCTCTGATTCCACGCCACTGATTCCCCGCCTCTGATTCCAGGCCTCTTATTCCCCGCCTCTGATTCCCCACCTCTGATTGCCTGCCACTGATTGCCCGCCTCTGATTCCCCGCCTCTGATTCCCCGCCTCTGATTCCCCACCTCTGTCTGTATGCCTCTCTTTCGCCTCCGCTTTTTCCCCTACACTTTTTCCGCGCCTCTCTTTCCCTCCCTCAATTTCAACAACTCTGTTTGATCTGTTCTGTGTACCTCATTTTCAACATACAATTTCCAACCACTATGTTTCACCCATCACTTTCCCCGCCTCTATTTCTCCGCCTATGTTTACCCACCTCTGTTTACCCACCTGTTTCACCGCCTCTGATTCCCCGCGTATGATTCCCCACCTCTGTCTCTACGCCTCTCTTTCGCCTCCACTCTTTCCCCTCCACTCTTTCCGTGCCTGTCTTTCCCTCCCTCAATTTCAACAACACTGTTTGATCTGTTTTGTGTACCTGATTTTAAACACACAAGTTCCAACCACTATGTTTTGCCCGCCTCTTTCCCCGCCTCTATTTATCCACCTATGTTTACCTGCCTCTGTTTACCCGCCTGTTTCACCGCCTCTCATTCCCAACCTCAGATTCCCCGCCTCTGATTCCCTGCCTCTGATTCCCCGGCTCTGATTCCCTGCCTCAGATTCCCTGCCTCAAATTCCCTGCCTATGATTCCCCGCATCTGATTCCCCGCCTCTGATTCCCCGCCTCTGATTCCTCGCATCTGATTCCACGCCTCTGATTCCCCGCCTCTGATTCCACGCCTCTGATTCCCCGCCTCTGATTCCCCGCATCAGATTCTCCAGCTCTGATTCCCTGCCTCAGATTCCCTGCCTCAGATTCCCTGCCTACCATTCCCCGCCTCTGAATCCCCGCCTCTGATACCACGCCTCTGATTCCCCGCCTCTGAATCCAAGCCTCTGAATCCCCGCCTCTGATTCCCCGACTCTGTTTCCCCGCCTCTGTTTCCCCGCCTCTGATTCCCCATCTCTGATTCCCTGCCTCTGATTACCCGCCTCACTTTCCGCGCAACTTTCCCAGCCTCCGTTTCCCCACATCTCTTTCCCCGCCTCAGATTCCACGCCTCTGATTCCCCGCCTCTGATTCCCCACATTTCATTCCACGCCTCTCTTTCCCTGCCTCTATTTCCGCGCCTCTTTCTCTGCCTCTCTTTCCCCACATCTCTTTTCCTCCCTCTGATTCCCCACCTCTGATTCCCCTCCTCTGATTCCCTGCCTCAAATTCCCTGCCTCTGATTCCCCGCCTCTGATTCCCCGCCTCTGATTCCCCTCCTCTGATTCCCTGCCTCTGATTCTCTGCCTCTGATTCCCTGCCTCTGATACCCCGCCTCTGATTCCCTGCCTCTGATTCCCTGCCTCTGATTCCGCGCCTCTGATTCCACGCCTCTCTTTCCGTGTCTCTGATTCCCCGCCTCTGATTCCCTGCCTCTGATACCCTGCCTCTCATTCCCTGCCTCTATTTCCGTGCATCTATCTCTGCATCTTGTTTCCCACATCTCATTTCCCCCCTCTGATAAACCGCCTCTGATTCCATGCCTGTGATTCCCTGCCTCAGATTCCCCGCCTCAGATTCCCCGACTCAGATTCCCCCTCTCAGATTCCCCGCCTCAGATTCCCTGCCTCAGATTCCCTGCCTCAGATTCCCTGCCTCAGATTCCCTGCCTCAGATTCCCTTCATCTGATTCCCTTCATTTGATTCCCTGCATCTGATTCCCCGCCTCAGATTCCCCGCCTCTGATTCCCCGCCTCTGATTCCCCACCTCTGATTCCCTGCCTCAAATTCCCTGGCTCATATTCCCTGCTTCAGATACCCTGCCTCAGATTCCCTGCCTATGATTCCCTGCATCTGATTCCCCGCCTCTGATTCCCCGCCTCTGATTCCCCGCCTCTGATTCCCCGCCTCTGATGCCCTGCCTCAGTTTCCCCGGCTCTGATTCCCTGCATCAGCTTCCCTGCCTCATATTCCCTGCCTCTGATTCCCCGCCTCTGATTCCCTGCCTCTGATTCCCCGCCTCTGATTCCCTGCCTCAGATTCCCTGCCTCAGATTCCCTGCCTCAGATTCCCTGCCTCTGATTCCCCGCCTCTGATTCCCAGCCTCTGATTCCCTGCCTCAGATTCCCTGCCTCTGATTCTCCGCCTCTTATTCCCCACCTCATATTCCCCGCCTCAGATTCCCCGGCTCTGATTCCCTGCCTCAGATTCCCTGCCTCAAATTCCCTGCCTCTGATTCCCCGCATCTGATTCCCCGCCTCTGATTCCCCGCCTCTGATTCCTCGCATCTGATTCCCCGCCTCTGATTCCCCACCTCTGATTCCACGCCTCTGATTCCCCGCCTCTGATTCCCCGCCTCAGATTCCCCAGCTCTGATTCCCTGCCTCAGATTCCCTGCCTCAGATTCCCTGCGTCCGATTCCCCGCCTCTGAATCCCAGCCTCAGAATCCCCGCCTCCGATTCCCCGCCTCTGTTTCCCCGCCTCGGATTCCCCGCCTCTGATTCCCCGCCTCTGATTCCCTGCCTCTGATTACCCGCCTCCCTTTCAGCGCAACTTTCCCGGCCTCCGTTTCCCCACTTCTCTTTCCCCGCCTCAGATTCCACGCCTCTGATTCCCTGCATCAGATTCCCTGCCTCAGATTCCCTGCCTCTGACTCCCTGCATCAGATTCCCTGCCTCTGATTCCCCGCCTCTGATTCCCCGCTTCTGATTCCCCGCCTCTGATTCCCCGCCTCAGATTCCTTGCCTATGATTCCCTGCCTCTGATTCCCTGCCTCTGATTCCCTGACTCTGATTCCCTGCCACTGATTCCCTGCCCCTGATTCCCTGCCTCTGATTCCGCGCTTCTGATTCCACGCCTCTCTTTCCGTGTCTCTGATTCCGCGCCTCTGACTCCCTGCCTCTGATACCCTGCCTCTCTTTGCCTGCCTCTATATCCGTGCCTCTTTCTCTGCATCTCGTTTACCACATCTCATTTCCCCACACTGATAACCCGCCTCTGATTCCCCGCCTCTGATTCCCCGCCTCTGATTCCCCACCTCTGATTCCCCACCTCTGGTTCCCCGCCTCTGATTCCCCGCCTCTGATTCCCCACCTCAGATTTCCCGGCTCTGATTCCCTGCCTCAGATTCCCTGCGACAGATTCCCTGCCTCAGATTCCCTGCCTCTGATTCCCCGCCTCTTATTCCCCACCTCTTATTCCCCGCCTCAGATTCCCCGGCTCTGATTCCCTGCCTCAGATTCCCTGCCTCAAATTCCCTGCCTCTGATTCCCCGCATCTGATTCCCCGCCTGTGATTCCCCGCCTCTGATTCCTCGCATCTGATTCCCAGCCTCTGATTCCCCGCCTCTGATTCCACGCCTCTGATTCCCCGCCTCTGATTCCCCGCCTCAGATTCTCCAGCTCTGATTCCCTGCCTCAGATTCCCTTCCTCAGATTCCCTGCCTCCGATTCCCCGCCTCTGATTTCCCGCCTCTGATACCCCGCCTCTGATTCCCCGCATCTGAATCCCAGCCTCTGAATCCACGCCTCTGATTCCCCGCCTCTGTTTCCCCGCCTCGGATTCCCCACCTCTGATTGCCCGCCTCCCTTTCCGCGCAACTTTCCCGGACTCCGTTTCCCCACATCTCTTTCCCCGCCTCAGATTCCACGCCTCTGATTCCCCGCCTCTGATTCCCCACCTTTCATTCCCCGCCTCTCTTTCCCTGCCTCTATTTCCGCGCCTCTTTCTCTGCCTCTCTTTCCCCACATCTCTTTTCTTCCCTCTGATTCCCCGCCTCTGATTCCCCTCCTCTGATTCCCTGCCTCTGATTCCCTGCCTCTGATTCCCCGCCTCTGATTCCCCACCTCTGATTCACCTCCTCTGATTCCCTGCCTCTGATTCCTTGCCTCTTATTCCCTGCCTCTGATTCCCCGCCTCTGATTCCCTGCCTCTGATTCCCTGCCTCTGATTCCCTGCCTCTGATTCCGGTCCTCTGATTCAAAGCCTCTCTTTCCGTGTCTCTGATTCCCCGCCTCTGATTCCCTGCCTCTGATACCCTGCCTCTCATTCCCTACCTCTATTTCCGTGCATCATTCTCTGCATCTTGTTTCCCACATCTCATTTCCCCCCTCTGATAACCCGCCTCTGATTCCATGCCTGTGATTCCCTGCCTCAGATTCCCCGCTTCAGATTCCCCTACTCAGATTCCCCGCCTCAGATTTCCCGCCTCAGATTCCCTGCCTCAGATTCCCTGCCTCAGATTCCCTGCCTCAGATTCCCAGCCTCAGATTCCCTTCATCTGATTCCCTTCATTTGATTCCCTGCGTCTGATTCCCGGCCTCTGATTCCCCGCCTCTGATTCCCCGCCTCTGATTCCCCACCTCTGATTCCCTGCCTCAGATTCCCTTGCTCAGATTCCCTGCTTCAGATTCCCTGCCTCAGATTCCCTGCCACTGATTCCCCGCATCTGATTCCCCGCCTCTGATTCCCCACTTCTGATTCCCGCCTCTGATTCCCTGCCTCTGATTCCCCGCCTCTGAATCCCCGCCTCTGATTCCTCGCCTCTGATTCCCTGCCTCAGATTCCCCGGCTCTGATTCCATGCCTCAGATTCCCTGCCTCAGATTCCCTGCCTCCGATTCCCCGCCTCTGATTCCCCGCCTATGATTCCCCGCCTCTGATTCCCAGCCTCTGAATCCCCACCTCTGAATCCCCGCCTCTGATTCCCCGCCTCTGATTCCACGCCTCTGATTCCCCGCCTCTGATTCCAGGCCTCTTATTCCCCGCCTCTGATTCCCCACCTCTGATTGCCCGCCTCTGATTCCCCGCCTCTGATTTCCCGCCTCTGATTCCCCACCTCTGTCTGTATGCCTCTCTTTCGCCTCCGCTTTTTCCCCTACACTTTTTCCGCGCCTCTCTTTCCCTCCCTCAATTTCAACAACTCTGTTTGATCTGTTCTGTGTAACTCATTTTCAACACACAATTTCCAACCACTATGTTTCACCCATCACTTTCCCCGCTTCTATTTCTCCGCCTATGTTTACCCACCTCTGTTTACCCACCTGTTTCACCGCCTCTGATTCCCCACCTATGATTCCCCACCTCTGTCTCTACGCCTCTCTTTCGCCTCCACTCTTTCCCCTCCACTCTTTCCGTGCCTGTCTTTCCCTCCCTCAATTTCAACAACACTCTTTGATCTGTTTTGTGTACCTGATTTTAAACACACAAGTTCCAACCACTATGTTTTGCCCGCCTCTTTCACCGCCTCTATTTATCCACCTATGTTTACCTGCCTCTGTTTACCCGCCTGTTTCCCCGCCTCTGATTCCCCACCTTTCATTCCCCGCCTCGCTTTCCCTGCCTCTATTTCCGCGCCTCTTTCACTGCCTCTCTTTCCCCACATCTCTTTTCCTCCCGCTGATTCCCCGCCTCTGATTCCCCGCCTCTGATTCCCTGCCTCTGATTCCCCGCCTCTGATTCCCTGCCTCAGATTCCCTGCCTCAGATTCCCTGCCTCAGATTCCCTGCCTCTGATTCCCCGCCTCTGATTCCCCGCCTCTTATTCCCCGCCTCTGATTCCCCGCCTCTGATTCCCCGCCTCTGATGCCCTGCCTCAGATTCCCCGGCTCTAATTCCCTGCATAAGCTTCCCTGCCTCATATTCCCTGCCTCTGATTCCCCGCCTCTGATTCCCTGCCTCTGATTCCCCGCCTCTGATTCCCTGCCTCAGATTCCCTGCCTCAGATTCCCTGCCTCAGATTCCCTGCCTCTGATTCCCCGCCTCTGATTCCCTGCCTCTGATTCCCTGCCTCAGATTCCCTGCCTCTGATTCCCCGCCTCTTATTCCCCACCTCATATTCCCCGCCTCAGATTCCCCGGCTCTGATTCCCTGCCTCAGATTCCCTGCCTCAAATTCCCTGCCTTTGATTCCCCGCATCTGATTCCCCGCCTCTGATTCCCCGCCTCTGATTCCTCGCATCTGATTCCCCGCCTCTGAATCCCCACCTCTGATTCCACGCCTCTGATTCCCCGCCTCTGATTCCCCGCCTCAGATTCCCCAGCTCTGATTCCCTGCCTCAGATTCCCTGCCTCAGATTCCCTGCGTCCGATTCCCCGCCTCTGAATCCCAGCCTCTGAATCCCCGCCTCTGATTCCCCGCCTCTGTTTCCCCGCCTCGGATTCCCCGCCTCTGATTCCACGCCTCTGATTCCCTGCCTCTGATTACCCGCCTCCCTTTCCGCGCAACTTTCCCGGCCTCCGTTTCCCCACTTCTCTTTCCCCGCCTCAGATTCCACGCCTCTGATTCCCCACCTTTCATTCCCCGCCTCTCTTTCCCTGCCCCTATTTCCGCGCCTCTTTCTCTGCCTCTCTTTCCCCACATCTCTTTTCCTCCCACTGATTCCCCGCCTCTGATTCCCCTCCTCTGATTCCCCGCCTCTGATTCCCCGCCTTTGATTCCCCTCCTCTGATTCCCTGCCTCTGATTCCCTGCCTCTGATTCCCTGCCTCTGATTCCCCGCCTCTGATTCCCTGCCTCTGATTCCCTCCCTCTGATTCCCTGCCCCTGATCCCGGGCCTCTGATTCCACGCCTCTCTTTCCGTGTCTCTGATTCCCTGCCTCTGATACCCTGCCTCTCATTCCCTGCCTCTATTTCCGTGCATCTTTCTCTGCATCTTGTTTCCCACATCTCATTTCCCCCCTCTGATAACCCGCCTCTGATTCCATGCCTGTGATTCCCTGCCTCAGATTCCCCGCCTCAGATTCCCCGCCTCAGATTCCCCGACTCAGATTCCCCTCCTCAGATTCCCCGCCTCAGATTCAATGCCTCAGATTCCCTGCCTCAGATTCCCTGCCTCAGATTCCCTGCCTCAGATTCCCTTCATCTGATTCCCTTCATTTGATTCCCTGCGTCTGATTCCCGGCCTCTGATTCCCCGCCTCTGATTCCCCGCCTCTGATTCCCCACCTCTGATTCCCTGCCTCAGATTCCCTGGCTCAGATTCCCTGCTTCAGATTCCCTGCCTCAGATTCCCTGCCACTGATTCCCCGCATCTGATTCCCCGCCTCTCATTCCCCGCTTCTGATTCCCGCCTCTGATTCCCTGCCTCTGATTCCCCGCCTCTGAATCCCCGCCTCTGATTCCTCGCCTTTGATTCACTGCCTCAGATTCCCCGGCTCTGATTCCATGCCTCAGATTCCCTGCCTCAGATTCCCTGCCTCCGATTCCCCGCCTCTGATTCCGCGCCTATGATTCCCCGCCTCTGATTCCCAGCCTCTGAATCCCCACCTCTGAATCCCCGCCTCTGATTCCCCGCCTCTGATTCCCCGCCTCTGATTCCACGCCACTGATTCCCCGCCTCTGATTCCAGGCCCCTTATTCCCCGCCTCTGATTCCCCACCTCTGATTGCCTGCCACTGATTTCCCGCCTCTGATTCCCCGCCTCTGATTCCCCGCCTCTGATTCCCCACCTCTGTCTGTATGCCTCTCTTTCGCCTCCGCTTGTTCCCCTACACTTTTTCCGCGCCTCTCTTTCCCTCCCTCAATTTCAACAACTCTGTTTGATCTGTTCTGTGTACCTCATTTTCAACATACAATTTCCAACCACTATGTTTCACCCATCACTTTCCCCGCCTCTATTTCTCCGCCTATGTTTACCCACCTCTGTTTACCCACCTGTTTCACCGCCTCTGATTCCCCGCGTATGATTCCCCACCTATGTCTCTACGCCTCTCTTTCGCCTCCACTCTTTCCCCTCCACTCTTTCCGTGCCTGTCTTTCCCTCCCTCAATTTCAACAACACTGTTTGATCTGTTTTGTGTACCTGATTTTAAACACACAAGTTCCAACCACTATGTTTTGCCCGCCTCTTTCCCCGCCTCTATTTATCCACCTATGTTTACCTGCCTCTGTTTACCCGCCTGTTTCACCGCCTCTCATTCCCAACCTCAGATTCCCCGCCTCTGATTCCCTGCCTCTGATTCCCCGGCTCTGATTCCCTGCCTCAGATTCCCTGCCTCAAATTCCCTGCCTCTGTTTCCCCGCTTCTGATTCCCCACCTCTGATTCCTCGCCTCTGATTCCTCGCATCTGATTCCCCGCCTCTGATTCCCCGCCTCTGATTCCACGCCTCTGATTCCCCGCCTCTGATTCCCCGCCTCTGATTCCCCGCCTTTGATTCCCCTCCTCTGATTCCCTGCCTCTGATTCCCTGCCTCTGATTCCCTGCCTCTGATTCCCCGCCTCTGATTCCCTGCCTCTGATTCCCTGCTTCTGATTCCCTGCCCCTGATCCCGGGCCTCTGATTCCACGCCTCTCTTTCCATGTCTCTGATTCCCTGCCTCTGATACCCTGCCTCACATTCCCTGCCTCTATTTCCGTGCATCTTTCCCTGCATCTTGTTTCCCACATCTCATTTCCCCCCTCTGATAACCCGCCTCTGATTCCATGCCTGTGATTCCCTGCCTCAGATTCCCCGCCTCAGATTCCCCGCCTCAGATTCCCCGACTCAGATTCCCCGCCTCAGATTCCCCGCCTCAGATTCCCTGCCTCAGATTCCCTGCCTCAGATTCCCTGCCTCAGATTCCCTGCCTCAGATTCCCTTCATCTGATTCCCTTCATTTGATTCCCTGCGTCTGATTCCCGGCCTCTGATTCCCCGCCTCTGATTCCCCGCCTCTGATTCCCCACCTCTGATTCCCTGCCTCAGATTCCCTGGCTCAGATTCCCTGCTTCAGATTCCCTGCCTCAGATTCCCTGCCACTGATTCCCCGTATCTGATTCCCCGCCTCTCATTCCCCGCTTCTGATTCCCGCCTCTGATTCCCTGCCTCTGATTCCCCGCCTCTGAATCCCCGCCTCTGATTCCTCGCCTTTGATTCACTGCCTCAGATTCCCCGGCTCTGATTCCATGCCTCAGATTCCCTGCCTCAGATTCCCCGCCTCTGATTCCCCGCCTCTGATTCCCCGCCTCTGATTCCACGCCACTGATTCCCCGCCTCTGATTCCAGGCCCCTTATTCCCCGCCTCTGATTCCCCACCTCTGATTGCCTGCCACTGATTGCCCGCCTCTGATTCCCCGCCTCTGATTCCCCGCCTCTGATTCCCCACCTCTGTCTGTATGCCTCTCTTTCGCCTCCGCTTGTTGCCCTACACTTTTTCCGCGCCTCTCTTTCCCTCCCTCAATTTCAACAACTCTGTTTGATCTGTTCTGTGTACCTCATTTTCAACATACAATTTCCAACCACTATCTTTCACCCATCACTTTCCCCGCCTCTATTTCTCCGCCTATGTTTACCCACCTCTGTTTACCCACCTGTTTCACCGCCTCTGATTCCCCGCGTATGATTCCCCACCTCTGTCTCTACGCCTCTCTTTCGCCTCCACTCTTTCCGCTCCACTCTTTCCGTGCCTGTATTTCCCTCCCTCAATTTCAACAACACTGTTTGATCTGTTTTGTGTACCTGATTTTAAACACACAAGTTCCAACCACTATGTTTTGCCCGCCTCTTTCCCCGCCTCTATTTATCCACCTATGTTTACCTGCCTCTGTTTACCCGCCTGTTTCACCGCCTCTCATTCCCAACCTCAGATTCCCCGCCTCTGATTCCCTGCCTCTGATTACCCGGCTCTGATTCCCTGCCTCAGATTCCCTGCCTCAAATTCCCTGCCTCTGTTTCCCCGCTTCTGATTCCCCGCCTCTGATTCCCCGCCTCTGATTCCTCGCATCTGATTCCCCGCCTCTGATTCCCCGCCTCTGATTCCACGCCTCTGATTCCCCGCCTCTGATTCCCCGCCTCTGATTCCCCGCCTTTGATTCCCCTCCTCTGATTCCCTGCCTCTGATTCCCTGCCTCTGATTCCCTGCCTCTGATTCCCCGCCTCTGATTCCCTGCCTCTGATTCCCTGCCTCTGATTCCCTGCCCCTGATCCCGGGCCTCTGATTCCACGCCTCTCTTTCCGTGTCTCTGATTCCCTGCCTCTGATACCCTGCCTCTCATTCCCTGCCTCTATTTCCGTGCATCTTTCTCTGCATCTTGTTTCCCACATCTCATTTCCCCCCTCTGATAACCCGCCTCTGATTCCATGCCTGTGATTCCCTGCCTCAGATTCCCCGCCTCAGATTCCCCGCCTCAGATTCCCCGACTCAGATTCCCCGCCTCAGATTCCCCGCCTCAGATTCCCTGCCTCAGATTCCCTGCCTCAGATTCCCTGCCTCAGATTCCCTGCCTCAGATTCCCTTCATCTGATTCCCTTCATTTGATTCCCTGCGTCTGATTCCCGGCCTCTGATTCCCCGCCTCTGATTCCCCGCCTCTGATTCCCCACCTCTGATTCCCTGCCTCAGATTCCCTGGCTCAGATTCCCTGCTTCAGATTCCCTGCCTCAGATTCCCTGCCACTGATTCCCCGCATCTGATTCCCCGCCTCTCATTCCCCGCTTCTGATTCCCGCCTCTGATTCCCTGCCTCTGAATCCCCGCCTCTGAATCCCCGCCTCTGATTCCTCGCCTTTGATTCACTGCCTCAGATTCCCCGGCTCTGATTCCATGCCTCAGATTCCCTGCCTCAGATTCCCTGCCTCCGATTCCCCACCTCTGATTCCGCGCCTATGATTCCCCGCCTCTGATTCCCAGCCTCTGAATCCCCACCTCTGAATCCCCGCCTCTGATTCCCCGCCTCTGATTCCCCGCCTCTGATTCCACGCCACTGATTCCCCGCCTCTGATTCCAGGCCTCTTATTCCCCGCCTCTGATTCCCCACCTCTGATTGCCTGCCACTGATTGCCCGCCTCTGATTCCCCGCCTCTGATTCCCCGCGTATGATTCCCCACCTCTGTCTCTACGCCTCTCTTTCGCCTCCACTCTTTCCCCTCCACTCTTTCCGTGCCTGTCTTTCCCTCCCTCAATTTCAACAACACTGTTTGATCTGTTTTGTGTACCTGATTTTAAACACACAAGTTCCAACCACTATGTTTTGCCCGCCTCTTTCCCCGCCTCTATTTATCCACCTATGTTTACCTGCCTCTGTTTACCCGCCTGTTTCACCGCCTCTCATTCCCAACCTCAGATTCCCCGCCTCTGATTCCCTGCCTCTGATTCCCCGGCTCTGATTCCCTGCCTCAGATTCCCTGCCTCAAATTCCCTGCCTCTGATTCCCCGCATCTGATTCCCCGCCTCTGATTCCCCGCCTCTGATTCCTCGCATCTGATTCCCCGCCTCTGATTCCCCGCCTCTGATTCCACGCCTCTGATTCCCCGCCTCTGATTCCCCGCATCAGATTCTCCAGCTCTGATTCCCTGCCTCAGATTCCTTGCCTCAGATTCCCTGCCTACCATTCCCCGCCTCTGATTCCCCGCCTCAGATTCCCCGCCTCTGATTCCCCGCCTCTGAATCCCAGCCTCTGAATCCCCGCCTCTGATTCCCCGCCTCTGTTTCCCCGCCTCTGTTTCCCCGCCTCTGATTCCCCATCTCAGATTCCCTGCCTCTGATTACCCGCCTCCCTTTCCGCGCAACTTTCCCGGCCTCCGTTTCCCCACATCTCTTTCCCCGCCTCAGATTCCACGCCTCTGATTCCCCGCCTCTGATTCCCCACATTTCATTCCACGCCTCTCTTTCCCCACATTTCATTCCACGCCTCTCTTTCCCTGCCTCTATTTCCGCGCCTCTTTCTCTGCCTCTCTTTCCCCACATCTCATTTCCTCCCTCTGATTCCCCACCTCTGATTCCCCTCCTCTGATTCTCTGCCTCAAATTCCCTGCCTCTGATACCCCGCCTCTGATTCCCTGCCTCTGATTCCCTGCCTCTGATTCCCTCCCTCTGATTCCGCGCCTCTGATTCCACGCCTCTCTTTCCGTGTCTCTGATTCCCCGCCTCTGATTCCCTGCCTCTGATACCCTGCCTCTCATTCCCTGCCTCTATTTCCGTGCATCTTTCTCTGCATCTTGTTTCCCACATCTCATTTCCCCCCTCTGATAAACCGCCTCTGATTCCATGCCTGTGATTCCCTGCCTCAGATTCCCCGCCTCAGATTCCCCGACTCAGATTCCCCCTCTCAGATTCCCCGCCTCAGATTCCCTGCCTCAGATTCCCTGCCTCAGATTCCCTGCCTCAGATTCCCTGCCTCAGATTCCCTTCATCTGATTCCCTTCATTTGATTCCCTGCATCTGATTCCCCGCCTCAGATTCCCCGCCTCTGATTCCCCGCCTCTGATTCCCCACCTCTGATTCCCTGCCTCAAATTCCCTGGCTCATATTCCCTGCTTCAGATTCCCTGCCTCAGATTCCCTGCCTCTGATTCCCTGCATCTGATTCCCCGCCTCTGATTCCCCGCCTCTGATTCACCGCCTCTGATTCCCCGCCTCTGATGCCCTGCCTCAGTTTCCCCGGCTCTGATTCCCCGCATCAGCTTCCCTGCCTCATATTCCCTGCCTCTGATTCCCCGCCTCTGATTCCCTGCCTCTGATTCCCCGCCTCTGATTCCCTGCCTCAGATTCCCTGCCTCAGATTCCCTGCCTCAGATTCCCTGCCTCTGATTCCCCGCCTCTGATTCCCTGCCTCTGATTCCCTGCCTCAGATTCCCTGCCTCTGATTCTCAGCCTCTTATTCCCCACCTCATATTCCCCGCCTCAGATTCCCCGCCTCAGATTCCCCGACTCAGATTCCCAGCCTAAGATTCCCCGCCTCATATTCCCTGCCTCAGATTCCCTGCCTCAGATTCCCTTCATCTGATTCCCTTCATTTGATTCCCTGCGTCTGATTCCCGGCCTCTGATTCCCCGCCTCTGATTCCCTGGCTCAGATTCCCTGCTTCAGATTCCCTGCCTCAGATTCCCTGCCACTGATTCCCCGCATCTGATTCCCCGCCTCTCATTCCCCGCTTCTGATTCCCGCCTCTGATTCCCTGCCTCTGATTCCCCGCCTCTGAATCCCCGCCTCTGATTCCTCGCCTTTGATGCCCTGCCTCAGATTCCCCGGCTCTGATTCCATGCCTCAGATTCCCTGCCTCAGATTCCCTGCCTTCGATTCCCCGCCTCTGATTCCGCGCCTATGATTCCCCGCCTCTGATTCCCAGCCTCTGAATCCCCACCTCTGAATCCCCGCCTCTGATTCCCCGCCTCTGATTCCCCGCCTCTGATTCCACGCCACTGATTCCCCGCCTCTGATTCCAGGCCTCTTATTCCCCGCCTCTGATTCCCCACCTCTGATTGCCTGCCACTGATTGCCCGCCTCTGATTCCCCGCCTCTGATTCCCCGCCTCTGATTCCCCACCTCTGTCTGTATGCCTCTCTTTCGCCTCCGCTTGTTCCCCTACACTTTTTCCGCGCCTCTCTTTCCCTCCCTCAATTTCAACAACTCTGTTTGATCTGTTCTGTGTACCTCATTTTCAACATACAATTTCCAACCACTATGTTTCACCCATCACTTTCCCCGCCTCTATTTCTCCGCCTATGTTTACCCACCTCTGTTTACCCACCTGTTTCACCGCCTCTGATTCCCCGCGTATGATTCCCCACCTCTGTCTCTACGCCTCTCTTTCGCCTCCACTCTTTCCCCTCCACTCTTTCCGTGCCTGTCTTTCCCTCCCTCAATTTCAACAACACTGTTTGATCTGTTTTGTGTACCTGATTTTAAACACACAAGTTCCAACCACTATGTTTTGCCCGCCTCTTTCCCCGCCTCTATTTATCCACCTATGTTTACCTGCCTCTGTTTACCCGCCTGTTTCACCGCCTCTCATTCCCAACCTCAGATTCCCCGCCTCTGATTCCCTGCCTCTGATTCCCCGGCTCTGATTCCCTGCCTCAGATTCCCTGCCTCAAATTCCCTGCCTCTGATTCCCCGCATCTGATTCCCCGCCTCTGATTCCCCGCCTCTGATTCCTCGCATCTGATTCCCCGCCTCTGATTCCCCGCCTCTGATTCCACGCCTCTGATTCCCCGCCTCTGATTCCCCGCCTCTGAATCCCAGCCTCTGAATCCCCGCCTCTGATTCCCCGCCTCTGT
Source organism: Narcine bancroftii (assembly GCF_036971445.1). Taxonomy (NCBI): domain Eukaryota; kingdom Metazoa; phylum Chordata; class Chondrichthyes; order Torpediniformes; family Narcinidae; genus Narcine; species Narcine bancroftii. Next base: position 319,818,333 of record NC_091472.1, read on the forward strand.
TTCCCCGCCTCTGTTTCCCCGCCTCTGATTCCCCGTCTCTGATTCCTCGCATCTGATTCCCCGCCTCTGATTCCCCGCCTCTGATTCCCCGCCTCTGAATCCCAGCCTCTGAATCCCCGCCTCTGATTCCCCGCCTCTGTTTCCCCGCCTCTGTTTCCCCGCCTCTGATTCCCCGTCTCTGATTCCCTGCCTCTGATTACCCGCCTCCCTTTCCGCGCAACTTTCCCGGCCTCCGTTTCCCTACATCTCTTTCCCCGCCTCAGTTTCCAGGCCTCTGATTCCCCGCCTCTGATTCACCACATTTCATTCCACGCCTCTCTTTCCCTGCCTCTATTTCCGCGCCTCTTTCTCTGCCTCTCTTTCCCCACATCTCTTTTCCTCCCTCTGATTCCCCACCTCTGATTCCCCTCCTCTGATTCCCTGCCTCAAATTCCCTGCCTCTGATTCCCCGCCTCTGATTCCCCTCCTCTGATTCCCTGCCTCTGATTCTCTGCCTCTGATTCCCTGCCTCTGATACCCCGCCTCTGATTCCCTGCCTCTGATTCCCTGCCTCTGATTCCCTGCCTCTGATTCCGCGCCTCTGATTCCACGCCTCTCTTTCCGTGTCTCTGATTCCCCGCCTCTGATTCCCTGCCTCTGATACCCTGCCTCTCATTCCCTGCCTCTATTTCCGTGCATCTTTCTCTGCATCTTGTTTCCCACATCTCATTTCCCCCCTCTGATAAACCGCCTCTGATTCCATGCCTGTGATTCCCTGCCTCAGATTCCCCGCCTCAGATTCCCCGACTCAGATTCCCCCTCTCAGATTCCCCGCCTCAGATTCCCTGCCTCAGATTCCCTGCCTCAGATTCCCTGCCTCAGATTCCCTGCCTCAGATTCCCTTCATCTGATTCCCTTCATTTGATTCCCTGCGTCTGATTCCCCGCCTCAGATTCCCCGCCTCTGATTCCCCGCCTCTGATTCCCCACCTCTGATTCCCTGCCTCAAATTCCCTGGCTCATATTCCCTGCTTCAGATTCCCTGCCTCAGATTCCCTGCCTCTGATTCCCTGCATCTGATTCCCCGCCTCTGATTCCCCGCCTCTGATTCCCCGCCTCTGATTCCCCGCCTCTGATGCCCTGCCTCAGTTTCCCCGGCTCTGATTCCCTGCATCAGCTTCCCTGCCTCATATTCCCTGCCTCTGATTCCCCGCCTCTGATTCCCTGCCTCTGATTCCCCGCCTCTGATTCCCTGCCTCAGATTCCCTGCCTCAGATTCCCTGCCTCAGATTCCCTGCCTCTGATTCCCCGCCTCTGATTCCCTGCCTCTGATTCCCTGCCTCAGATTCCCTGCCTCTGATTCTCCACCTCTTATTCCCCACCTCATATTCCCCGCCTCACATTCCCCGACCTAGATTCCCCGACTCAGATTCCTCGCCTCAGATTCCCCGCCTCAGATTCCCTGCCTCAGATTCCCTGCCTCAGATTCCCTGCCTCAGATTCCCTGCCTCAGATTCCCTTCATCTGATTCCCTTCATTTGATTCCCTGCGTCTGATTCCCGGCCTCTGATTCCCCGCCTCTGATTCCCCGCCTCTGATTCCCCACCTCTGATTCCCTCCCTCAGATTCCCTGGCTCAGATTCCCTTCTTCAGATTCCCTGCCTCAGATTCCCTGCCACTGATTCCCCGCATCTGATTCCCCGCCTCTCTTTCCCCGCTTCTGATTCCCGCCTCTGATTCCCTGCCTCTGATTCCCCGCCTCTGAATCCCCGCCTCTGATTCCTCGCCTTTGATTCCCTGCCTCAGATTCCCCGGCTCTGATTCCATGCCTCAGATTCCCTGCCTCAGATTCCCTGCCTCCGATTCCCCGCCTCTGATTCCGCGCCTATGATTCCCCGCCTCTGATTCCCAGCCTCTGAATCCCCGCCTCTGATTCCCCGTCTCTGATTCCCTGCCTCTGATTACCCGCCTCCCTTTCCGCGCAACTTTCCCGGCCTCCGTTTCCCTACATCTCTTTCCCCGCCTCAGTTTCCAGGCCTCTGATTCCCCGCCTCTGATTCACCACATTTCATTCCACGCCTCTCTTTCCCTGCCTCTATTTCCGCGCCTCTTTCTCTGCCTCTCTTTCCCAACATCTCTTTTCCTCCCTCTGATTCCCCACCTCTGATTCCCCTCCTCTGATTCCCTGCCTCAAATTCCCTGCCTCTGATTCCCCGCCTCTGATTCCCCTCCTCTGATTCCCTGCCTCTGATTCTCTGCCTCTGATTCCCTGCCTCTGATACCCCGCCTCTGATTCCCTGCCTCTGATTCCCTGCCTCTGATTCCCTGCCTCTGATTCCGCGCCTCTGATTCCACGCCTCTCTTTCCGTGTCTCTGATTCCCCGCCTCTGATTCCCTGCCTCTGATACCCTGCCTCTCATTCCCTGCCTCTATTTCCGTGCATCTTTCTCTGCATCTTGTTTCCCACATCTCATTTCCCCCCTCTGATAAACCGCCTCTGATTCCATGCCTGTGATTCCCTGCCTCAGATTCCCCGCCTCAGATTCCCCGACTCAGATTCCCCCTCTCAGATTCCCCGCCTCAGATTCCCTGCCTCAGATTCCCTGCCTCAGATTCCCTGCCTCAGATTCCCTGCCTCAGATTCCCTTCATCTGATTCCCTTCATTTGATTCCCTGCGTCTGATTCCCCGCCTCAGATTCCCCGCCTCTGATTCCCCGCCTCTGATTCCCCACCTCTGATTCCCTGCCTCAAATTCCCTGGCTCATATTCCCTGCTTCAGATTCCCTGCCTCAGATTCCCTGCCTCTGATTCCCTGCATCTGATTCCCCGCCTCTGAATCCCCGCCTCTGATTCCCCGCCTCTGATTCCCCGCCTCTGATGCCCTGCCTCAGTTTCCCCGGCTCTGATTCCCTGCATCAGCTTCCCTGCCTCATATTCCCTGCCTCTGATTCCCCGCCTCTGATTCCCTGCCTCTGATTCCCCGCCTCTGATTCCCTGCCTCAGATTCCCTGCCTCAGATTCCCTGCCTCAGATTCCCTGCCTCTGATTCCCCGCCTCTGATTCCCTGCCTCTGATTCCCTGCCTCAGATTCCCTGCCTCTGATTCTCCACCTCTTATTCCCCACCTCATATTCCCCGCCTCACATTCCCCGACTCAGATTCCCCGACTCAGATTCCTCGCCTCAGATTCCCCGCCTCAGATTCCCTGCCTCAGATTCCCTGCCTCAGATTCCCTGCCTCAGAATCCCTGCCTCAGATTCCCTTCATCTGATTCCCTTCATTTGATTCCCTGCGTCTGATTCCCGGCCTCTGATTCCCCGCCTCTGATTCCCCGCCTCTGATTCCCCACCTCTGATTCCCTGCCTCAGATTCCCTGGCTCAGATTCCCTGCTTCAGATTCCCTGCCTCAGATTCCCTGCCACTGATTCCCCGCATCTGATTCCCCGCCTCTCATTCCCCGCTTCTGATTCCCGCCTCTGATTCCCTGCCTCTGATTCCCCGCCTCTGAATCCCCGCCTCTGATTCCTCGCCTTTGATTCCCTGCCTCAGATTCCCCGGCTCTGATTCCATGCCTCAGATTCCCTGCCTCAGATTCCCTGCCTCCGATTCCCCGCCTCTGATTCCGCGCCTATGATTCCCCGCCTCTGATTCCCAGCCTCTGAATCCCCACCTCTGAATCCCCGCCTCTGATTCCCCGCCTCTGATTCCCCGCCTCTGATTCCACGCCACTGATTCCCCGCCTCTGATTCCAGGCCTCTTATTCCCCGCCTCTGATTCCCCACCTCTGATTGCCTGCCACTGATTGCCCGCCTCTGATTCCCCGCCTCTGATTCCCCGCCTCTGATTCCCCACCTCTGTCTGTATGCCTCTCTTTCGCCTCCGCTTGTTCCCCTACACTTTTTCCGCGCCTCTCTTTCCCTCCCTCAATTTCAACAACTCTGTTTGATCTGTTCTGTGTACCTCATTTTCAACATACAATTTCCAACCACTATGTTTCACCCATCACTTTCCCCGCCTCTATTTCTCCGCCTATGTTTACCCACCTCTGTTTACCCACCTGTTTCACCGCCTCTGATTCCCCGCGTATGATTCCCCACCTCTGTCTCTACGCCTCTCTTTCGCCTCCACTCTTTCCCCTCCACTCTTTCCGTGCCTGTCTTTCCCTCCCTCAATTTCAACAACACTGTTTGATCTGTTTTGTGTACCTGATTTTAAACACACAAGTTCCAACCACTATGTTTAGCCCGCCTCTTTCCCCGCCTCTATTTATCCACCTATGTTTACCTGCCTCTGTTTACCCGCCTGTTTCACCGCCTCTCATTCCCAACCTCAGATTCCCCGCCTCTGATTCCCTGCCTCTGATTCCCCGACTCTGATTCCCTGCCTCAGATTCCCTGCCTCAAATTCCCTGCCTCTGATTCCCCGCATCTGATTCCCCGCCTCTGATTCCCCGCCTCTGATTCCTCGCATCTGATTCCCCGCCTCTGATTCCCCGCCTCTGATTCCACGCCTCTGATTCCCCGCCTCTGATTCCCCGCATCAGATTCTCCAGCTCTGATTCCCTGCCTCAGATACCTTGCCTCAGATTCCCTGCCTACAATTCCCCGCCTCTGATTCCCCGCCTCTGATTCCCCGCCTCTGATTCCCCGCCTCTGAATCCCAGCCTCTGAATCCCCGCCTCTGATTCCCCGCCTCTGTTTCCCCGCCTCTGTTTCCCCGCCTCTGATTCCCCGTCTCTGATTCCCTGCCTCTGATTACCCGCCTCCCTTTCCGCGCAACTTTCCCGGCCTCCGTTTCCCCACATCTCTTTCCCCGCCTCAGATTCCACGCCTCTGATTCCCCGCCTCAGATTCCCCACATTTCATTCCACGCCTCTCTTTCCCTGCCTCTATTTCCACGCCTCTTTCTCTGCCTCTCTTTCCCCACATCTCTTTTCCTCCCTCTGATTCCCCACCTCTGATTCCCCTCCTCTGATTCCCTGCCTCAAATTCCCTGCCTCTGATTCCCCGCCTCTGATTCCCCGCCTCTGATTCCCCTCCTCTGATTCCCTGCCTCTGATTCTCTGCCTCTGATTCCCTGCCTCTGATACCCCGCCTCTGATTCCCTGCCTCTGATTCCCTGCCTCTGATTCCCTGCATCTGATTACGCGCCTCTGATTCCACGCCTCTCTTTCCGTGTCTCTGATTCCCCGCCTCTGATTCCCTGCCTCTGATACCCTGCCTCTCATTCCCTGCCTCTATTTCCGTGCATCTTTCTCTGCATCTTGTTTCCCACATCTCATTTCCCCCCTCTGATAAACCGCCTCTGATTCCATGCCTGTGATTCCCTGCCTCATATTCCCCGCCTCAGATTCCCCGACTCAGATTCCCCCTCTCAGATTCCCCGCCTCAGATTCCCTGCCTCAGATTCCCTGCCTCAGATTCCCTGCCTCAGATTCCCTGCCTCAGATTCCCTTCATCTGATTCCCTTCATTTGATTCACTGCGTCTGATTCCCCGCCTCAGATTCCCCGCCTCTGATTCCCCGCCTCTGATTCCCCACCTCTGATTCCCTGCCTCAAATTCCCTGGCTCATATTCCCTGCTTCAGATTCCCTGCCTCAGATTCCCTGCCTCTGATTCCCTGCATCTGATTCCCCGCCTCTGATTCCCCGCCTCTGATTCCCCGCCTCTGATTCCCCGCCTCTGATGCCCTGCCTCAGTTTCCCCGGCTCTGATTCCCTGCATCAGCTTCCCTGCCTCATATTCCCTGCCTCTGATTCCCCGCCTCTGATTCCCTGCCTCTGATTCCCCGCCTCTGATTCCCTGCCGCAGATTCCCTGCCTCAGATTCCCTGCCTCCGATTCCCTGCCTCTGATTCCCCGCCTCTGATTCCCTGCCTCTGATTCCCTGCCTCAGATTCCCTGCCTCTGATTCTCCGCCTCTTATTCCCCACCTCATATTCCCCGCCTCAGATTCCCCGCCTCAGATTCCCCGACTCAGATTCCCTGCCTAAGATTCCCCGCCTCAGATTCCCTGCCTCAGATTCCCTGCCTCAGATTCCCTGCCTCAGATTCCCTGCCTCAGATTCCCTTCATCTGATTCCCTTCATTTGATTCCCTGCGTCTGATTCCCGGCCTCTGATTCCCCGCCTCTGATTCCCCGCCTCTGATTCCCCACCTCTGATTCCCTGCCTCAGATTCCCTGGCTCAGATTCCCTGCTTCAGATTCCCTGCCTCAGATTCCCTGCCACTGATTCCCCGCATCTGATTCCCCGCCTCTCATTCCCCGCTTCTGATTCCCGCCTCTGATTCCCTGCCTCTGATTCCCCGCCTCTGAATCCCCGCCTCTGATTCCTCGCCTTTGATGCCCTGCCTCAGATTCCCCGGCTCTGATTCCATGCCTCAGATTCCCTGCCTCAGATTCCCTGCCTCCGATTCCCCGCCTCTGATTCCGCGCCTATGATTCCCCGCCTCTGATTCCCAGCCTCTGAATCCCCACCTCTGAATCCCCGCCTCTGATTCCCCGCCTCTGATTCCCCGCCTCTGATTCCACGCCACTGATTCCCCGCCTCTGATTCCAGGCCTCTTATTCCCCGCCTCTGATTCCCCACCTCTGATTGCCTGCCACTGATTGCCCGCCTCTGATTCCCCGCCTCTGATTCCCCGCCTCTGATTCCCCACCTCTGTCTGTATGCCTCTCTTTCGCCTCCGCTTGTTCCCCTACACTTTTTCCGCGTCTCTCTTTCCCTCCCTCAATTTCAACAACTCTGTTTGATCTGTTCTGTGTACCTCATTTTCAACATACAATTTCCAACCACTATGTTTCACCCATCACTTTCCCCGCCTCTATTTCTCCGCCTATGTTTACCCACCTCTGTTTACCCACCTGTTTCACCGCCTCTGATTCCCCGCGTATGATTCCCCACCTCTGTCTCTACGCCTCTCTTTCGCCTCCACTCTTTCCCCTCCACTCTTTCCGTGCCTGTCTTTCCCTCCCTCAATTTCAACAACACTGTTTGATCTGTTTTGTGTACCTGATTTTAAACACACAAGTTCCAACCACTATGTTTTGCCCGCCTCTTTCCCCGCCTCTATTTATCCACCTATGTTTACCTGCCTCTGTTTACCCGCCTGTTTCACCGCCTCTCATTCCCAACCTCAGATTCCCCGCCTCTGATTCCCTGCATCTGATTCCCCGGCTCTGATTCCCTGCCTCAGATTCCCTGCCTCAAATTCCCTGCCTCTGATTCCCCGCATCTGATTCCCCGCCTCTGATTCCCCGCCTCTGATTCCTCGCATCTGATTCCCCGCCTCTGATTCCCCGCCTCTGATTCCACGCCTCTGATTCCCCGCCTCTGATTCCCCGCATCAGATTCTCCAGCTCTGATTCCCTGCCTCAGATTCCTTGCCTCAGATTCCCTGCCTACCATTCCCCGCCTCTGATTCCCCGCCTCTGATTCCCCGCCTCTGATTCCCCGCCTCTGAATCCCAGCCTCTGGATCCCCGCCTCTGATTCCCCGCCTCTGTTTCCCCGCCTCTGTTTCCCCGCCTCTGTTTCCCCGTCTCTGATTCCCTGCCTCTGATTACCCGCCTCCCTTTCCGCGCAACTTTCCCGGCCTCCGTTTCCCCACATCTCTTTCCCCGCCTCAGATTCCACGCCTCTGGTTCCCCGCCTCTGATTCCCCACATTTCATTCCACGCCTCTCTTTCCCTGCCTCTATTTCCGCGCCTCTTTCTCTGCCTCTCTTTCCCCACATCTCTTTTCCTCCCTCTGATTCCCCACCTCTGATTCCCCTCCTCTGATTCCCTGCCTCAAATTCCCTGCCTCTGATTCCCCGCCTCTGATTCCCCGCCTCTGATTCCCCTCCTCTGATTCCCTGCCTCTGATTCTCTGCCTCTGATTCCCTGCCTCTGATACCCCGCCTCTGATTCCCTGCCTCTGATTCCCTGCCTCTGATTCCCTGCCTCTGATTCCGCGCCTCTGATTCCACGCCTCTCTTTCCGTGTCTCTGATTCCCCGCCTCTGATTCCCTGCCTCTGATACCCTGCCTCTCATTCCCTGCCTCTATTTCCGTGCATCTTTCTCTGCATCTTGTTTCCCACATCTCATTTCCCCCCTCTGATAAACCGCCTCTGATTCCATGCCTGTGATTCCCTGCCTCAGATTCCCCGCCTCAGATTCCCCGACTCAGATTCCCCCTCTCAGATTCCCCGCCTCAGATTCCCTGCCTCAGATTCCCTGCCTCAGATTCCCTGCCTCAGATTCCCTGCCTCAGATTCCCTTCATCTGATTCCCTTCATTTGATTCCCTGCATCTGATTCCCCGCCTCAGATTCCCCGCCTCTGATTCCCCGCCTCTGATTCCCCACCTCTGATTCCGTGCCTCAAATTCCCTGGCTCATATTCCCTGCTTCAGATTCCCTGCCTCAGATTCCCTGCCTCTGATTCCCTGCATCTGATTCCCCGCCTCTGATTCCCCGCCTCTGATTCCCCGCCTCTGATTCCCCGCCTCTGATGCCCTGCCTCAGTTTCCCCGGCTCTGATTCCCTGCATCAGCTTCCCTGCCTCATATTCCCTGCCTCTGATTCCCCGCCTCTGATTCCCTGCCTCTGATTCCCCGCCTCTGATTCCCTGCCTCAGATTCCCTGCCTCAGATTCCCTGCCTCAGATTCCCTGCCTCTGATTCCCCGCCTCTGAATCCCTGCTCTGATTCCCTGCCTCAGATTCCCTGCCTCTGTTTCTCCGCCTCTTATTCCCCACCTCATATTCCCCGCCTCAGATTCCCCGGCTCTGATTCCCTGCCTCAGATTCCCTGCCTCAAATTCCCTGCCTCTGATTCCCCGCATCTGATTCCCCGCCTCTGATTCCCCGCCTCTGATTCCTCGCATCTGATTCCCCGCCTCTGATTCCCCACCTCTGATTCCACGCCTCTGATTCCCCGCCTCTGATTCCCCGCCTCAGATTCCCCAGCTCTGATTCCCTGCCTCAGATTCCCTGCCTCAGATTCCCTGCGTCCGATTCCCCGCCTCTGAATCCCAGCCTCTGAATCCCCGCCTCTGATTCCCCGCCTCTGTTTCCCCGCCTTGGATTCCCCGCCTCTGATTCCCCGCCTCTGATTCCCTGCCTCTGATTACCCGCCTCCCTTTCCGCGCAACTTTCCCGGCCTCCGTTTCCCCACTTATCTTTCCCCGCATCAGATTCCACGCATCTGATTCCCTGCATCAGATTCCCTGCCTCAGATTCCCTGCCTCTGACTCCCTGCATCAGATTCCCTGCCTCTGATTCCCCGCCTCTGATTCCCCGCTTCTGATTCCCCGCCTCTGATTCCCCGCCTCAGATTCCTTGCCTATGATTCCCTGCCTCTGATTCCCTGCCTCTGATTCCCTGACTCTGATTCCCTGCCTCTGATTCCCTGCCCCTGATTCCCTGCCTCTGATTCCCCGCCTCTGATTCCCCGCCTCTGATTCCACGCCTCTGATTCCCCGCCTCTGATTCCCCGCATCAGATTCTCCAGCTCTGATTCCCTGCCTCAGATTCCTTGCCTCAGATTCCCTGCCTACCATTCCCCGCCTCTGATTCCCCGCCTCAGATTCCCCGCCTCTGATTCCCCGCCTCTGAATCCCAGCCTCTGAATCCCCGCCTCTGATTCCCCGCCTCTGTTTCCCCGCCTCTGTTTCCCCGCCTCTGATTCCCCATCTCAGATTCCCTGCCTCTGATTACCCGCCTCCCTTTCCGCGCAACTTTCCCGGCCTCCGTTTCCCCACATCTCTTTCCCCGCCTCAGATTCCACGCCTCTGATTCCCCGCCTCTGATTCCCCACATTTCATTCCACGCCTCTCTTTCCCTGCCTCTATTTCCGCGCCTCTTTCTCTGCCTCTCTTTCCCCACATCTCTTTTCCTCCCTCTGATTCCCCACCTCTGATTACCCTCCTCTGATTCCCTGCCTCAAATTCCCTGCCTCTGATACCCCGCCTCTGATTCCCTGCCTCTGATTCCCTGCCTCTGATTCCCTCCCTCTGATTCCGCGCCTCTGATTCCACGCCTCTCTTTCCGTGTCTCTGATTCCCCGCCTCTGATTCCCTGCCTCTGATACCCTGCCTCTCATTCCCTGCCTCTATTTCCGTGCATCTTTCTCTGCATCTTGTTTCCCACATCTCATTTCCCCCCTCTGATAAACCGCCTCTGATTCCATGCCTGTGATTACCTGCCTCAGATTCCCCGCCTCAGATTCCCCGACTCAGATTCCCCCTCTCAGATTCCCCGCCTCAGATTCCCTGCCTCAGATTCCCTGCCTCAGATTCCCTGCCTCAGATTCCCTGCCTCAGATTCCCTTCATCTGATTCCCTTCATTTGATTCCCTGCGTCTGATTCCCCGCCTCAGATTCCCCGCCTCTGATTCCCCGCCTCTGATTCCCCACCTCTGATTCCCTGCCTCAAATTCCCTGGCTCATATTCCCTGCTTCAGATTCCCTGCCTCAGATTCCCTGCCTCTGATTCCCTGCATCTGATTCCCCGCCTCTGATTCCCCGCCTCTGATTCCCCGCCTCTGATTCCCCGCCTCTGATGCCCTGCCTCAGTTTCCCCGGCTCTGATTCCCTGCATCAGCTTCCCTGCCTCATATTCCCTGCCTCTGATTCCCCGCCTCTGATTCCCTGCCTCTGATTCCCCGCCTCTGATTCCCTGCCTCAGATTCCCTGCCTCAGATTCCCTGCCTCAGATTCCCTGCCTCTGATTCCCCGCCTCTGATTCCCTGCCTCTGATTCCCTGCCTCAGATTCCCTGCCTCTGATTCTCCGCCTCTTATTCCCCACCTCATATTCCCCGCCTCAGATTCCCCGCCTCAGATTCCCCGACTCAGATTCCCTGCCTAAGATTCCCCGCCTCAGATTCCCTGCCTCAGATTCCCTGCCTCAGATTCCCTGCCTCAGATTCCCTGCCTCAGATTCCCTTCATCTGATTCCCTTCATTTGATTCCCTGCGTCTGATTCCCGGCCTCTGATTCCCCGCCTCTGATTCCCCGCCTCTGATTCCCCACCTCTGATTCCCTGCCTCAGATTCCCTGGCTCAGATTCCCTGCTTCAGATTCCCTGCCTCAGATTCCCTGCCACTGATTCCCCGCATCTGATTCCCAGCCTCTCATTCCCCGCTTCTGATTCCCGCCTCTGATTCCCTGCCTCTGATTCCCCGCCTCTGAATCCCCGCCTCTGATTCCTCGCCTTTGATGCCCTGCCTCAGATTCCCCGGCTCTGATTCCATGCCTCAGATTCCCTGCCTCAGATTCCCTGCCTCCGATTCCCCGCCTCTGATTCCGCGCCTATAATTCCCCGCCTCTGATTCCCAGCCTCTGAATCCCCACCTCTGAATCCCCGCCTCTGATTCCCCGCCTCTGATTCCCCGCCTCTGATTCCACGCCACTGATTCCCCGCCTCTGATTCCAGGCCTCTTATTCCCCGCCTCTGATTCCCCACCTCTGATTGCCTGCCACTGATTGCCCGCCTCTGATTCCCCGCCTCTGATTCCCCGCCTCTGATTCCCCACCTCTGTCTGTATGCCTCTCTTTCGCCTCCGCTTGTTCCCCTACACTTTTTCCGCGCCTCTCTTTCCCTCCCTCAATTTCAACAACTCTGTTTGATCTGTTCTGTGTACCTCATTTTCAACATACAATTTCCAACCACTATGTTTCACCCATCACTTTCCCCGCCTCTATTTCTCCGCCTATGTTTACCCACCTCTGTTTACCCACCTGTTTCACCGCCACTGATTCCCCGCCTCTGATTCCCCACCTCTGTCTCTACGCCTCTCTTTCACCTCCACTCTTTCCCCTCCACTCTTTCCGTGCCTGTCTTTCCCTCCCTCAATTTCAACAACACTGTTTGATCTGTTTTGTGTACCTGATTTTAAACACACAAGTTCCAACCACTATGTTTTGCCCGCCTCTTTCCCCGCCTCTATTTATCCACCTATGTTTACCTGCCTCTGTTTACCCGCCTGTTTCACCGCCTCTCATTCCCAACCTCAGATTCCCCGCCTCTGATTCCCTGCCTCTGATTCCCCGGCTCTGATTCCCTGCCTCAGATTCCCTGCCTCAAATTCCCTGCCTCTGATTCCCCGCATCTGATTCCCCGCCTCTGATTCCCCGCCTCTGATTCCTCGCATCTGATTCCCCGCCTCTGATTACCCGCCTCCCTTTCCGCGCAACTTTCCCGGCCTCCGTTTCCCCACATCTCTTTCCCCGCCTCAGATTCCACGCCTCTGATTCCCCGCCTCTGATTCCCCACATTTCATTCCACGCCTCTCTTTCCCTGCCTCTATTTCCGCGCCTCTTTCTCTGCCTCTCTTTCCCCACATCTCTTTTCCTCCCTCTGATTCCCCACCTCTGATTCCCCTCCTCTGATTCCCTGCCTCAAATTCCCTGCCTCTGATTCCCCGCCTCTGATTCCCCGCCTCTGATTCCCCTCCTCTGATTCCCGGCCTCTGATTCTCTGCCTCTGATTCCCTGCCTCTGATACCCCGCCTCTGATTCCCTGCCTCTGATTCCCTGCCTCTGATTCCCTGCCTCTGATTACGCGCCTCTGATTCCACGCCTCTCTTTCCGTGTCTCTGATTCCCCGCCTCTGATTCCCTGCCTCTGATACCCTGCCTCTCATTCCCTGCCTCTATTTCGGTGCATCTTTCTCTGCATCTTGTTTCCCACATCTCATTTCCCCCCTCTGATAAACCGCCTCTGATTCCATGCCTGTGATTCCCTGCCTCAGATTCCCCGCCTCAGATTCCCCGACTCAGATTCCCCCTCTCAGATTCCCCGCCTCAGATTCCCTGCCTCAGATTCCCTGCCTCAGATTCCCTGCCTCAGATTCCCTTCATCTGATTCCCTTCATTTGATTCCCTGCGTCTGATTCCCCGCCTCAGATTCCCCGCCTCTGATACCCCGCCTCTGATTCCCCACCTCTGATTCCCTGCCTCAAATTCCCTGGCTCATATTCCCTGCTTCAGATTCCCTGCCTCAGATTCCCTGCCTCTGATTCCCTGCATCTGATTCCCCGCCTCTGATTCCCCGCCTCTGATTCCCCGCCTCTGATTCCCCGCCTCTGATGCCCTGCCTCAGTTTCCCCGGCTCTGATTCCCTGCATCAGCTTCCCTGCCTCATATTCCCTGCCTCTGATTCCCCGCCTCTGATTCCCTGCCTCTGATTCCCCGCCTCTGATTCCCTGCCTCAGATTCCCTGCCTCAGATACCCTGCCTCAGATTCCCTGCCTCTGATTCCCCGCCTCTGATTCCCTGCCTCTGATTCCCTTCCTCAGATTCCCTGCCTCTGATTCTCCACCTCTTATTCCCCACCTCATATTCCCCGCCTCAGATTCCCCGCCTCAGATTCCCCGACTCAGATTCCCCGCCTCAGATTCCCCGCCTCAGATTCCCTGCCTCAGATTCCCTGCCTCAGATTCCCTGCCTCAGATTCCCTGCCTCAGATTCCCTTCATCTGATTCCCTTCATTTGATTCCCTGCGTCTGATTCCCGGCCTCTGATTCCCCGCCTCTGATTCCCCGCCTCTGATTCCCCACCTCTGATTCCCTGCCTCAGATTCCCTGGCTCAGATTCCCTGCTTCAGATTCCCTGCCTCAGATTCCCTGCCACTGATTCCCCGCATCTGATTCCCCGCCTCTCATTCCCCGCTTCTGATTCCCGCCTCTGATTCCCTGCCTCTGATTCCCCGCCTCTAAATCCCCGCCTCTGATTCCTCGCCTTTGATTCCCTGCCTCAGATTCCCCGGCTCTGATTCCATGCCTCAGATTCCCTGCCTCCGATTCCCCGCCTCTGATTCCGCGCCTATGATTCCCCGCCTCTGATTCCCAGCCTCTGAATCCCCACCTCTGAATCCCCGCCTCTGATTCCCCGCCTCTGATTCCCCTCCTCTGATTCCACGCCACTGATTCCCCGCCTCTGATTCCAGGCCTCTTATTCCCCGCCTCTGATTCCCCACCTCTGATTGCCTGCCACTGATTGCCCGCCTCTGATTCCCCGCCTCTGATTCCCCACCTCTGTCTGTATGCCTCTCTTTCGCCTCCGCTTGTTCCCCTACACTTTTTCCGCGCCTCTCTTTCCCTCCCTCAATTTCAACAACTCTGTTTGATCTGTTCTGTGTACCTCATTTTCAACATACAATTTCCAACCACTATGTTTCACCCATCACTTTCCCCGCCTCTATTTCTCCGCCTATGTTTACCCACCTCTGTTTACCCACCTGTTTCACCGCCTCTGATTCCCCGCGTATGATTCCCCACCTCTGTCTCTACGCCTCTCTTTCGCCTCCACTCTTTCCCCTCCACTCTTTCCGTGCCTGTCTTTCCCTCCCTCAATTTCAACAACACTGTTTGATCTGTTTTGTGTACCTGATTTTAAACACACAAGTTCCAACCACTATGTTTTGCCCGCCTCTTTCACCGCCTCTATTTATCCACCTATGTTTACCTGCCTCTGTTTACCCGCCTGTTTCCCCTCTTCTGATTCCCCACCTTCCATTCCCCGCCTCGCTTTCCCTGCCTCTATTTCCGCGCCTCTTTCACTGCCTCTCTTTCCCCACATCTCTTTTCCTCCCGCTGATTCCCCGCCTCTGATTCCCCGCCTCTGATTCCCTGCCTCTGATACCCCGCCTCTGATTCCCTGCCTCAGATTCCCTGCCTCAGATTCCCTGCCTCAGATTCCCTGCCTCTGATTCCCCGCCTCTGATTCCCCGCCTCTTATTCCCCGCCTCTGATTCCCCGCCTCTGATTCCCCGCCTCTGATGCCCTGCCTCAGATTCCCCGGCTCTGATTCCCTGCATCAGCTTCCCTGCCTCATATTCCCTGCCTCTGATTCCCCGTCTCTGATTCCCTGCCTCTGATTCCCCGCCTCTGATTCCCTGCCTCAGATTCCCTGCCTCAGATTCCCTGCCTCAGATTCCCTGCCTCTGATTCCCCGCCTCTGATTCCCTGCCTCTGATTCCCTGCCTCAGATTCCCTGCCTCTGATTCCCCGCCTCTTATTCCCCACCTCATATTCCCCGCCTCAGATTCCCCGGCTCTGATTACCTGCCTCAGATTCCCTGCCTCAAATTCCCTGCCTCTGATTCCCCGCATCTGATTCCCCGCCTCTGATTCCCCACCTCTGATTCCTCGCATCTGATTCCCCGCCTCTGATTCCCCACCTCTGATTCCACGCATCTGATTCCCCGCCTCTGAATCCCCGCCTCAGATTCCCCAGCTCTGATTCCCTGCCTCAGATTCCCTGCCTCAGATTCCCTGCGTCCGATTCCCCGCCTCTGAATCCCAGCCTCTGAATCCCCGCCTCTGATTCCCCGCCTCTGTTTCCCCGCCTCGGATTCCCCGCCTCTGATTCCCCGCCTCTGATTCCCTGCCTCTGATTACCCGCCTCCCTTTCCGCGCAACTTTCCCGGCCTCCGTTTCCCCACTTCTCCTTCCACGCCTCAGATTCCACGCCTCTGATTCCTCGCCTCTGATTCCCCACCTTTCATTCCCCGCCTCTCTTTCCCTGCCCCTATTTCCGCGCCTCTTTCTCTGCCTCTCTTTCCCCACATCTCTTTTCCTCCCACGGATTCCCCGCCTCTGATTCCCCTCCTCTGATTCCCCGCCTCTGATTCCCCGCCTCTGATTCCCCGCCTCTGATTCCCCGCCTCTGATTCCCCGCCTTTGATTCCCCTCCTCTGATTCCCTGCCTCTGATTCCCTGCCTCTGATTCCCTGCCTCTGATTCCCCGCCTCTGATTCCCTGCCTCTGATTCCCTGCCTCTGATTCCCTGCCTCTGATCCCGGGCCTCTGATTCCACGCCTCTCTTTCCGTGTCTCTGATTCCGTGCCTCTGATACCCTGCCTCTCATTCCCTGCCTCTATTTCCGTGCATCTTTCTCTGCATCTTGTTTCCCACATCTCATTTCCCCCCTCTGATAACCCGCCTCTGATTCCATGCCTGTGATTCCCTGCCTCAGATTCCCCGCCTAAGATTCCCCGACTCAGATTCCCCGCCTCAGATTCCCCGCCTCAGATTCCCTGCCTCAGATTCCCTGCCTCAGATTCCCTGCCTCAGATTCCCTGCCTCAGATTCCCTTCATCTGATTCCCTTAATTTGATTCCCTGCGTCTGATTCCCGGCCTCTGATTCCCCGCCTCTGATTCCCCGCCTCTGATTCCCCACCTCTGATTCCCTGCCTCAGATTCCCTGGCTCAGATTCCCTGCTTCAGATTCGCTGCCTCAGATTCCCTGCCACTGATTCCCCGCTTCTGATTCCCCGCCTCTGATTCCCCGCTTCTGATTCCCGCCTCTGATTCCCTGCCTCTGATTCCCCGCCTCTGAATCCCCGCCTCTGATTCCTCGCCTCTGATTCCCTGCCTCAGATTCCCCGTCTCTGATTCCATGCCTCAGATTCCCTGCCTCAGATTCCCTGCCTCCGATTCCCCGCCTCTGATTCCCCGCCTATGATTCCCCGCCTCTGATTCCCAGCCTCTGAATCCCCACCTCTGAATCCCCGCCTCTGATTCCCCGCCTCTGATTCCCCGCCTCTGATTCCACGCCACTGATTCCCCGCCTCTGATTCCAGGCCTCTTATTCCCCGCCTCTGATTCCCCACCTCTGATTGCCTGCCACTGATTGCCCGCCTCTGATTCCCTGCCTCTGATTCCCCGCCTCTGATTCCCTGCCTCTGATTCCCTGCCTCTGATTCCCTGCCTCTGATCCCGGGCCTCTGATTCCACGCCTCTCTTTCCGTGTCTCTGATTCCGTGCCTCTGATACCCTGCCTCTCATTCCCTGCCTCTATTTCCGTGCATCTTTCTCTGCATCTTGTTTCCCACATCTCATTTCCCCCCTCTGATAACCCGCCTCTGATTCCATGCCTGTGATTCCCTGCCTCAGATTCCCCGCCTAAGATTCCCCGACTCAGATTCCCCGCCTCAGATTCCCCGCCTCAGATTCCCTGCCTCAGATTCCCTGCCTCAGATTCCCTGCCTCAGATTCCCTGCCTCAGATTCCCTTCATCTGATTCCCTTAATTTGATTCCCTGCGTCTGATTCCCGGCCTCTGATTCCCCGCCTCTGATTCCCCGCCTCTGATTCCCCACCTCTGATTCCCTGCCTCAGATTCCCTGGCTCAGATTCCCTGCTTCAGATTCGCTGCCTCAGATTCCCTGCCACTGATTCCCCGCATCTGATTCCCCGCCTCTGATTCCCCGCTTCTGATTCCCGCCTCTGATTCCCTGCCTCTGATTCCCCGCCTCTGAATCCCCGCCTCTGATTCCTCGCCTCTGATTCCCTGCCTCAGATTCCCCGTCTCTGATTCCATGCCTCAGATTCCCTGCCTCAGATTCCCTGCCTCCGATTCCCCGCCTCTGATTCCCCGCCTATGATTCCCCGCCTCTGATTCCCAGCCTCTGAATCCCCACCTCTGAATCCCCGCCTCTGATTCCCCGCCTCTGATTCCCCGCCTCTGATTCCACGCCACTGATTCCCCGCCTCTGATTCCAGGCCTCTTATTCTCCGCCTCTGATTCCCCACCTCTGATTGCCTGCCACTGATTGCCCGCCTCTGATTCCCCGCCTCTGATTCCCCGCCTCTGATTCCCCACCTCTGTCTGTATGCCTCTCTTTCGCCTCCGCTTTTTCCCCTACACTTTTTCCGCGCCTCTCTTTCCCTCCCTCAATTTCAATAACTCTGTTTGATCTGTTCTGTGTAACTCATTTTCAACACACAATTTCCAACCACTATGTTTCACCCATCACTTTCCCCGCCTCTATTTCTCCGCCTATGTTTACCCACCTCTGTTTACCCACCTGTTTCACCGCCTCTGATTCCCCGCCTATGATTCCCCACCTCTGTCTCTACGCCTCTCTTTCGCCTCCACTCTTTCCCCTCCACTCTTTCCGTGCCTGTCTTTCCCTCCCTCAATTTCAACAACACTGTTTGATCTGTTTTGTGTACCTGATTTTAAACACACAAGTTCCAACCACTATGTTTTGCCCGCCTCTTTCACCGCCTCTATTTATCCACCTATGTTTACCTGCCTCTGTTTACCCGACTGTTTCCCCTCTTCTGATTCCCCACCTTCCATTCCCCGCCTCGCTTTCCCTGCCTCTATTTCCGCGCCTCTTTCACTGCCTCTCTTTCCCCACATCTCTTTTCCTCCCGCTGATTCCCCGCCTCTGATTCCCCGCCTCTGATTCCCTGCCTCTGATTCCCCGCCTCTGATTCCCTGCCTCAGATTCCCTGCCTCAGATTCCCTGCCTCAGATTCCCTGCCTCTGATTCCCCGCCTCTGATTCCCCGCCTCTTATTCCCCGCCTCTGATTCCCCGCCTCTGATTCCCCGCCTCTGATGCCCTGCCTCAGATTCCCCGGCTCTGATTCCCTGCATCAGCTTCCCTGCCTCATATTCCCTGCCTCTGATTCCCCGCCTCTGATTCCCTGCCTCTGATTCCCCGCCTCTGATTCCCTGCCTCAGATTCCCTGCCTCAGATTCCCTTCCTCAGATTCCCTGCCTCTGATTCCCCGCCTCTGATTCCCTGCCTCTGATTCCCTGCCTCAGATTCACTGCCTCTGATTCCCCGCCTCTTATTCCCCACCTCATATTCCCCGCCTCAGATTCCCCGGCTCTGATTACCTGCCTCAGATTCCCTGCCTCAAATTCCCTGCCTCTGATTCCCCGCATCTGATTCCCCGCCTCTGATTCCCCACCTCTGATTCCTCGCATCTGATTCCCCGCCTCTGATTCCCCACCTCTGATTCCACGCATCTGATTCCCCGCCTCTGATTCCCCGCCTCAGATTCCCCAGCTCTGATTCCCTGCCTCAGATTCCCTGCCTCAGATTCCCTGCGTCCGATTCCCCGCCTCTGAATCCCAGCCTCTGAATCCCCGCCTCTGATTCCCCGCCTCTGTTTCCCCGCCTCGGATTCCCCGCCTCTGATTCCCCGCCTCTGATTCCCTGCCTCTGATTACCCGCCTCCCTTTCCGCGCAACTTTCCCGGCCTCCGTTTCCCCACTTCTCCTTCCACGCCTCAGATTCCACGCCTCTGATTCCTCGCCTCTGATTCCCCACCTTTCATTCCCCGCCTCTCTTTCCCTGCCCCTATTTCCGCGCCTCTTTCTCTGCCTCTCTTTCCCCACATCTCTTTTCCTCCCACGGATTCCCCACCTCTGATTCCCCTCCTCTGATTCCCCGCCTCTGATTCCCCGCCTCTGATTCCCCGCCTCTGATTCCCCGCCTCTGATTCCCCGCCTTTGATTCCCCTCCTCTGATTCCCTGCCTCTGATTCCCTGCCTCTGATTCCCTGCCTCTGATTCCCCGCCTCTGATTCCCTGCCTCTGATTCCCTGCCTCTGATTCCCTGCCTCTGATCCCGGGCCTCTGATTCCACGCCTCTCTTTCCGTGTCTCTGATTCCGTGCCTCTGATACCCTGCCTCTCATTCCCTGCCTCTATTTCCGTGCATCTTTCTCTGCATCTTGTTTCCCACATCTCATTTCCCCCCTCTGATAACCCGCCTCTGATTCCATGCCTGTGATTCCCTGCCTCAGATTCCCCGCCTAAGATTCCCCGACTCAGATTCCCCGCCTCAGATTCCCCGCCTCAGATTCCCTGCCTCAGATTCCCTGCCTCAGATTCCCTGCCTCAGATTCCCTGCCTCAGATTCCCTTCATCTGATTCCCTTCATTTGATTCCCTGCGTCTGATTCCCGGCCTCTGATTCCCCGCCTCTGATTCCCCGCCTCTGATTCCCCACCTCTGATTCCCTGCCTCAGATTCCCTGGCTCAGATTCCCTGCTTCAGATTCGCTGCCTCAGATTCCCTGCCACTGATTCCCCGCATCTGATTCCCCGCCTCTGATTCCCCGCTTCTGATTCCCGCCTCTGATTCCCTGCCTCTGATTCCCCGCCTCTGAATCCCCGCCTCTGATTCCTCGCCTCTGATTCCCTGCCTCAGATTCCCCGTCTCTGATTCCATGCCTCAGATTCCCTGCCTCAGATTCCCTGCCTCCGATTCCCCGCCTCTGATTCCCCGCCTATGATTCCCCGCCTCTGATTCCCAGCCTCTGAATCCCCACCTCTGAATCCCCGCCTCTGATTCCCCGCCTCTGATTCCCCGCCTCTGATTCCACGCCACTGATTCCCCGCCTCTGATTCCAGGCCTCTTATTCCCCGCCTCTGATTCCCCACCTCTGATTGCCTGCCACTGATTGCCCGCCTCTGATTCCCCGCCTCTGATTCCCCGCCTCTGATTCCCCACCTCTGTCTGTATGCCTCTCTTTCGCCTCCGCTTTTTCCCCTACACTTTTTCCGCGCCTCTCTTTCCCTCCCTCAATTTCAACAACTCTGTTTGATCTGTTCTGTGTACCTCATTTTCAACACACAATTTCCAACCACTATGTTTCTCCCATCACTTTCCCCGCCTCTATTTCTCCGCCTATGTTTACCCACCTCTGTTTACCCACCTGTTTCACCGCCTCTGATTCCCCGCGTATGATTCCCCACCTCTGTCTCTACGCCTCTCTTTCGCCTCCACTCTTTCCCCTCCACTCTTTCCGTGCCTGTCTTTCCCTCCCTCAATTTCAACAACACTGTTTGATCTGTTTTGTGTACCTGATTTTAAACACACAAGTTCCAACCACTATGTTTTGCCCGCCTCTTTCCCCGCCTCTATTTATCCACCTATGTTTACCTGCCTCTGTTTACCCGCCTGTTTCACCGCCTCTCATTCCCCACCTCAGATTCCCCGCCTCTGATTCCCTGCCTCTGATTCCCCGGCTCTGATTCCCTGCCTCAGATTCCCTGCCTCAAATTCCCTGCCTCTGATTCCCCGCATCTGATTCCCCGCCTCTGATTCCCCGCCTCTGATTCCTCGCATCTGATTCCCCGCCTCTGATTCCCCGCCTCTGATTCCATGCCTCTGATTCCCCGCCTCTGATTCCCCGCATCAGATTCTCCAGCTCTGATTCCATGCCTCAGATTCCCTGCCTCAGATTCCCTGCCTCCCATTCCCCGCCTCTGATTCCCCGCCTCTGATTCCCCGCCTCTGATTCCCCGCCTCTGAATCCCAGCCTCTGAATCCCCGCCTCTGATTCCCCGCCTCTGTTTCCCCGCCTCTGTTTCCCCGCCTCTGATTCCCCGTCTCTGATTCCCTGCCTCTGATTACCCGCCTCCCTTTCCGCGCAACTTTCCCGGCCTCCGTTTCCCCACATATCTTTCCCCGCCTCAGATTCCACGCCTCTGATTCCCCGCCTCTGATTCCCCACATTTCATTCCACGCCTCTCTTTACCTGCCTCTATTTCCGCGCCTCTTTCTCTGCCTCTCTTTCCCCACATCTCTTTTCCTCCCTCTGATTCCCCACCTCTGATTCCCCTCCTCTGATTCCCTGCCTCAAATTCCCTGCCTCTGATTCTCTGCCTCTGATTCCCTGCCTCTGATTCCCCGCCTCTGATTCCCTGCCTCTGATTCCCTGCCTCTGATTCCCTGCCTCTGATTCCGCGCCTCTGATTCCACGCCTCTCTTTCCGTGTCTCTGATTCCCCGCCTCTGATTCCCTGCCTTTGATACCCTGCCTCTCATTCCCTGCCTCTATTTCCGTGCATCTTTCTCTGCATCTTGTTTCCCACATCTCATTTCCCCCCTCTGATAAACCGCCTCTGATTCCATGCCTCTGATTCCCTGCCTCAGATTCCCCGCCTCAGATTCCCCGACTCAGATTCCCCCTCTCAGATTCCCCGCCTCAGATTCCCTGCCTCAGATTCCCTGCCTCAGATTCCCTGCCTCAGATTCCCTGCCTCAGATTCCCCGCCTCTGATTCCCCACCTCTGATTCCCTGCCTCAAATTCCCTGGCTCATATTCCCTGCTTCAGATTCCCTGCCTCAGATTCCCTGCCTCAGATTCCCTGCCTCAGATTCCCTGCCTCAGATTCCCCGCCTCTGATTCCCCACCTCTGATTCCCTGCCTCAAATTCCCTGGCTCATATTCCCTGCTTCAGATTCACTGCCTCAGATTCCCTGCCTCTGATTCCCTGCCTCAGATTCCCTGCCTCAGATTCCCCGCCTCTGATTCCCCGCCTCTGATTCCCCACCTCTGATTCCCTGCCTCAAATTCCCTGGCTCATATTCCCTGCTTCAGATTCCCTGCCTCAGATTCCCTGCCTCAGATTCCCTTCATCTGATTCCCTTCATTTGATTCCCTGCGTCTGATTCCCCGCCTCAGATTCCCCGCCTCTGATTCCCCGCCTCTGATTCCCCACCTCTGATTCCCTGCCTCAAATTCCCTGGCTCATATTCCCTGCTTCAGATTCACTGCCTCAGATTCCCTGCCTCTGATTCCCCGCATCTGATTCCCCGCCTCTGATTCCCCGCCTCTGATTCCCGCCTCAGATTCCCTGCCTCTGATTCCCTGCCTCTGATTCCCTGCATCTGATTCCCTGCCTCTGAATCCCCGCCTCCGATTCCGCACCCACGTTTCTCCGTCTCTGTTGCTCTGCCTCTTATTTGCTGGCTCAGTTTCGCCGGCTCTGATTCCGCACCTCTGATTCCACGCCTCACTTTCCGTTTCTCTGATTCCCCGCCTCTGATTCCCTGCCTCTGATACCCTGCCTCTCTTTCGCTGCCTCTATTTCCGTGCCTCTTTCTCTGCATCTCGTTTCCCACATCTCATTTCCCCCCTCTGATAACCCGCCTCAGATTCCCCGCCTCATATTCCCCGCCTCAGATTCCCTGCCTCAGATTCCCTGCCTCAGATTCCCTTCATCTTATTCCCTTCATCTGATTCCCTGCCTCTGATTCCCCACCTCTGATTCCCCGCCTCTAACTCCCCGCCTCTGATTCCCCGCTTCTGATTCCCCACCTCAGATTCCCTGCCTTAGTTTCCCTGCCTCAGATTCCCTGCCTCTGATTCCCCGCATCTGATTCCCCGCTTCTGATTCCCCGCCTCTGATTCGCCGCCTCTGATTCCCCGCCTCTGATTCCCCGCCTCTGATTCCCCGCCTCTGATGACCCGCCTCTGATTCCCCGCCTCAGATTCCCCGGCTCTGATTCCCCGCCTCTGATTCCCCGCCTCTGATTCCCCGCTTCTGATTCCCCACCTCAGATTCCCTGCCTTAGTTTCCCTGCCTCAGATTCCCTGCCTCTGATTCCCCGCATCTGATTCCCCGCTTCTGATTCCCCGCCTCTGATTCCCCGCCTCTGATTCCCCGCCTCTGATTCCCCGCCTCTGATTCCCCGCCTCTGATGACCCGCCTCTGATTCCCCGCCTCAGATTCCCCTGCCTCTGATTCCCTGCCTCAGATTCACTGCCTCTGATTCCCCGCCTCTTATTCCCCACCTCATATTCCCCGCCTCAGATTCCCCGGCTCTGATTACCTGCCTCAGATTCCCTGCCTCAAATTCCCTGCCTCTGATTCCCCGCATCTGATTCCCCGCCTCTGATTCCCCACCTCTGATTCCTCGCATCTGATTCCCCGCCTCTGATTCCCCACCTCTGATTCCACGCATCTGATTCCCCGCCTCTGATTCCCCGCCTCAGATTCCCCAGCTCTGATTCCCTGCCTCAGATTCCCTGCCTCAGATTCCCTGCGTCCGATTCCCCGCCTCTGAATCCCAGCCTCTGAATCCCCGCCTCTGATTCCCCGCCTCTGTTTCCCCGCCTCGGATTCCCCGCCTCTGATTCCCCGCCTCTGATTCCCTGCCTCTGATTACCCGCCTCCCTTTCCGCGCAACTTTCCCGGCCTCCGTTTCCCCACTTCTCCTTCCACGCCTCAGATTCCACGCCTCTGATTCCTCGCCTCTGATTCCCCACCTTTCATTCCCCGCCTCTCTTTCCCTGCCCCTATTTCCGCGCCTCTTTCTCTGCCTCTCTTTCCCCACATCTCTTTTCCTCCCACGGATTCCCCACCTCTGATTCCCCTCCTCTGATTCCCCGCCTCTGATTCCCCGCCTCTGATTCCCCGCCTCTGATTCCCCGCCTCTGATTCCCCGCCTTTGATTCCCCTCCTCTGATTCCCTGCCTCTGATTCCCTGCCTCTGATTCCCTGCCTCTGATTCCCCGCCTCTGATTCCCTGCCTCTGATTCCCTGCCTCTGATTCCCTGCCTCTGATCCCGGGCCTCTGATTCCACGCCTCTCTTTCCGTGTCTCTGATTCCGTGCCTCTGATACCCTGCCTCTCATTCCCTGCCTCTATTTCCGTGCATCTTTCTCTGCATCTTGTTTCCCACATCTCATTTCCCCCCTCTGATAACCCGCCTCTGATTCCATGCCTGTGATTCCCTGCCTCAGATTCCCCGCCTAAGATTCCCCGACTCAGATTCCCCGCCTCAGATTCCCCGCCTCAGATTCCCTGCCTCAGATTCCCTGCCTCAGATTCCCTGCCTCAGATTCCCTGCCTCAGATTCCCTTCATCTGATTCCCTTCATTTGATTCCCTGCGTCTGATTCCCGGCCTCTGATTCCCCGCCTCTGATTCCCCGCCTCTGATTCCCCACCTCTGATTCCCTGCCTCAGATTCCCTGGCTCAGATTCCCTGCTTCAGATTCGCTGCCTCAGATTCCCTGCCACTGATTCCCCGCATCTGATTCCCCGCCTCTGATTCCCCGCTTCTGATTCCCGCCTCTGATTCCCTGCCTCTGATTCCCCGCCTCTGAATCCCCGCCTCTGATTCCTCGCCTCTGATTCCCTGCCTCAGATTCCCCGTCTCTGATTCCATGCCTCAGATTCCCTGCCTCAGATTCCCTGCCTCCGATTCCCCGCCTCTGATTCCCCGCCTATGATTCCCCGCCTCTGATTCCCAGCCTCTGAATCCCCACCTCTGAATCCCCGCCTCTGATTCCCCGCCTCTGATTCCCCGCCTCTGATTCCACGCCACTGATTCCCCGCCTCTGATTCCAGGCCTCTTATTCCCCGCCTCTGATTCCCCACCTCTGATTGCCTGCCACTGATTGCCCGCCTCTGATTCCCCGCCTCTGATTCCCCGCCTCTGATTCCCCACCTCTGTCTGTATGCCTCTCTTTCGCCTCCGCTTTTTCCCCTACACTTTTTCCGCGCCTCTCTTTCCCTCCCTCAATTTCAACAACTCTGTTTGATCTGTTCTGTGTACCTCATTTTCAACACACAATTTCCAACCACTATGTTTCTCCCATCACTTTCCCCGCCTCTATTTCTCCGCCTATGTTTACCCACCTCTGTTTACCCACCTGTTTCACCGCCTCTGATTCCCCGCGTATGATTCCCCACCTCTGTCTCTACGCCTCTCTTTCGCCTCCACTCTTTCCCCTCCACTCTTTCCGTGCCTGTCTTTCCCTCCCTCAATTTCAACAACACTGTTTGATCTGTTTTGTGTACCTGATTTTAAACACACAAGTTCCAACCACTATGTTTTGCCCGCCTCTTTCCCCGCCTCTATTTATCCACCTATGTTTACCTGCCTCTGTTTACCCGCCTGTTTCACCGCCTCTCATTCCCCACCTCAGATTCCCCGCCTCTGATTCCCTGCCTCTGATTCCCCGGCTCTGATTCCCTGCCTCAGATTCCCTGCCTCAAATTCCCTGCCTCTGATTCCCCGCATCTGATTCCCCGCCTCTGATTCCCCGCCTCTGATTCCTCGCATCTGATTCCCCGCCTCTGATTCCCCGCCTCTGATTCCATGCCTCTGATTCCCCGCCTCTGATTCCCCGCATCAGATTCTCCAGCTCTGATTCCATGCCTCAGATTCCCTGCCTCAGATTCCCTGCCTCCCATTCCCCGCCTCTGATTCCCCGCCTCTGATTCCCCGCCTCTGATTCCCCGCCTCTGAATCCCAGCCTCTGAATCCCCGCCTCTGATTCCCCGCCTCTGTTTCCCCGCCTCTGTTTCCCCGCCTCTGATTCCCCGTCTCTGATTCCCTGCCTCTGATTACCCGCCTCCCTTTCCGCGCAACTTTCCCGGCCTCCGTTTCCCCACATATCTTTCCCCGCCTCAGATTCCACGCCTCTGATTCCCCGCCTCTGATTCCCCACATTTCATTCCACGCCTCTCTTTACCTGCCTCTATTTCCGCGCCTCTTTCTCTGCCTCTCTTTCCCCACATCTCTTTTCCTCCCTCTGATTCCCCACCTCTGATTCCCCTCCTCTGATTCCCTGCCTCAAATTCCCTGCCTCTGATTCTCTGCCTCTGATTCCCTGCCTCTGATTCCCCGCCTCTGATTCCCTGCCTCTGATTCCCTGCCTCTGATTCCCTGCCTCTGATTCCGCGCCTCTGATTCCACGCCTCTCTTTCCGTGTCTCTGATTCCCCGCCTCTGATTCCCTGCCTTTGATACCCTGCCTCTCATTCCCTGCCTCTATTTCCGTGCATCTTTCTCTGCATCTTGTTTCCCACATCTCATTTCCCCCCTCTGATAAACCGCCTCTGATTCCATGCCTCTGATTCCCTGCCTCAGATTCCCCGCCTCAGATTCCCCGACTCAGATTCCCCCTCTCAGATTCCCCGCCTCAGATTCCCTGCCTCAGATTCCCTGCCTCAGATTCCCTGCCTCAGATTCCCTGCCTCAGATTCCCCGCCTCTGATTCCCCACCTCTGATTCCCTGCCTCAAATTCCCTGGCTCATATTCCCTGCTTCAGATTCCCTGCCTCAGATTCCCTGCCTCAGATTCCCTGCCTCAGATTCCCTGCCTCAGATTCCCCGCCTCTGATTCCCCACCTCTGATTCCCTGCCTCAAATTCCCTGGCTCATATTCCCTGCTTCAGATTCACTGCCTCAGATTCCCTGCCTCTGATTCCCTGCCTCAGATTCCCTGCCTCAGATTCCCCGCCTCTGATTCCCCGCCTCTGATTCCCCACCTCTGATTCCCTGCCTCAAATTCCCTGGCTCATATTCCCTGCTTCAGATTCCCTGCCTCAGATTCCCTGCCTCAGATTCCCTTCATCTGATTCCCTTCATTTGATTCCCTGCGTCTGATTCCCCGCCTCAGATTCCCCGCCTCTGATTCCCCGCCTCTGATTCCCCACCTCTGATTCCCTGCCTCAAATTCCCTGGCTCATATTCCCTGCTTCAGATTCACTGCCTCAGATTCCCTGCCTCTGATTCCCCGCATCTGATTCCCCGCCTCTGATTCCCCGCCTCTGATTCCCGCCTCAGATTCCCTGCCTCTGATTCCCTGCCTCTGATTCCCTGCATCTGATTCCCTGCCTCTGAATCCCCGCCTCCGATTCCGCACCCACGTTTCTCCGTCTCTGTTGCTCTGCCTCTTATTTGCTGGCTCAGTTTCGCCGGCTCTGATTCCGCACCTCTGATTCCACGCCTCACTTTCCGTTTCTCTGATTCCCCGCCTCTGATTCCCTGCCTCTGATACCCTGCCTCTCTTTCGCTGCCTCTATTTCCGTGCCTCTTTCTCTGCATCTCGTTTCCCACATCTCATTTCCCCCCTCTGATAACCCGCCTCAGATTCCCCGCCTCATATTCCCCGCCTCAGATTCCCTGCCTCAGATTCCCTGCCTCAGATTCCCTTCATCTTATTCCCTTCATCTGATTCCCTGCCTCTGATTCCCCACCTCTGATTCCCCGCCTCTAACTCCCCGCCTCTGATTCCCCGCTTCTGATTCCCCACCTCAGATTCCCTGCCTTAGTTTCCCTGCCTCAGATTCCCTGCCTCTGATTCCCCGCATCTGATTCCCCGCTTCTGATTCCCCGCCTCTGATTCGCCGCCTCTGATTCCCCGCCTCTGATTCCCCGCCTCTGATTCCCCGCCTCTGATGACCCGCCTCTGATTCCCCGCCTCAGATTCCCCGGCTCTGATTCCCCGCCTCTGATTCCCCGCCTCTGATTCCCCGCTTCTGATTCCCCACCTCAGATTCCCTGCCTTAGTTTCCCTGCCTCAGATTCCCTGCCTCTGATTCCCCGCATCTGATTCCCCGCTTCTGATTCCCCGCCTCTGATTCCCCGCCTCTGATTCCCCGCCTCTGATTCCCCGCCTCTGATTCCCCGCCTCTGATGACCCGCCTCTGATTCCCCGCCTCAGATTCCCCGGCCTCTGATTCCCTGCCTCTGATTCCCCGCCTCTGATTCCCCGCCTCCCTTTCCGCACAACTTTCCCGGCCTCCGTTTCCAAACATCTCTTTCCCCGCCTCTAATTCCCCGCCTCAGATTCCCCGGCTCTGATTCCCTGCCTCAGATTCCCTGCCTCAGATTCCCCGTCTCTGATTTCCCACCTCTGATTGCCCGCCTCTGATTCCCCGTCTCTGATTCCCCGCCTCTGATTCCCCAACTCTGTCTCTATGCCTCTCTTTCACCTCTGCTCTTTCCCCTCCACTCTTTCCACGCCTTTCTTTCCCTCCCTCAATTTCAACAACGCTGTTTGATCTGTTTTGTGTACCTCATTTTCAACACACAATTTCCAACCACTATGTTTCACCCATCTCTTTCCCCGCCTCTATTTATCTGCCTATGTTTACCCACCTCTGTTTACCCGCCTGTTTCACCGCCTCTCATTCCCCACCTCAGATTCCCCGCCTCAGATTCCCCGCCTCTGATTCCCTGCCTCTGATTCCCTGCCTCTGATTCCCTGCCTCTGATTCCCTGCCTCTGATTCCGCGCCTCTGATTCCAAGCTTCTCGTTCCGTGTCTCTGATAGCCCGCCTCTGATTCCCCGCCTCTGATTCCCCACCTCAGATTCCCCGGCTCTGATTCCCTGCATCAGATTCCCTGCCTCAGATTCCCTGCCTCTGATTCCCTGCATCAGATTCCCTGCCTCTGATTCCCCGCCTCTGATTCCCCGCTTCTGATTCCCCGCCTCTGATTCCCCGCCTCAGATTCCCTGCCTAAGATTCCCTGCCTCTGATTCCCTGCCTCTGATTCCGCGCCTCTGATTCCAAGCTTCTCTTTCCGTGTCTCTGATAGCCCGCCTCTGATTCCCCGCCTCTGATTCCCCGCCTCAGATTCCCTGGCTCTGATTCCCTGCATCAGATTCCCTGCCTCAGATTCCCTGCCTCTGACTCCCTGCATCAGATTCCCTGCCTCTGATTCCCCGCCTCTGATTCCCCGCCTCAGATTCCTTGCCTATGATTCCCTGCCTCTGATTCCCTGCCTCTGATTCCCTGACTCTGATTCCCTGCCTCTGATTCCCTGCCCCTGATTCCCTGCCTCTGATTCCGCGCTTCTGATTCCACGCCTCCCTTTCCGTGTCTCTGATTCCGCGCCTCTGATTCCCTGCCTCTGATACCCTGCCTCTCTTTGCCTGCCTCTATATCCGTGCCTCTTTCTCTGCATCACGTTTACCACATCTCATTTCCCCCCACTGATAACCCGCCTCTGATTCCCCGCCTCTGATTCCCTGCCTCTAATTCCCCGCCTCTGATTCCCCACCTCTGATTCCCCACCTCTGATTCCCCGCCTCTGATTCCCCGCCTCTGATTCCCCACCTCAGATTTCCCGGCTCTGATTCCCTGACTCAGATTCCCTGCGACAGATTCCCTGCCTCAGATTCCCTGCCTCTGATTCCCCGCCTCTTATTCCCCACCTCTTATTCCCCGCCTCAGATTCCCCGGCTCTGATTCCCTGCCTCAGATTCCCTGCCTCAAATTCCCTGCCTCTGATTCCCCGCATCTGATTCCCCGCCTGTGATACCCCGCCTCTGATTCCTCGCATCCGATTCCCAGCCTCTGATTCCCCGCCTCTGATTCCACGCCTCTGATTCCCCGCCTCTGATTCCCCGCCTCAGATTCCCCAGCTCTGATTCCCTGCCTCAGATTCCCTGCCACAGATTCCCTGCCTCCGATTCCCCGCGTCTGATTCCCCGCCTCTGATACCCCGCCTCTGATTCCCCGCATCTGAATCCCAGCCTCTGAATCCCCGCCTCTGATTCCCCGCCTCTGTTTCCCCGCCTCGGATTCCCCGCCTCTGATTACCCGCCTCCCTTTCCGCGCAACTTTCCCGGCCTCCGTTTCCCCACATCTCTTTCCCCACCTCAGATTCCACGCCTCTGATTCCCCGCCTCTGATTCCCCACCTTATATTCCCCGCCTCTCTTTCCCTGCCTCTATTTCCGCGCCTCTTTCTCTGCCTCTCTTTCCCCACATCTCTTTTCTTCCCTCTGATTCCCCGCCTCTGATTCCCCTCCTCTGATTCCCTGCCTCTGATTCCCTGACTCTGATTCCCCGCCTCTGATTCCCCGCCTCTGATTCCCCTCCTCTGATTCCCTGCCTCTGATTCCCTGCCTCTTATTCCCTGCCTCTGATTCCCCGCCTCTGATTCCCTGCCTCTGATTCCCTGCCTCTGATTCCCTGCCTCTGATTCCGGTCCTCTGATTCCAAGCCTCTCTTTCCGTGTCTCTGATTCCCCGCCTCCGATTCCCTGCCTCTGATACCCTGCCTCTCATTCCCTACCTCTATTTCCGTGCATCATTCTCTGCATCTTGTTTCCCACAGCTCATTTCCCCCCTCTGATAACCCGCCTCTGATTCCATGCCTGTGATTCCCTGCCTCAGATTCCTCGCTTCAGATTCCCCTACTCAGATTCCCCGCCTCAGATTTCCCGCCTCAGATTCCCTGCCTCAGATTACCTGCCTCAGATTCCCTGCCTCAGATTCCCAGCCTCAGATTCCCTTCATCTGATTCCCTTCATTTGATTCCCTGCGTCTGATTCCCGGCCTCTCATTCCCCGCCTCTGATTCCCCGCCTCTGATTCCCCACCTCTGATTCCCTGCCTCAGATTCCCTGGCTCAGATTCCCTGCTTCAGATTCCCTGCTTCAGATTCCCTGCCACTGATTCCCCGCATCTGATTCCCCGCCTCTGATTCCCCGCTTCTGATTCCCGCCTCTGATTCCCTGCCTCTGATTCCCCGCCTCTGAATCCCCGCCTCTGATTCCTCGCCTCTGATTCCCTGCCTCAGATTCCCCGGCTCTGATTCCATGCCTCAGATTCCCTGCCTCAGATTCCCTGCCTCCGAATCCCCGCCTCTGATTCCCCGCCTTTGATTCCCCGCCTCTGATTCCCAGCCTCTGAATCCCCACCTCTGAATCCCCGCCTCTGATACCCCGCCTCTGATTCCCCGCCTCTGATTCCACGCCTCTGATTCCCCGCCTCTGATTCCAGGCCTCTTATTCCCCGCCTCTGATTCCCCACCTCTGATTGCCTGCCACTGATTGCCCGCCTCTGATTCCCCGCCTCTGATTCCCCGCCTCTGATTCCCCACCTCTGTCTGTATGCCTCTCTTTCGCCTCCGCTTTTTCCCCTACACTTTTTCCGCGCCTCTCTTTCCCTCCCTCAATTTCAACAACTCTGTTTGATCTGTTCTGTGTACCTCATTTTCAACACACAATTTCCAACAACTATGTTTCACCCATCACTTTCCCCGCCTCTATTTCTCCGCCTATGTTTACCCACCTCTGTTTACCCACCTGTTTCACCGCCTCTGATTCCCCGCCTCTGATTCCCCGCCTCTGATTCCCTGCCTCTGATTACCCGCCTCCCTTTCCGCGCAACTTTCCCGGCCTCCGTTTCCCCACTTCTCTTTCCCCGCCTCAGATTCCACGCCTCTGATTCCTCGCCTCTGATTCCCCACCTTTCATTCACCGCCTCTCTTTCCCTACCCCTATTTCAGCGCCTCTTTCTCTGCCTCTCTTTCCCCACATCTCTTTTCCTCCCACTGATTCCCGCCTCTGATTCCCCTCCTCTGATTCCCCGCCTCTGATTCCCCGCCTCTGATTCCCCGCCTCTGATTCCCCTCCTCTGATTCCCTGCCTCTGATTCCCTGCCTCTGATTCCCTGCCTCTGATTCCCCGCCTCTGATTCCCTGCCTCTGATTCCCTGCCTCTGATTCCCTGCCTCTGATCCCGGGCCTCTGATTCTACGCCTCTCTTTCTGTGTCTCTGATTCCCTGCCTCTGATACCCTGCCTCTCATTCCCTGCCTCTATTTCCGTGCATCTTTCTCTGCATCTTGTTTCCCACATCTCATTTCCCCCCTCTGATAACCCGCCTCTGATTCCATGCCTGTGATTCCCTGCCTCAGATTCCCCGCATCAGATTCCCCGACTGAGATTCCCCGCCTCGAATTCCCCGCCTCAGATTCCCTGCCTCAGATTCACTGCCTCAGATTCCCTGCCTCAGATTCCCTGCCTCAGATTCCCTTCATCTGATTCCCTTCATTTGATTCCCTGCGTCTGATTCCCGGCCTCTGATTCCCCGCCTCTGATTCCCCACCTCTGATTCCCTGCCTCAGATTCCCTGGCTCAGATTCCCTGCTTCAGATTCCCTGCCTCAGATTCCCTGCCACTGATTCCCCGCATCTGATTCCCCGCCTCTGATTCCCCGCTTCTGATTCCCGCCTCTGATTCCCTGCCTCTGATTCCCCGCCTCTGAATCCCCGCCTCTGATTCCTCGCCTCTGATTCCCTGCCTCAGATTCCCCGGCTCTGATTCCATGCCTCTGATTCCCTGCCTCAGATTCCCTGCCTCCGATTCCCCGCCTCTGATTCCGCGCCTGTGATTCCCCGCCTCTGATTCCCAGCCTCTGAATCCCCACCTCTGAATCCCCGCCTCTGATTCCCCGCCTCTGATTCCCCGCCTCTGATTCCACGCCACTGATTCCCTGCCTCTGATTCCTCGCCTCTGATTCCCTGCCTCAGATTCCCCGGCTCTGATTCCCTGCCTCTGATTCCCCGCCTCTGAATCCCCGCCTCTGATTCCTCGCCTCTGATACCCTGCCTCAGATTCCCCGGCTCTGATTCCATGCCTCAGATTCCCTGCCTCAGATTCCCTGCCTCCGATTCCCCGCCTCTGATTCCCCGCCTATGATTCCCCGCCTCTGATTCCCAGCCTCTGAATCCCCACCTCTGAATCCCCGCCTCTGATTCCCCGCCTCTGATTCCACGCCTCTGATTCCCCACCTCTGATTCCAGGCCTCTTATTCCCCGCCTCTGATTCCCCACCTCTGATTGCCTGCCACTGATTGCCCGCCTCTGACTCCCCGCCTCTGATTCCCCACCTCTGATTCCACACCTCTGTCTGTATGCCTCTCTTTCGCCTCCGCTTTTTCCCCTACACTTTTTCCGCGCCTCTCTTTCCCTCCCTCAATTTCAACAACTCTGTTTGATCTGTTCTGTGTAACTCATTTTCAACACACAATTTCCAACCACTATGTTTCACCCATCACTTTCCCCGCCTCTATTTCTCCACCTATGTTTACCCACCTCTGTTTACCCACCTGTTTCACCGCCTCTGATTCCCCGCCTATGATCCCCACCTCTGTCTCTACGCCTCTCTTTCGCCTCCACTCTTTCCCCTCCACTCTTTCCGTGCCTGTCTTTCCCTCCCTCAATTTCAACAACACTGTTTGATCTGTTTTGTGTACCTGATTTTAAACACACAAGTTCCAACCACTATGTTTTGCCCGCCTCTTTCACCGCCTCTATTTATCCACCTATGTTTACCTGCC
Organism: Narcine bancroftii; assembly: GCF_036971445.1. Lineage (NCBI taxonomy): Eukaryota > Metazoa > Chordata > Chondrichthyes > Torpediniformes > Narcinidae > Narcine > Narcine bancroftii. The sequence goes on from NC_091472.1 coordinate 319,851,696, forward strand.
TCTGTTTACCCGCCTGTTTCCCCTCTTCTGATTCCCCACCTTTCATTCCCCGCCTCGTTTTCCCTGCCTCTATTTCCGCGCCTCATTCACTGCCTCTCTTTCCCCACATCTCTTTTCCTCCCGCTGATGCCCCGCCTCTGATTCCCCGCCTCTGATTCCCTGCCTCTGATTCCCCGCCTCTGATTCCCTGCCTCAGATTCCCTGCCTCAGATTCCCTGCCTCAGATTCCCTGCCTCTGATTCCCCGCCTCTGATTCCCCGCCTCTTATTCCCCGCCTCTGATTCCCCGCCTCTGATTCCCCGCCTCTGATGCCCTGCCTCAGATTCCCCGGCTCTGATTCCCTGCATCAGCTTCCCTGCCTCATATTCCCTGCCTCTGATTCCCCGCCTCTGATTCCCTGCCTCTGATTCCCCGCCTCTGATTCCCTGCCTCAGATTCCCTGCCTCAGATTCCCTGCCTCAGATTCCCTGCCTCTGATTCCCCGCCTCTGATTCCCTGCCTCTGATTCCCTGCCTCAGATTCCCTGCCTCTGATTCCCCGCCTCTTATTCCCCACCTCATATTCCCCGCCTCAGATTCCCCGGCTCTGATTCCCTGCCTCAGATTCCATGCCTCAAATTCCCTGCCTCTGATTCCCCGCATCTGATTCCCCGCCTCTGATTCCCCACCTCTGATTCCTCGCATCTGATTCCCCGCCTCTGATTCCCCACCTCTGATTCCACGCATCTGATTCCCCGCCTCTGATTCCCCGCCTCAGATTCCCCAGCTCTGATTCCCTGCCTCAGATTCCCTGCCTCAGATTCCCTGCGTCCGATTCCCCGCCTCTGAATCCCCGCCTCTGAATCCCCGCCTCTGATTCCCCGCCTCTGTTTCCCCGCCTCGGATTCCCCGCCTCTGATTCCCCGCCTCAGATTCCCCAGCTCTGATTCCCTGCCTCTGATTCCCTGCCTCTGATTCTCTGCCTCTGATTCCCTGCCACTGATATCCCGCCTCCGATTCCACACCAATGTTTCACCGCCTCTGTTTAACTGCCTCTTATTTCCCGGCTCAGATTCGCCGGCTCTGATTCCGCGCCTCTGATTCCAAGCTTCTCGTTCCGTGTCTCTGATGGCCCGCCTCTGATTCCCCGCCTCTGATTCCCCACCTCAGATTCCCCGGCTCTGATTCCCTGCATCAGATTCCCTGCCTCAGATTCCCTGCCTCTGATTCCCTGCATCAGATTCCCTGCCTCTGATTCCCCGCCTCTGATTCCCCGCTTCTGATTCCCCGCCTCTGATTCCCCGCCTCAGATTCCCTGCCTAAGATTCCCTGCCTCTGATTCCCTGCCTCTGATTCCGCGCCTCTGATTCCAAGCTTCTCTTTCCGTGTCTCTGATAGCCCGCCTCTGATTCCCCGCCTCTGATTCCCCGCCTCAGATTCCCTGGCTCTGATTCCCTGCATCAGATTCCCTGCCTCAGATTCCCTGCCTCTGACTCCCTGCATCAGATTCCCTGCCTCTGATTCCCCGCCTCTGATTCCCCGCCTCAGATTCCTTGCCTATGATTCCCTGCCTCTGATTCCCTGCCTCTGATTCCCTGACTCTGATTCCCTGCCTCTGATTCCCTGCCCCTGATTCCCTGCCTCTGATTCCGCGCTTCTGATTCCACGCCTCCCTTTCCGTGTCTCTGATTCCGCGCCTCTGATTCCCTGCCTCTGATACCCTGCCTCTCTTTGCCTGCCTCTATATCCGTGCCTCTTTCTCTGCATCACGTTTACCACATCTCATTTCCCCCCACTGATAACCCGCCTCTGATTCCCCGCCTCTGATTCCCTGCCTCTAATTCCCCGCCTCTGATTCCCCACCTCTGATTCCCCACCTCTGATTCCCCGCCTCTGATTCCCCGCCTCTGATTCCCCACCTCAGATTTCCCGGCTCTGATTCCCTGACTCAGATTCCCTGCGACAGATTCCCTGCCTCAGATTCCCTGCCTCTGATTCCCCGCCTCTTATTCCCCACCTCTTATTCCCCGCCTCAGATTCCCCGGCTCTGATTCCCTGCCTCAGATTCCCTGCCTCAAATTCCCTGCCTCTGATTCCCCGCATCTGATTCCCCGCCTGTGATACCCCGCCTCTGATTCCTCGCATCCGATTCCCAGCCTCTGATTCCCCGCCTCTGATTCCACGCCTCTGATTCCCCGCCTCTGATTCCCCGCCTCAGATTCCCCAGCTCTGATTCCCTGCCTCAGATTCCCTGCCACAGATTCCCTGCCTCCGATTCCCCGCCTCTGATTCCCCGCCTCTGATACCCCGCCTCTGATTCCCCGCATCTGAATCCCAGCCTCTGAATCCCCGCCTCTGATTCCCCGCCTCTGTTTCCCCGCCTCGGATTCCCCGCCTCTGATTACCCGCCTCCCTTTCCGCGCAACTTTCCCGGCCTCCGTTTCCCCACATCTCTTTCCCCACCTCAGATTCCACGCCTCTGATTCCCCGCCTCTGATTCCCCACCTTATATTCCCCGCCTCTCTTTCCCTGCCTCTATTTCCGCGCCTCTTTCTCTGCCTCTCTTTCCCCACATCTCTTTTCTTCCCTCTGATTCCCCGCCTCTGATTCCCCTCCTCTGATTCCCTGCCTCTGATTCCCTGACTCTGATTCCCCGCCTCTGATTCCCCGCCTCTGATTCCCCTCCTCTGATTCCCTGCCTCTGATTCCCTGCCTCTTATTCCCTGCCTCTGATTCCCCGCCTCTGATTCCCTGCCTCTGATTCCCTGCCTCTGATTCCCTGCCTCTGATTCCGGTCCTCTGATTCCAAGCCTCTCTTTCCGTGTCTCTGATTCCCCGCCTCCGATTCCCTGCCTCTGATACCCTGCCTCTCATTCCCTACCTCTATTTCCGTGCATCATTCTCTGCATCTTGTTTCCCACAGCTCATTTCCCCCCTCTGATAACCCGCCTCTGATTCCATGCCTGTGATTCCCTGCCTCAGATTCCTCGCTTCAGATTCCCCTACTCAGATTCCCCGCCTCAGATTTCCCGCCTCAGATTCCCTGCCTCAGATTACCTGCCTCAGATTCCCTGCCTCAGATTCCCAGCCTCAGATTCCCTTCATCTGATTCCCTTCATTTGATTCCCTGCGTCTGATTCCCGGCCTCTCATTCCCCGCCTCTGATTCCCCGCCTCTGATTCCCCACCTCTGATTCCCTGCCTCAGATTCCCTGGCTCAGATTCCCTGCTTCAGATTCCCTGCTTCAGATTCCCTGCCACTGATTCCCCGCATCTGATTCCCCGCCTCTGATTCCCCGCTTCTGATTCCCGCCTCTGATTCCCTGCCTCTGATTCCCCGCCTCTGAATCCCCGCCTCTGATTCCTCGCCTCTGATTCCCTGCCTCAGATTCCCCGGCTCTGATTCCATGCCTCAGATTCCCTGCCTCAGATTCCCTGCCTCCGAATCCCCGCCTCTGATTCCCCGCCTTTGATTCCCCGCCTCTGATTCCCAGCCTCTGAATCCCCACCTCTGAATCCCCGCCTCTGATACCCCGCCTCTGATTCCCCGCCTCTGATTCCACGCCTCTGATTCCCCGCCTCTGATTCCAGGCCTCTTATTCCCCGCCTCTGATTCCCCACCTCTGATTGCCTGCCACTGATTGCCCGCCTCTGATTCCCCGCCTCTGATTCCCCGCCTCTGATTCCCCACCTCTGTCTGTATGCCTCTCTTTCGCCTCCGCTTTTTCCCCTACACTTTTTCCGCGCCTCTCTTTCCCTCCCTCAATTTCAACAACTCTGTTTGATCTGTTCTGTGTACCTCATTTTCAACACACAATTTCCAACAACTATGTTTCACCCATCACTTTCCCCGCCTCTATTTCTCCGCCTATGTTTACCCACCTCTGTTTACCCACCTGTTTCACCGCCTCTGATTCCCCGCCTCTGATTCCCCGCCTCTGATTCCCTGCCTCTGATTACCCGCCTCCCTTTCCGCGCAACTTTCCCGGCCTCCGTTTCCCCACTTCTCTTTCCCCGCCTCAGATTCCACGCCTCTGATTCCTCGCCTCTGATTCCCCACCTTTCATTCACCGCCTCTCTTTCCCTACCCCTATTTCAGCGCCTCTTTCTCTGCCTCTCTTTCCCCACATCTCTTTTCCTCCCACTGATTCCCGCCTCTGATTCCCCTCCTCTGATTCCCCGCCTCTGATTCCCCGCCTCTGATTCCCCGCCTCTGATTCCCCTCCTCTGATTCCCTGCCTCTGATTCCCTGCCTCTGATTCCCTGCCTCTGATTCCCCGCCTCTGATTCCCTGCCTCTGATTCCCTGCCTCTGATTCCCTGCCTCTGATCCCGGGCCTCTGATTCTACGCCTCTCTTTCTGTGTCTCTGATTCCCTGCCTCTGATACCCTGCCTCTCATTCCCTGCCTCTATTTCCGTGCATCTTTCTCTGCATCTTGTTTCCCACATCTCATTTCCCCCCTCTGATAACCCGCCTCTGATTCCATGCCTGTGATTCCCTGCCTCAGATTCCCCGCCTCAGATTCCCCGACTGAGATTCCCCGCCTCGAATTCCCCGCCTCAGATTCCCTGCCTCAGATTCACTGCCTCAGATTCCCTGCCTCAGATTCCCTGCCTCAGATTCCCTTCATCTGATTCCCTTCATTTGATTCCCTGCGTCTGATTCCCGGCCTCTGATTCCCCGCCTCTGATTCCCCGCCTCTGATTCCCCACCTCTGATTCCCTGCCTCAGATTCCCTGGCTCAGATTCCCTGCTTCAGATTCCCTGCCTCAGATTCCCTGCCACTGATTCCCCGCATCTGATTCCCCGCCTCTGATTCCCCGCTTCTGATTCCCGCCTCTGATTCCCTGCCTCTGATTCCCCGCCTCTGAATCCCCGCCTCTGATTCCTCGCCTCTGATTCCCTGCCTCAGATTCCCCGGCTCTGATTCCATGCCTCTGATTCCCTGCCTCAGATTCCCTGCCTCCGATTCCCCGCCTCTGATTCCGCGCCTGTGATTCCCCGCCTCTGATTCCCAGCCTCTGAATCCCCACCTCTGAATCCCCGCCTCTGATTCCCCGCCTCTGATTCCCCGCCTCTGATTCCACGCCACTGATTCCCTGCCTCTGATTCCTCGCCTCTGATTCCCTGCCTCAGATTCCCCGGCTCTGATTCCCTGCCTCTGATTCCCCGCCTCTGAATCCCCGCCTCTGATTCCTCGCCTCTGATACCCTGCCTCAGATTCCCCGGCTCTGATTCCATGCCTCAGATTCCCTGCCTCAGATTCCCTGCCTCCGATTCCCCGCCTCTGATTCCCCGCCTATGATTCCCCGCCTCTGATTCCCAGCCTCTGAATCCCCACCTCTGAATCCCCGCCTCTGATTCCCCGCCTCTGATTCCACGCCTCTGATTCCCCACCTCTGATTCCAGGCCTCTTATTCCCCGCCTCTGATTCCCCACCTCTGATTGCCTGCCACTGATTGCCCGCCTCTGACTCCCCGCCTCTGATTCCCCACCTCTGATTCCACACCTCTGTCTGTATGCCTCTCTTTCGCCTCCGCTTTTTCCCCTACACTTTTTCCGCGCCTCTCTTTCCCTCCCTCAATTTCAACAACTCTGTTTGATCTGTTCTGTGTAACTCATTTTCAACACACAATTTCCAACCACTATGTTTCACCCATCACTTTCCCCGCCTCTATTTCTCCACCTATGTTTACCCACCTCTGTTTACCCACCTGTTTCACCGCCTCTGATTCCCCGCCTATGATCCCCACCTCTGTCTCTACGCCTCTCTTTCGCCTCCACTCTTTCCCCTCCACTCTTTCCGTGCCTGTCTTTCCCTCCCTCAATTTCAACAACACTGTTTGATCTGTTTTGTGTACCTGATTTTAAACACACAAGTTCCAACCACTATGTTTTGCCCGCCTCTTTCACCGCCTCTATTTATCCACCTATGTTTACCTGCCTCTGTTTACCCGCCTGTTTCCCCTCTTCTGATTCCCCACCTTTCATTCCCCGCCTCGTTTTCCCTGCCTCTATTTCCGCGCCTCTTTCACTGCCTCTCTTTCCCCACATCTCTTTTCCTCCCGCTGATGCCCCGCCTCTGATTCCCCGCCTCTGATTCCCTGCCTCTGATTCCCCGCCTCTGATTCCCTGCCTCAGATTCCCTGCCTCAGATTCCCTGCCTCAGATTCCCTGCCTCTGATTCCCCGCCTCTGATTCCCCGCCTCTTATTCCCCGCCTCTGATTCCCCGCCTCTGATTCCCCGCCTCTGATGCCCTGCCTCAGATTCCCCGGCTCTGATTCCCTGCATCAGCTTCCCTGCCTCATATTCCCTGCCTCTGATTCCCCGCCTCTGATTCCCTGCCTCTGATTCCCCGCCTCTGATTCCCTGCCTCAGATTCCCTGCCTCAGATTCCCTGCCTCAGATTCCCTGCCTCTGATTCCCCGCCTCTGATTCCCTGCCTCTGATTCCCTGCCTCAGATTCCCTGCCTCTGATTCCCCGCCTCTTATTCCCCACCTCATATTCCCCGCCTCAGATTCCCCGGCTCTGATTCCCTGCCTCAGATTCCCTGCCTCAAATTCCCTGCCTCTGATTCCCCGCATCTGATTCCCCGCCTCTGATTCCCCACCTCTGATTCCTCGCATCTGATTCCCCGCCTCTGATTCCCCACCTCTGATTCCACGCATCTGATTCCCCGCCTCTGATTCCCCGCCTCAGATTCCCCAGCTCTGATTCCCTGCCTCAGATTCCCTGCCTCAGATTCCCTGCGTCCGATTCCCCGCCTCTGAATCCCCGCCTCTGAATCCCCGCCTCTGATTCCCCGCCTCTGTTTCCCCGCCTCGGATTCCCCGCCTCTGATTCCCCGCCTCAGATTCCCCAGCTCTGATTCCCTGCCTCAGATTCCCTGCCTCAGATTCCCTGCGTCCGATTCCCCGCCTCTGAATCCCAGCCTCTGAATCCCCGCCTCTGATTCCCCGCCTCTGAATCCCAGCCTCTGAATCCCCGCCTCTGATTCCCTGCCTCTGATTACCCGCCTCCCTTTCCGCGCAACTTTCCCGGCCTCCGTTTCCCCACTTCTCTTTCCCCGCCTCAGATTCCACGCCTCTGATTCCTCGCCTCTGATTCCCCACCTTTCATTCCCCGCCTCTCTTTCCCTGCCCCTATTTCCGCGCCTCTTCCTCTGCCTCTCTTTCCCCACATCTCTTTTCCTCCCACGGATTCCCCGCCTCTGATTCCCCTCCTCTGATTCCCCGCCTCTGATTCCCCGCCTCTGATTCCCCGCCTCTGATTCCCCGCCTCTGATTCCCCGCCTTTGATTCCCTGCCTCTGATTCCCTGCCTCTGATTCCCTGCCTCTGATTCCTTGCCTCTGATTCCCCGCCTCTGATTCCCTGCCTCTGATTCCATGCCTCTGATTCCCTGCCTCTGATCCCGGGCCTCTGATTCCACGCCTCTCTTTCCGTGTCTCTGATTCCGTGCCTCTGATACCCTGCCTCTCATTCCCTGCCTCTATTTCCGTGCATCTTTCTCTGCATCTTGTTTCCCACATCTCATTTCCCCCCTCTGATAACCCGCCTCTGATTCCATGCCTGTGATTCCCTGCCTCAGATTCCCCGCCTCAGATTCCCCGACTCAGATTCCCCGCCTCAGATTCCCCGCCTCAGATTCCCTGCCTCAGATTCCCTGCCTCAGATTCCCTGCCTCAGATTCCCTGCCTCAGATTCCCTTCATCTGATTCCCTTCATTTGATTCCCTGCGTCTGATTCCCGGCCTCTGATTCCCCGCCTCTGATTCCCCGCCTCTGATTCCCCACCTCTGATTCCCTGCCTCAGATTCCCTGGCTCAGATTCCCTGCTTCAGATTCGCTGCCTCAGATTCCCTGCCACTGATTCCCCGCATCTGATTCCCCGCCTCTGATTCCCCGCTTCTGATTCCCGCCTCTGATTCCCTGCCTCTCATACCCCGCCTCTGAATCCCCGCCTCTGATTCCTCGCCTCTGATTCCCTGCCTCAGATTCCCCGGCTCTGATTCCATGCCTCAGATTCCCTGCCTCAGATTCCCTGCCTCCGATTCCCCGCATCTGATTCCCCGCCTCTGATTCCCCGCTTCTGATTCCCGCCTCTGATTCCCCGCCTCTGATTCCCCGCCTCTGAATCCCCGCCTCTGATTCCTCGCCTCTGATTCCCTGCCTCAGATTCCCCGGCTCTGATACCATGTTTCAGATTCCCTGCCTCAGATTCCCTGCCTCCGATTCCACGCCTGTGATTCCTCGCCTCTGATTCCCCACCTTTCATTCCCCGCCTCTCTTTCCCTGCCCCTATTTCCGCGCCTCTTTCTCTGCCTCTCTTTCCCCACATCTCTTTTCCTCCCACGGATTCCCCGCCTCTGATTCCCCTCCTCTGATTCCCCGCCTCTGATTCCCCGCCTCTGATTCCCCGCCTCTGATTCCCCGCCTCTGATTCCCCGTCTTTGATTCCCCTCCTCTGATTCCCTGCCTCTGATTCCCTGCCTCTGATTCCCTGCCTCTGATTCCCCGTCTCTGATTCCCTGCCTCTGATTCCCTGCCTCTGATTCCCTGCCTCTGATCCCGGGCCTCTGATTCCACGCCTCTCTTTCCGTGTCTCTCATTCCGTGCCTCTGATACCCTGCCTCTCATTCCCTGCCTCTATTTCCGTGCATCTTTCTCTGCATCTTGTTTCCCACATCTCATTTCCCCCCTCTGATAACCCGCCTCTGATTCCATGCCTGTGATTCCCTGCCTCAGATTCCCCGCCTCAGATTCCCCGACTCAGATTCCCCGCCTCAGATTCCCCGGCTCTGATTCCCCGCCTCTGATTCCCCGCCTCTGATTCCCCGCTTCTGATTCCCCACCTCAGATTCCCTGCCTTAGTTTCCCTGCCTCCGATTCCCCGCCTCTGATTCCCCGCCTATGATTCCCCGCCTCTGAATCCCAGCCTCTGAATCCCCACCTCTGAATCCCCGCCTCTGATTCCCCGCCTCTGATTCCCCGCCTCTGATTCCACGCCACTGATTCCCCGCCTCTGATTCCAGGCCTCTTATTCCCCGCCTCTGATTCCCCACCTCTGATTGCCTGCCACTGATTGCCCGCCTCTGATTCCCCGCCTCTGATTCCCCGCCTCTGATTCCCCACCTCTGTCTGTATGCCTCTCTTTCACCTCCGCTTTTTCCCCTACACTTTTTCCGCGCCTCTCTTTCCCTCCCTCAATTTCAACAACTCTGTTTGATCTGTTCTGTGTACCTCATTTTCAACACACAATTTCCAACCACTATGTTTCTCCCATCACTTTCCCCGCCTCTATTTCTCCGCCTATGTTTACCCACCTCTGTTTACCCACCTGTTTCACCGCCTCTGATTCCCCGCGTATGATTCCCCACCTCTGTCTCTACGCCTCTCTTTCGCCTCCACTCTTTCCCCTCCACTCTTTCCGTGCCTGTCTTTCCCTCCCTCAATTTCAACAACACTGTTTGATCTGTTTTGTGTACCTGATTTTAAACACACAAGTTCCAACCACTATGTTTTGCCCGCCTCTTTCCCCGCCTCTATTTATCCACCTATGTTTACCTGCCTCTGTTTACCCGCCTGTTTCACCGCCTCTCATTCCCCACCTCATATTCCCCGCCTCTGATTCCCTGCCTCTGATTCCCCGGCTCTGATTCCCTGCCTCAGATTCCCTGCCTCAAATTCCCTGCCTCTGATTCCCCGCATCTGATTCCCCGCCTCTGATTCCCCGCCTCTGATTCCTCGCATCTGATTCCCCGCCTCTGATTCCCCGCCTCTGATTCCACGCCTCTGATTCCCCGCCTCTGATTCCCCGCATCAGATTCTCCAGCTCTGATTCCATGCCTCAGATTCCCTGCCTCAAATTCCCTGCCTCCCATTCCCCGCCTCTGATTCCCCGCCTCTGATTCCCCGCCTCTGATTCCCCGCCTCTGAATCCCAGCCTCTGAATCCCCGCCTCTGATTCCCCGCCTCTGTTTCCCCGCCTCTGTTTCCCCGCCTCTGATTCCCCGTCTCTGATTCCCTGCCTCTGATTACCCGCCTCCCTTTCCGCGCAACTTTCCCGGCCTCCGTTTCCCCACATCTCTTTCCCCGCCTCAGATTCCACGCCTCTGATTCCCCGCCTCTGATTCCCCACATTTCATTCCACGCCTCTCTTTACCTGCCTCTATTTCCGCGCCTCTTTCTCTGCCTCTCTTTCCCCACATCTCTTTTCCTCCCTCTGATTCCCCACCTCTGATTCCCCTCCTCTGATTCCCTGCCTCAAATTCCCTGCCTCTGATTCTCTGCCTCTGATTCCCTGCCTCTGATTCCCCGCCTCTGATTCCCTGCCTCTGATTCCCTGCCTCTGATTCCCTGCCTCTGATTCCGCGCCTCTGAGTCCACGCCTCTCTTTCCGTGTCTCTGATTCCCCGCCTCTGATTCCCTGCCTTTGATACCCTGCCTCTCATTCCCTGCCTCTATTTCTGTGCATCTTTCTCTGCATCTTGTTTCCCACATCTCATTTCCCCCCTCTGATAAACCGCCTCTGATTCCATGCCTGTGATTCCCTGCCTCAGATTCCCCGCCTCAGATTCCCCGACTCAGATTCCCCCTCTCAGATTCCCCGCCTCAGATTCCCTGCCTCAGATTCCCTGCCTCAGATTCCCTGCCTCAGATTCCCTGCCTCAGATTCCCCACCTCTGATTCCCCACCTCTGATTCCCTGCCTCAAATTCCCTGGCTCATATTCCCTGCTTCAGATTCCCTGCCTCAGATTCCCTGCCTCAGATTCCCTGCCTCAGATTCCCTGCCTCAGATTCCCCGCCTCTGATTCCCCACCTCCGATTCCCTGCCTCAAATTCCCTGGCTCATATTCCCTGCTTCAGATTCACTGCCTCAGATTCCCTGCCTCTGATTCCCTGCCTCAGATTCCCCGCCTCTGATTCCCCGCCTCTGATTCCCCACCTCTGATTCCCTGCCTCAAATTACCTGGCTCATATTGCCTGCTTCAGATTCCCTGCCTCAGATTCCCTGCCTCAGATTCCCTTCATCTGATTCCCTTCATTTGATTCCCTGCATCTGATTCCCCGCCTCAGATTCCCCGCCTCTGATTCCCCGCCTCTGATTCCCCACCTCTGATTCCCTGCCTTAAATTCCCTGGCTCATATTCCCTGCTTCAGATTCACTGCCTCAGATTCCCTGCCTCTGATTCCCCGCATCTGATTCCCCGCCTCTGATTCCCCGCCTCTGATTCCCGCCTCAGATTCCCTGCCTCTGATTCCCTGCCTCTGATTCCCTGCATCTGATTCCCTGCCTCTGAATCCCCGCCTCCGATTCCGCACCCACGTTTCTCCGTCTCTGTTGCTCTGCCTCTTATTTGCTGGCTCAGTTTCGCCGGCTCTGATTCCGCACCTCTGATTCCCTGCCTCTGATTCCCTGCCTCTGATCCCGGGCCTCTGATTCCACGCCTCTCTTTCTGTGTCTCTGATTCCGTGCCTCTGATACCCTGCCTCTCATTCCCTGCCTCTATTTCCGTGCATCTTTCTCTGCATCTTGTTTCCCACATCTCATTTCCCCCCTCTGATAACCCGCCTCTGATTCCATGCCTGTGATTCCCTGCCTCAGATTCCCCGCCTCAGATTCCCCGACTCAGATTCCCCGCCTCAGATTCCCCGGCTCTGATTCCCCGCCTCTGATTCCCCGCCTCTGATTCCCCGCTTCTGATTCCCCACCTCAGATTCCCTGCCTTAGTTTCCCTGCCTCCGATTCCCCGCCTCTGATTCCCCGCCTATGATTCCCCGCCTCTGATTCCCAGCCTCTGAATCCCCACCTCTGAATCCCCGCCTCTGATTCCCCGCCTCTGATTCCCCGCCTCTGATTCCACGCCACTGATTCCCCGCCTCTGATTCCAGGCCTCTTATTCCCCGCCTCTGATTCCCCACCTCTGATTGCCTGCCACTGATTGCCCGCCTCTGATTCCCCGCCTCTGATTCCCCGCCTCTGATTCCCCACCTCTGTCTGTATGCCTCTCTTTCGCCTCCGCTTTTTCCCCTACACTTTTTCCGCGCATCTCTTTCCCTCCCTCAATTTCAACAACTCTGTTTGATCTGTTCTGTGTACCTCATTTTCAACACACAATTTCCAACCACTATGTTTCTCCCATCACTTTCCCCGCCTCTATTTCTCCGCCTATGTTTACCCACCTCTGTTTACCCACCTGTTTCACCGCCTCTGATTCCCCGCGTATGATTCCCCACCTCTGTCTCTACGCCTCTCTTTCGCCTCCACTCTTTCCCCTCCACTCTTTCCGTGCCTGTCTTTCCCTCCCTCAATTTCAACAACACTGTTTGATCTGTTTTGTGTACCTGATTTTAAACACACAAGTTCCAACCACTATGTTTTGCCCGCCTCTTTCCCCGCCTCTATTTATCCACCTATGTTTACCTGCCTCTGTTTACCCGCCTGTTTCACCGCCTCTCATTCCCCACCTCAGATTCCCCGCCTCTGATTCCCTGCCTCTGATTCCCCGGCTCTGATTCCCTGCCTCAGATTCCCTGCCTCAAATTCCCTGCCTCTGATTCCCCGCATCTGATTCCCCGCCTCTGATTCCCCGCCTCTGATTCCACGCATCTGATTCCCCGCCTCTGATTCCCCGCCTCTGATTCCACGCCTCTGATTCCCCGCCTCTGATTCCCCGCATCAGATTCTCCAGCTCTGATTCCATGCCTCAGATTCCCTGCCTCAGATTCCCTGCCTCCCATTCCCCGCCTCTGATTCCCCGCCTCTGATTCCCCGCCTCTGATTCCCCGCCTCTGAATCCCAGCCTCTGAATCCCCGCCTCTGATTCCCCGCCTCTGTTTCCCCGCCTCTGTTTCCCCGCCTCTGATTCCCCGTCTCTGATTCCCTGCCTCTGATTACCCGCCTCCCTTTCCGCGCAACTTTCCCGGCCTCCGTTTCCCCACATCTCTTTCCCCGCCTCAGATTCCACGCCTCTGATTCCCCGCCTCTGATTCCCCACATTTCATTCCACGCCTCTCTTTACCTGCCTCTATTTCCGCGCCTCTTTCTCTGCCTCTCTTTCCCCACATCTCTTTTCCTCCCTCTGATTCCCCACCTCTGATTCCCCTCCTCTGATTCCCTGCCTCAAATTCCCTGCCTCTGATTCTCTGCCTCTGATTCCCTGCCTCTGATTCCCCGCCTCTGATTCCCTGCCTCTGATTCCCTGCCTCTGATTCCCTGCCTCTGATTCCGCGCCTCTGATTCCCCACCTCTGATTCCCCTCCTCTGATTCCCTGCCTCAAATTCCCTGCCTCTGATTCTCTGCCTCTGATTCCCCGCCTCTGATTCCCTGCCTTTGATACCCTGCCTCTCATTCCCTGCCTCTATTTCCGTGCATCTTTCTCTGCATCTTATTTCCCACATCTCATTTCCCCCCTCTGATAAACCGCCTCTGATTCCATGCCTGTGATTCCCTGCCTCAGATTCCCCGCCTCAGATTCCCCGACTCAGATTCCCCCTCTCAGATTCCCCGCCTCAGATTCCCTGCCTCAGATTCCCTGCCTCAGATTCCCTGCCTCAGATTCCCTGCCTCAGATTCCCCGCCTCTGATTCCCCACCTCTGATTCCCTGCCTCAAATTCCCTGGCTCATATTCCCTGCTTCAGATTCCCTGCCTCAGATTCCCTGCCTCAGATTCCCTGCCTCAGATTCCCTGCCTCAGATTCCCCGCCTCTGATTCCCCACCTCCGATTCCCTGCCTCAAATTCCCTGGCTCATATTCCCTGCTTCAGATTCACTGCCTCAGATTCCCTGCCTCTGATTCCCTGCCTCAGATTCCCTGCCTCAGATTCCCCGCCTCTGATTCCCCGCCTCTGATTCCCCACCTCTGATTCCCTGCCTCAAATTCCCTGGCTCATATTCCCTGCTTCAGATTCCCTGCCTCAGATTCCCTGCCTCAGATTCCCTTCATCTGATTCCCTTCATTTGATTCCCTGCGTCTGATTCCCCGCCTCAGATTCCCCGCCTCTGATTCCCCGCCTCTGATTCCCCACCTCTGATTCCCTGCCTTAAATTCCCTGGCTCATATTCCCTGCTTCAGATTCACTGCCTCAGATTCCCTGCCTCTGATTCCCCGCATCTGATTCCCCGCCTCTGATTCCCCGCCTCTGATTCCCGCCTCAGATTCCCTGCCTCTGATTCCCTGCCTCTGATTCCCTGCATCTGATTCCCTGCCTCTGAATCCCCGCCTCCGATTCCGCACCCACGTTTCTCCGTCTCTGTTGCTCTGCCTCTTATTTGCTGGCTCAGTTTCGCCGGCTCTGATTCCGCACCTCTGATTCCACGCCTCTCTTTCCGTGTCTCTGATTCCCCGCCTCTGATTCCCTGCCTCTGATACCCTGCCTCTCTTTCACTGCATCTCGTTTCCCACATCTCATTTCCCCCCTCTGATAACCCGCCTCAGATTCCCCGCCTCATATTCCCCGCCTCAGATTCCCTGCCTCAGATTCCCTGCCTCAGATTCCCTTCATCTTATTCCCTTCATCTGATTCCCTGCCTCTGATTCCCCACCTCTGATTCCCCGACTCTGATTCCCCGCCTCTGATTCCCCGCCTCTGATTCCCCGCCTCTGATGACCCGCCTCTGATTCCCGCCTTCTGATTCCCCACCTCAGATTCCCTGCCTTAGTTTCCCTGCCTCAGATTCCCTGCCTCTGATTCCCCGCATCTGATTCCCCGCTTCTGATTCCCCGCCTCTGATTCGCCGCCTCTGATTCCCCGCCTCTGATTCCCCGCCTCTGATTCCCCGCCTCTGATGACCCGCCTCTGATTCCCCGCCTCAGATTCCCCGGCTCTGATTCCCCGCCTCTGATTCCCCGCCTCTGATTCCCCGCTTCTGATTCCCCACCTCAGATTCCCTGCCTTAGTTTCCCTGCCTCAGATTCCCTGCCTCTGATTCCCCGCATCTGATTCCCCGCTTCTGATTCCCCGCCTCTGATTCCCCGCCTCTGATTCCCCGCCTCTGATTCCCCGCCCCTGATGACCCGCCTCTGATTCCCCGCCTCAGATTCCCCGGCTCTGATTCCCCGCCTCTGATTCCCCGCCTCTGATTCCCCGCTTCTGATTCCCCACCTCAGATTCCCTGCCTTAGTTTCCCTGCCTCAGATTCCCTGCCTCTGATTCCCCGCTTCTGATTCCCCGCCTCTGATTCGCCGCCTCTGATTCCCCGCCTCTGATTCCCCGCCTCTGATTCCCCGCCTCTGATGACCCGCCTCTGATTCCCCGCCTCAGATTCCCCGGCTCTGATTCCCCGCCTCTGATTCCCCGCCTCTGATTCCCCGCTTCTGATTCCCCACCTCAGATTCCCTGCCTTAGTTTCCCTGCCTCAGATTCCCCGGCCTCTGATTCCCTGCCTCTGATTCCCCGCCTCTGATTCCCCGCCTCCCTTTCCGCACAACTTTCCCGGCCTCCGTTTCCAAACATCTCTTTCCCCGCCTCTAATTCCCCGCCTCAGATTCCCCGGCTCTGATTCCCTGCCTCAGATTCCCTGCCTCAGATTCCCCGTCTCTGATTTCCCACCTCTGATTGCCCGCCTCTGATTCCCCGTCTCTGATTCCCCGCCTCTGATTCCCCAACTCTGTCTCTATGCCTCTCTTTCACCTCTGCTCTTTCCCCTCCACTCTTTCCACGCCTTTCTTTCCCTCCCTCAATTTCAACAACGCTGTTTGATCTGTTTTGTGTACCTCATTTTCAACACACAATTTCCAACCACTATGTTTCACCCATCTCTTTCCCCGCCTCTATTTATCTTCCTATGTTTACCCACCTCTGTTTACCCGCCTGTTTCACCGCCTCTCATTCCCCACCTCAGATTCCCCGCCTCAGATTCCCCGCCTCTGATTCCCTGCCTCTGATTCCCTGCCTCTGATTCTCTGCCTCTGATTCCCTGCCACTGATATCCCGCCTCCGATTCCACACCAATGTTTCACCGCCTCTGTTTAACTGCCTCTTATTTCCCGGCTCAGATTCGCCGGCTCTGATTCCGCGCCTCTGATTCCACGCTTCTCGTTCCGTGCCTCTGATAGCCCGCCTCTGATTCCCCGCCTCTGATTCCCCACCTCAGATTCCCCGGCTCTGATTCCCTGCATCAGATTCCCTGCCTCAGATTCCCTGCCTCTGATTTCCTGCATCAGATTCCCTGCCTCTGATTCCCCGCCTCTGATTCCCCGCTTCTGATTCCCCGCCTCTGATTCCCCGCCTCAGATTCCCTGCCTAAGATTCCCTGCCTCTGATTCCCTGCCTCTGATTCCGCGCTACTGATTCCAAGCTTCTCTTTCCGTGTCTCTGATAGCCCGCCTCTGATTCCCCGCCTCTGATTCCCCGCCTCAGATTCCCCGGCTCTGATTCCCTGCATCAGATTCCCTGCCTCAGATTCCCTGCCTCTGACTCCCTGCATCAGATTCCCTGCCTCTGATTCCCCGCCTCTGATTCCCCGCCTCAGATTCCTTGCCTATGATTCCCTGCCTCTGATTCCCTGCCTCTGATTCCCTGACTCTGATTCCCTGCCTCTGATTCCCTGCCCCTGATTCCCTGCCTCTGATTCCGCGCTTCTGATTCCACGCCTCCCTTTCCGTGTCTCTGATTCCGCGCCTCTGATTCCCTGCCTCTGATACCCTGCCTCTCTTTGCCTGCCTCTATATCCGTGCCTCTTTCTCTGCATCACGTTGACCACATCTCATTTCCCCCCACTGATAACCCGCCTCTGATTCCCCGCCTCTGATTCCCCGCCTCTGATTCCCTGCCTCTAATTCCCCGCCTCTGATTCCCCACCTCTGATTCCCCACCTCTGATTCCCCGCCTCTGATTCCCCGCCTCTGATTCCCCACCTCATATTTCCCGGCTCTGATTCCCTGACTCAGATTCCCTGCGACAGATTCCCTGCCTCAGATTCCCTGCCTCTGATTCCCCGCCTCTTATTCCCCACCTCTTATTCCCCGCCTCAGATTCCCCGGCTCTGATTCCCTGCCTCAGATTCCCTGCCTCAAATTCCCTGCCTCTGATTCCCTGCATCTGATTCCCCGCCTGTGATTCCCCGCCTCTGATTCCTCGCATCCGATTCCCAGCCTCTGATTCCCCGCCTCTGATTCCACGCCTCTGATTCCCCGCCTCTGATTCCCCGCCTCAGATTCCCCAGCTCTGATTCCCTGCCTCAGATTCCCTGCCACAGATTCCCTGCCTCCGATTCCCCGCCTCTGATTCCCCGCCTCTGATACCCGGCCTCTGATTCCCCGCATCTGAATCCCAGCCTCTGAATCCCCGCCTCTGATTTCCCGCCTCTGTTTCCCCGCCTCGGATTCCCCGCCTCTGATTACCCGCCTCCCTTTCCGCGCAACTTTCCCGGCCTCCGTTTCCCCACATCTCTTTCCCCACCTCAGATTCCACGCATGTGATTCCCCGCCTCTGATTCCCCACCTTATATTCCCCGCCTCTCTTTCCCTGCCTCTATTTCCGCGCCTCTTTCTCTGCCTCTCTTTCCCCACATCTCTTTTCTTCCCTCTGATTCCCCGCCTCTGATTCCCCTCCTCTGATTCCCTGCCTCTGATTCCCTGACTCTGATTCCCCGCCTCTGATTCCCCGCCTCTGATTCCCCTCCTCTGATTCCCTGCCTCTGATTCCCTGCCTCTTATTCCCTGCCTCTGATTCCCCGCCTCTGATTCCCTGCCTCTGAATCCCTGCCTCTGATTCCCTGCCTCTGATTCCGGTCCTCTGATTCCAAGCCTCTCTTTCCGTGTCTCTGATTCCCCGCCTCTGATTCCCTGCCTCTGATACCCTGCCTCTCATTCCCTACCTCTATTTCCGTGCATCATTCTCTGCATCTTGTTTCCCACATCTCATTTCCCCCCTCTGATAACCCGCCTCTGATTCCATGCCTGTGATTCCCTGCCTCAGATTCCTCGCTTCAGATTCCCCTACTCAGATTCCCCGCCTCAGATTTCCCGCCTCAGATTCCCTGCCTCAGATTACCTGCCTCAGATTCCCTGCCTCAGATTCCCAGCCTCAGATTCCCTTCATCTGATTCCCTTCATTTGATTCCCTGCGTCTGATTCCCGGCCTCTCATTCCCCGCCTCTGATTCCCCGCCTCTGATTCCCCACCTCTGATTCCCTGCCTCAGATTCCCTGGCTCAGATTCCCTGCTTCAGATTCCCTGCCTCAGATTCCCTGCCACTGATTCCCCGCATCTGATTCCCCGCCTCTGATTCCCCGCTTCTGATTCCCGCCTCTGATTCCCTGCCTCTGATTCACCGCCTCTGAATCCCCGCCTCTGATTCCTCGCCTCTGATTCCCTGCCTCAGATTCCCAGGCTCTGATTCCATGCCTCAGATTCCCTGCCTCAGATTCCCTGCCTCCGATTCCCCGCCTCTGATTCCCCGCCTATGATTCCCCGCCTCTGATTCCCAGCCTCTGAATCCCCACC
Source organism: Narcine bancroftii (assembly GCF_036971445.1). Taxonomy (NCBI): domain Eukaryota; kingdom Metazoa; phylum Chordata; class Chondrichthyes; order Torpediniformes; family Narcinidae; genus Narcine; species Narcine bancroftii. Next base: position 319,870,128 of record NC_091472.1, read on the forward strand.
TCTGAATCCCCGCCTCTGATTCCCCGCCTCTGATTCCACGCCTCTGATTCCCCGCCTCTGATTCCAGGCCTCTTATTCCCCGCCTCTGATTCCCCACCTCTGATTGCCTGCCACTGATTGCCCGCCTCTGATTCCCCGCCTCTGATTCCCCACCTCTGTCTGTATGCCTCTCTTTCGCCTCCGCTTTTTCCCCTACACTTTTTCCGCGCCTCTCTTTCCCTCCCTCAATTTCCAACAACTATGTTTCACCCATCACTTTCCCCGCCTCTATTTCTCCGCCTATGTTTACCCACCTCTGTTTACCCACCTGTTTCACCGCCTCTGATTCCCCGCCTCTGATTCCCCGCCTCTGATTCCCTGCCTCTGATTACCCGCCTCCCTTTCCGCGCAACTTTCCCGGCCTCCGTTTCCCCACTTCTCTTTCCCCGCCTCAGATTCCACGCCTCTGATTCCTCGCCTCTGATTCCCCACCTTTCATTCCCCGCCTCTCTTTCCCTGCCCCTATTTCCGCGCCTCTTTCTCTGCCTCTCTTTCCCCACATCTCTTTTCCTCCCACTGATTCCCGGCCTCTGATTCCCCTCCTCTGATTCCCCGCCTCTGATTCCCCGCCTCTGATTCCCCGCCTCTGATTCCCCTCCTCTGATTCCCTGCCTCTGATTCCCTGCCTCTGATTCCCTGCCTCTGATTCCCCGCCTCTGATTCCCTGCCTCTGATTCCCTGCCTCTGATTCCCTGCCTCTGATCCCGGGCCTCTGATTCGACGCCTCTCTTTCCGTGTCTCTGATTCCCTGCCTCTGATACCCTGCCTCTCATTCCCTGCCTCTATTTCCGTGCATCTTTCTCTGCATCTTGTTTCCCACATCTCATTTCCCCCCTCTGATAACCCGCCTCTGATTCCATGCCTGTGATTCCCTGCCTCAGATTCCCGGCCTCAGATTCCCCGACTGAGATTCCCCGCCTCAGATTCCCCGCCTCAGATTCCCTGCCTCAGATTCACTGCCTCAGATTCCCTGCCTCAGATTCCCTGCCTCAGATTCCCTTCATCTGATTCCCTTCATTTGATTCCCTGCGTCTGATTCCCGGCCTCTGATTCCCCGCCTCTGATTCCCAGCCTCTGATTCCCCACCTCTGATTCCATGCCTCAGATTCCCTGGCTCAGATTCCCTGCTTCAGATTCCCTGCCTCAGATTCCCTGCCACTGATTCCCCGCATCTGATTCCCCGCCTCTGATTCCCCGCTTCTGATTCCCGCCTCTGATTCCCTGCCTCTGATTCCCCGCCTCTGAATCCCCGCCTCTGATTCCTCGCCTCTGATTCTTTGCCTCAGATTCCCCGGCTCTGATTCCATGCCTCTGATTCCCTGCCTCAGATTCCCTGCCTCCGATTCCCCGCCTCTGATTCCGCGCCTGTGATTCCCCGCCTCTGATTCCCAGCCTCTGAATCCCCACCTCTGAATCCCCGCCTCTGATTCCCCGCCTCTGATTCCCCGCCTCTGATTCCACGCCACTGATTCCCTGCCTCTGATTCCTCGCCTCTGATTCCCTGCCTCAGATTCCCCAGCTCTGATTCCCTGCCTCTGATTCCCCGCCTCTGAATCCCCGCCTCTGATTCCTCGCCTCTGATTCCCTGCCTCAGATTCCCCGGCTCTGATTCCATGCCTCAGATTCCCTGCCTCAGATTCCCTGCCTCCGATTCCCCGCCTCTGATTCCCCGCCTATGATTCCCCGCCTCTGATTCCCAGCCTCTGAATCCCCACCTCTGAATCCCCGCCTCTGATTCCCCGCCTCTGATTCCACGCCTCTGATTCCCCACCTCTGATTCCAGGCCTCTTATTCCCCGCCTCTGATTCCCCACCTCTGATTGCCTGCCACTGATTGCCCGCCTCTGACTCCCCGCCTCTGATTCCCCGCCTCTGATTCCACACCTCTGTCTGTATGCCTCTCTTTCGCCTCCGCTTTTTCCCCTACACTTTTTCCGCGCCTCTCTTTCCCTCCCTCAATTTCAATAACTCTGTTTGATCTGTTCTGTGTAACTCATTTTCAACACACAATTTCCAACCACTATGTTTCACCCATCACTTTCCCCGCCTCTATTTCTCCGCCTATGTTTACCCACCTCTGTTTACCCACCTGTTTCACCGCCTCTGATTCCCCGCCTATGATTCCCCACCTCTGTCTCTACGCCTCTCTTTCGCCTCCACTCTTTCCCCTCCACTCTTTCCGTGCCTGTCTTTCCCTCCCTCAATTTCAACAACACTGTTTGATCTGTTTTGTGTACCTGATTTTAAACACACAAGTTCCAACCACTATGTTTTGCCCGCCTCTTTCACCGCCTCTATTTATCCACCTATGTTTACCTGCCTCTGTTTACCCGCCTGTTTCCCCTCTTCTGATTCCCCACCTTTCATTCCCCGCCTCGTTTTCCCTGCCTCTATTTCCGCGCCTCTTTCACTGCCTCTCTTTCCCCACATCTCTTTTCCTCCCGCTGATGCCCCGCCTCTGATTCCCCGCCTCTGATTCCCTGCCTCTGATTCCCCGCCTCTGATTCCCTGCCTCAGATTCCCTGCCTCAGATTCCCTGCCTCAGATTCCCTGCCTCTGATTCCCCGCCTCTGATTCCCCGCCTCTTATTCCCCGCCTCTGATTCCCCGCCTCTGATTCCCCGCCTCTGATGCCCTGCCTCAGATTCCCCGGCTCTGATTCCCTGCATCAGCTTCCCTGCCTCATATTCCCTGCCTCTGATTCCCCGCCTCTGATTCCCTGCCTCTGATTCCCCGCCTCTGATTCCCTGCCTCAGATTCCCTGCCTCAGATTCCCTGCCTCAGATTCCCTGCCTCTGATTCCCCGCCTCTGATTCCCTGCCTCTGATTCCCTGCCTCAGATTCCCTGCCTCTGATTCCCCGCCTCTTATTCCCCACCTCATATACCCCGCCTCAGATTCCCCGGCTCTGATTCCCTGCCTCAGATTCCCTGCCTCAAATTCCCTGCCTCTGATTCCCCGCATCTGATTCCCCGCCTCTGATTCCCCACCTCTGATTCCTCGCATCTGATTCCCCGCCTCTGATTCCCCACCTCTGATTCCACGCATCTGATTCCCCGCCTCTGATTCCCCGCCTCAGATTCCCCAGCTCTGATTCCCTGCCTCAGATTCCCTGCCTCAGATTCCCTGCGTCCGATTCCCCGCCTCTGAATCCCAGCCTCTGAATCCCCGCCTCTGATTCCCCGCCTCTGTTTCCCCGCCTCGGATTCCCCGCCTCTGATTCCCCACCTCAGATTCCCCAGCTCTGATTCCCTGCCTCAGATTCCCTGCCTCAGATTCCCTGCGTCCGATTCCCCGCCTCTGAATCCCAGCCTCTGAATCCCCGCCTCTGATTCCCCGCCTCTGAATCCCAGCCTCTGAATCCCCGCCTCTGATTCCCTGCCTCTGATTACCCGCCTCCCTTTCCGCGCAACTTTCCCGGCCTCCGTTTCCCCACTTCTCTTTCCCCGCCTCAGATTCCACGCCTCTGATTCCTCGCCTCTGATTCCCCACCTTTCATTCCCCGCCTCTCTTTCCCTGCCCCTATTTCCGCGCCTCTTCCTCTGCCTCTCTTTCCCCACATCTCTTTTCCTCCCACGGATTCCCCGCCTCTGATTCCCCTCCTCTGATTCCCCGCCTCTGATTCCCCGCCTCTGATTCCCCGCCTCTGATTCCCCGCCTCTGATTCCCCGCCTTTGATTCCCTGCCTCTGATTCCCTGCCTCTGATTCCCTGCCTCTGATTCCTTATTCTGATTCCCCGCCTCTGATTCCCTGCCTCTGATTCCATGCCTCTGATTCCCTGCCTCTGATCCCGGGCCTCTGATTCCACGCCTCTCTTTCCGTGTCTCTGATTCCGTGCCTCTGATACCCTGCCTCTCATTCCCTGCCTCTATTTCCGTGCATCTTTCTCTGCATCTTGTTTCCCACATCTCATTTCCCCCCTCTGATAACCCGCCTCTGATTCCATGCCTGTGATTCCCTGCCTCAGATTCCCCGCCTCAGATTCCCCGACTCAGATTCCCCGCCTCAGATTCCCCGCCTCAGATTCCCTGCCTCAGATTCCCTGCCTCAGATTCCCTGCCTCAGATTCCCTGCCTCAGATTCCCTTCATCTGATTCCCTTCATTTGATTCCCTGCCTCAGATTCCCTGCCTCAGATTCCCTGCCTCAGATTCCCTGCCTCTGATTCCCCGCCTCTGATTCCCCGCCTCTTATTCCCCGCCTCTGATTCCCCGCCTCTGATTCCCCGCCTCTGATGCCCTGCCTCAGATTCCCCGGCTCTGATTCCCTGCATCAGCTTCCCTGCCTCATATTCCCTGCCTCTGATTCCCCGCCTCTGATTCCCTGCCTCTGATTCCCCGCCTCTGATTCCCTGCCTCAGATTCCCTGCCTCAGATTCCCTGCCTCAGATTCCCTGCCTCTGATTCCCCGCCTCTGATTCCCTGCCTCTGATTCCCTGCCTCAGATTCCCTGCCTCTGATTCCCCGCCTCTTATTCCCCACCTCATATTCCCCGCCTCAGATTCCCCGGCTCTGATTCCCTGCCTCAGATTCCCTGCCTCAAATTCCCTGCCTCTGATTCCCCGCATCTGATTCCCCGCCTCTGATTCCCCATCTCTGATTCCTCTCATCTGATTCCCCGCCTCTGATTCCCCACCTCTGATTCCACGCATCTGATTCCCCGCCTCTGATTCCCCGCCTCAGATTCCCCAGCTCTGATTCCCTGCCTCAGATTCCCTGCCTCAGATTCCCTGCGTCCGATTCCCCGCCTCTGAATCCCAGCCTCTGAATCCCCGCCTCTGATTCCCCGCCTCTGTTTCCCCGCCTCGGATTCCCCGCCTCTGATTCCCCGCCTCAGATTCCCCAGCTCTGATTCCCTGCCTCAGATTCCCTGCCTCAGATTCCCTGCGTCCGATTCCCCGCCTCTGAATCCCAGCCTCTGAATCCCCGCCTCTGATTCCCCGCCTCTGAATCCCAGCCTCTGAATCCCCGCCTCTGATTCCCTGCCTCTGATTACCCGCCTCCCTTTCCGCGCAACTTTCCCGGCCTCCGTTTCCCCACTTCTCTTTCCCCGCCTCAGATTCCACGCCTCTGATTCCTCGCCTCTGATTCCCCACCTTTCATTCCCCGCCTCTCTTTCCCTGCCCCTATTTCCGCGCCTCTTCCTCTGCCTCTCTTTCCCCACATCTCTTTTCCTCCCACGGATTCCCCGCCTCTGATTCCCCTCCTCTGAATCCCCGCCTCTGATTCCCCGCCTCTGATTCCCCGCCTCTGATTCCCCTCCTCTGATTCCCCGCCTTTGATTCCCTGCCTCTGATTCCCTGCCTCTGATTCCCTGCCTCTGATTCCTTGCCTCTGATTCACCGCCTCTGATTCCCTGCCTCTGATTCCATGCCTCTGATTCCCTGCCTCTGATCCCGGGCCTCTGATTCCACGCCTCTCTTTCCGTGTCTCTGATTCCGTGCCTCTGATACCCTGCCTCTCATTCCCTGCCTCTATTTCCGTGCATCTTTCTCTGCATCTTGTTTCCCACATCTCATTTCCCCCCTCTGATAACCCGCCTCTGATTCCATGCCTGTGATTCCCTGCCTCAGGTTCCCCGCCTCAGATTCCCCGACTCAGATTCCCCGCCTCAGATTCCCCGCCTCAGATTCCCTGCCTCAGATTCCCTGCCTCAGATTCCCTGCCTCAGATTCCCTGCCTCAGATTCCCTTCATCTGATTCCCTTCATTTGATTCCCTGCGTCTGATTCCCGGCCTCTGATTCCCCGCCTCTGATTCCCCGCCTCTGATTCCCCACCTCTGATTCCCTGCCTCAGATTCCCTGGCTCAGATTCCCTGCTTCAGATTCGCTGCCTCAGATTCCCTGCCACTGATTCCCCGCATCTGATTCCCCGCCTCTGATTCCCCGCTTCTGATTCCCGCCTCTGATTCCCTGCCTCTGATACCCCGCCTCTGAATCCCCGCCTCTGATTCCTCGCCTCTGATTCCCTGCCTCAGATTCCCCGGCTCTGATTCCATGCCTCAGATTCCCTGCCTCAGATTCCCTGCCTCCGATTCCCCGCATCTGATTCCCCGCCTCTGATTCCCCGCTTCTGATTCCCGCCTCTGATTCCCTGCCTCTGATTCCCCGCCTCTGAATCCCCGCCTCTGATTCCTCGCCTCTGATTCCCTGCCTCAGATTCCCCGGCTCTGATACCATGTTTCAGATTCCCTGCCTCAGATTCCCTGCCTCCGATTCCACGCCTCTGATTCCTCGCCTCTGATTCCCCACCTTTCATTCCCCGCATCTCTTTCCCTGCCCCTATTTCCGCGCCTCTTTCTCTGCCTCTCTTTCCCCACATCTCTTTTCCTCCCACTGATTCCCCGCCTCTGATTCCCCTCCTCTGATTCCCCACCTCTGATTCCCCGCCTCTTATCCCGCCTCTGATTCCCCGCCTCTGATTCCCCGTCTTTGATTCCCCTCCTCTGATTCCCTGCCTCTGATTCCCTGCCTCTGATTCCCTGCCTCTGATTCCCCGCCTCTGATTCCCTGCCTCTGATTCCCTGCCTCTGATTCCCTGCCTCTGATCCCGGGCCTCTGATTCCACGCCTCTCTTTCCGTGTCTCTGATTCCGTGCCTCTGATACCCTGCCTCTCATTCCCTGCCTCTATTTCCGTGCATCTTTCTCTGCATCTTGTTTCCCACATCTCATTTCCCCCCTCTGATAACCCGCCTCTGATTCCATGCCTGTGATTCCCTGCCTCAGATTCCCCGCCTCAGATTCCCCGACTCAGATTCCCCGCCTCAGATTCCCCGCCTCAGATTCCCTGGCTCAGATTCCCTGCTTCAGATTCGGTGCCTCAGATTCCCTGCCACTGATTCCCCGCATCTGATTCCCCGCCTCTGATTCCCCGCTTCTGATTCCCGCCTCTGATTCCCTGCCTCTGATTCCCCGCCTCTGAATCCCCGCCTCTGATTCCTCGCCTCTGATTCCCTGCCTCAGATTCCCCGGCTCTGATTCCATGCCTCAGATTCCCTGCCTCAGATTCCCTGCCTCCGATTCCCCGCCTCTGATTCCCCGCCTATGATTCCCCGCCTCTGATTCCCAGCCTCTGAATCCCCACCTCTGAATCCCCGCCTCTGATTCCCCGCCTCTGATTCCCCGCCTCTGATTCCACGCCACTGATTCCCCGCCTCTGATTCCAGGCCTCTTATTCCCCGCCTCTGATTCCCCACCTCTGATTGCCTGCCACTGATTGCCCGCCTCTGATTCCCCGCCTCTGATTCCTCGCCTCTGATTCCCCACCTCTGTCTGTATGCCTCTCTTTCGCCTCCGCTTTTTCCCCTACACTTTTTCCGCGCCTCTCTTTCCCTCCCTCAATTTCAACAACTCTGTTTGATCTGTTCTGTGTACCTCATTTTCAACACACAATTTCCAACCACTATGTTTCTCCCATCACTTTCCCCGCCTCTATTTCTCCGCCAATGTTTACCCACCTCTGTTTACCCACCTGTTTCACCGCCTCTGATTCCCCGCGTATGATTCCCCACCTCTGTCTCTACGCCTCTCTTTCGCCTCCACTCTTTCCCCTCCACTCTTTCCGTGCCTGTCTTTCCCTCCCTCAATTTCAACAACACTGTTTGATCTGTTTTGTGTACCTGATTTTAAACACACAAGTTCCAACCACTATGTTTTGCCCGCCTCTTTCCCCGCCTCTATTTATCCACCTATGTTTACCTGCCTCTGTTTACCCGCCTGTTTCACCGCCTCTCATTCCCCACCTCAGATTCCCCGCCTCTGATTCCCTGCCTCTGATTCCCCGGCTCTGATTCCCTGCCTCAGATTCCCTGCCTCCAATTCCCTGCCTCTGATTCCCCGCATCTGATTCCCCGCCTCTGATTCCCCGCCTCTGATTCCTCGCATCTGATTCCCCGCCTCTGATTCCCCGCCTCTGATTCCACGCCTCTGATTCCCCGCCTCTGATTCCCCGCATCAGATTCTCCAGCTCTGATTCCATGCCTCAGATTCCCTGCCTCAGATTCCCTGCCTCCCATTCCCCGCCTCTGATTCCCCGCCTCTGATTCCCCGCCTCTGATTCCCCGCCTCTGAATCCCAGCCTCTGAATCCCCGCCTCTGATTCCCCGCCTCTGCTTCCCCGCCTCTGTTTCCCCGCCTCTGATTCCCCGTCTCTGATTCACTGCCTCTGATTACCCGCCTCCCTTTCCGCGCAACTTTCCCGGCCTCCGTTTCCCCACATCTCTTTCCCCGCCTCAGATTCCACGCCTCTGATTCCCCGCCTCTGATTCCCCACATTTCATTCCACGCCTCTCTTTCCCTGCCTCTATTTCCGCGCCTCTTTCTCTGCCTCTCTTTCCCCACATCTCTTTTCCTCCCTCTGATTCCCCACCTCTGATTCCCCTCCTCTGATTCCCTGCCTCAAATTCCCTGCCTCTGATTCCCCGCCTCTGATTCCCCGCCTCTGATTCCCCTCCTCTGATTCCCTGCCTCTGATTCTCTGCCTCTGATTCCCTGCCTCTGATTCCCCGCCTCTGATTCCCTGCCTCTGATTCCCTGCCTCTGATTCCCTGCCTCTGATTCCGCGTCTCTGATTCCACGCCTCTCTTTCCGTGTCTCTGATTCCCCGCCTCTGATTCCCTGCCTCTGATACCCTGCCTCTCATTCCCTGCCTCTATTTCCGTGCATCTTTCTCTGCATCTTGTTTCCCACATCTCATTTCCCCCCTCTGATAAACCGCCTCTGATTCCATGCCTGTGATTCCCTGCCTCAGATTCCCCGCCTCAGATTCCCCGACTCAGATTCCCCCTCTCAGATTCCCCGCCTCAGATTCCCTGCCTCAGATTCCCTGCCTCAGATTCCCTGCCTCAGATTCCCTGCCTCAGATTCCCTTCATCTGATTCCCTTCATTTGATTCCCTGCCTCTGATTCCCCGCATCTGATTCCCCGCCTCTGATTCCCCGCCTCTGATTCCCCACCTCAGATTCCCTGCCTCTGATTCCCTGCCTCTGATTCCCTGCATCTGATTCCCTGCCTCTGAATCCCCGCCTCCGATTCCGCACCCACGTTTCTCCGTCTCTGTTGCTCTGCCTCTTATTTGCTGGCTCAGTTTCGCCGGCTCTGATTCCGCACCTCTGATTCCACGCCTCTCTTTCCGTGTCTCTGATTCCCCGTCTCTGATTCCCTGCCTCTGATACCCTGCCTCTCTTTCGCTGCCTCTATTTCCGTGCCTCTTTCTCTGCATCTCGTTTCCCACATCTCATTTCCCCCCTCTGATAACCCGCCTCAGATTCCCCGCCTCATATTCCCCGCCTCAGATTCCCTGCCTCAGATTCCCTGCCTCAGATTCCCTTCATCTTATTCCCTTCATCTGATTCCCTGCCTCTGATTCCCCACCTCTGATTCCCCGCCTCTAACTCCCCGCCTCTGATTCCCCGCTTCTGATTCCCCACCTCAGATTCCCTGCCTTAGTTTCCCTGCCTCAGATTCCCTGCCTCTGATTCCCCGCATCTGATTCCCCGCTTCTGATTCCCCGCCTCTGATTCGCCGCCTCTGATTCCCCGCCTCTGATTCCCCGCCTCTGATTCCCCGCCTCTGATGACCCGCCTCTGATTCCCCGCCTCAGATTCCCCGGCACTGATTCCCTGCCTCAGATTTCCTGCCTCAGATTCCCTACCTCTGATTTCCCACTTCTGATTACCCGCCTCTGATTCCCATCCTCTGATTCCCCGCCTCTGATTCCCCACCTCTGATTCCCCGCCTCAGATTCCCCGGCTCTGATTCCCCACATCTGATTCCCTGCCTCTAATTCCCCGCCTCTGATTCACGGCCTCTGATTCCCTGCCTCTGATTCCCCGCCTCTGATTCCCCGCCTCCCTTTCCGCACAACTTTCCCGGCCTCCGTTTCCAAACATCTCTTTCCCCGCCTCTAATTCCCCGCCTCAGATTCCCCGACTCTGATTCCCTGCCTCAGATTCCCTGCCTCAGATTCCCCGTCTCTGATTTCCCACCTCTGATTGCCCGCCTCTGATTCCCCGCCTCTGATTCCCCACCTCAGATTCCCCGGCTCTGATTCCGTGCATCAGATTCCCTGCCTCAGATTCCCTGCCTCTGATTCCCTGCATCAGATTCCCTGCCTCTGATTCCCCGCCTCTGATTCCCCGCTTCTGATTCCCCGCCTCTGATTCCCCGCCTCAGATTCCCTGCCTAAGATTCCCTGCCTCTGATTCCCTGCCTCTGATTCCGCGCCTCTGATTCCAAGCTTCTCTTTCCGTGTCTCCGATAGCCCGCCTCTGATTCCCCGCCTCTGATTCCCCGCCTCAGATTCCCCGGCTCTGATTCCCTGCATCAGATTCCCTGCCTCAGATTCCCTGCCTCTGACTCCCTGCATCAGATTCCCTGCCTCTGATCCCCCGCCTCTGATTCCCCGCTTCTGATTCCCCGCCTCTGATTCCCCGCCTCAGATTCCTTGCCTATGATTCCCTGCCTCTGATTCCCTGCCTCTGATTCCCTAACTCTGATTCCCTGCCTCTGATTCCCTGCCCCTGATTCCCTGCCTCTGATTCCGCGCTTCTGATTCCACGCCTCCCTTTCCGTGTCTCTGATTCCGCGCCTCTGATTCCCTGCCTCTGATACCCTGCCTCTCTTTGCCTGCCTCTATATCCGTGCCTCTTTCTCTGCATCTCATTTACCACATCTCATTTCCCCCCACTGATAACCCGCCTCTGATTCCCCGCCTCTGATTCCCCGCCTCTGATTCCCTGCCTCTAATTCCCCGCCTCTGATTCCCCACCTCTGATTCCCCACGTCTGATTCCCCGCCTCTGATTCCCCGCCTCTGATTCCCCACCTCAGATTTCCCGGCTCTGATTCCCTGCCTCAGATTCCCTGCGACAGATTCCCTGCCTCAGATTCCCTGCCTCTGATTCCCCGCCTCTTATTCCCCACCTCTTATTCCCCGCCTCAGATTCCCCGGCTCTGATTCCCTGCCTCAGATTCCCTGCCTCAAATTCCCTGCCTCTGATTCCCCGCATCTGATTCCCCGCCTGTGATTCCCCGCCTCTGATTCCTCGCATCCGATTCCCAGACTCTGATTCCCCGCCTCTGATTCCACGCCTCTGATTCCCCGCCTCTGATTCCCCGCCTCAGATTCCCCAGCTCTAATTCCCTGCCTCAGATTCCCTGCCACAGATTCCCTGCCTCCGATTCCCCGCCTCTGATTCCCCGCCTCTGATACCCCGCCTCTGATTCCCCGCATCTGAATCCCAGCCTCTGAATCCCCGCCTCTGATTCCCCGCCTCTGTTTCCCCGCCTCAGATTCCACGCCTCTGATTCCCCGCCTCTGATTCCCCACCTTATATTCCCCGCCTCTCTTTCCCTGCCTCTATTTCCGCGCCTCTTTCTCTGCCTCTCTTTCCCCACATCTCTTTTCTTCCCTCTGATTCCCCGCCTCTGCTTCCCCTCCTCTGATTCCCTGCCTCTGATTCCCTGACTCTGATTCCCCGCCTCTGATTCCCCGCCTCTGATTCCCCTCCTCTGATTCCCTGCCTCTGATTCCCTGCCTCTTATTCCCTGCCTCTGATTCCCCGCCTCTGATTCCCTGCCTCTGATTCCCTGCCTCTGATTCCCTGCCTCTGATTCCGGTCCTCTGATTCCAAGCCTCTTTCCGTGTCTCTGATTCCCCGCCTCTGATTCCCTGCCTCTGATACCCTGCCTCTCATTCCCTACCTCTATTTCCGTGCATCATTCTCTGCATCTTGTTTCCCACATCTCATTTCCCCCCTCTGATAACCCGCCTCTGATTCCATGCCTGTGATTCCCTGCCTCAGATTCCCCGCTTCAGATTCCCCTACTCAGATTCCCCGCCTCAGATTTCCCGCCTCAGATTCCCTGCCTCAGATTACCTGCCTCAGATTCCCTGCCTCAGATTCCCAGCCTCAGATTCCCTTCATCTGATTCCCTTCATTTGATTCCCTGCGTCTGATTCCCGGCCTCTCATTCCCCGCCTCAGATTCCCCGGCTCTGATTCCCTGCCTCAGATTCCCTGCCTCAAATTCCCTGCCTCTGATTCCCCGCATCTGATTCCCCGCCTGTGATTCCCCGCCTCTGATTCCTCGCATCCGATTCCCAGCCTCTGATTCCCCGCCTCTGATTCCCCACCTCTGATTCCCTGCCTCAGATTCCCTGGCTCAGATTCCCTGCTTCAGATTCCCTGCCTCAGATTCCCTGCCACTGATTCCCCGCCTCTGATTCCCAGCCTCTGAATCCCCACCTCTGAATCCCCGCCTCTGATTCCCCGCCTCTGATTCCACGCCTCTGATTCCCCGCCTCTGATTCCAGGCCTCTTATTCCCCGCCTCTGATTCCCTGCCTCTGATTCCCTGCCTCTGATTCCCTGCCTCTGATTCCGCGTCTCTGATTCCACGCCTCTCTTTCCGCGTCTCTGATTCCCCGCCTCTGATTCCCTGCCTCTGATACCCTGCCTCTCATTCCCTGCCTCTATTTCCGTGCATCTTTCTCTGCATCTTGTTTCCCACATCTCATTTCCCCCCTCTGATAAACCGCCTCTGATTCCATGCCTGTGATTCCCTGCCTCAGATTCCCCGCCTCAGATTCCCCGACTCAGATTCCCCCTCTCAGATTCCCCGCCTTAGATTCCCTGCCTCAGATTCCCTGCCTCAGATTCCCTGCCTCAGATTCCCTGCCTCAGATTCCCTTCATCTGATTCCCTTCATTTGATTCCCTGCCTCTGATTCCCCGCATCTGATTCCCCGCCTCTGATTCCCCGCCTCTGATTCCCCACCTCAGATTCCCTGCCTCTGATTCCCTGCCTCTGATTCCCTGCATCTGATTCCCTGCCTCTGAATCCCCGCCTCCGATTCCGCACCCACGTTTCTCCGTCTCTGTTGCTCTGCCTCTTATTTGCTGGCTCAGTTTCGCCGGCTCTGATTCCGCACCTCTGATTCCACGCCTCTCTTTCCGTGTCTCTGATTCCCCGTCTCTGATTCCCTGCCTCTGATACCCTGCCTCTCTTTCGCTGCCTCTATTTCCGTGCCTCTTTCTCTGCATCTCGTTTCCCACATCTCATTTCGCCCCTCTGATAACCCGCCTCAGATACCCCGCCTCATATTCCCCGCCTCAGATTCCCTGCCTCAGATTCCCTGCCTCAGATTCCCTTCATCTTATTCCCTTCATCTGATTCCCTGCCTCTGATTCCCCACCTCTGATTCCCCGCCTCTAACTCCCCGCCTCTGATTCCCCGCTTCTGATTCCCCACCTCAGATTCCCTGCCTTAGTTTCCCTGCCTCAGATTCCCTGCCTCTGATTCCCCGCATCTGATTCCCCGCTTCTGATTCCCCGCCTCTGATTCGCCGCCTCTGATTCCCCGCCTCTGATTCCCCGCCTCTGATTCCCCGCCTCTGATGACCCGCGTCTGATTCCCCGCCTCAGATTCCCCGGCTCTGATTCCCTGCCTCAGATTTCCTGCCTCAGATTCCCTACCTCTGATTTCCCACTTCTGATTACCCGCCTCTGATTCCCATCCTCTGATTCCCCGCCTCTGATTCCCCACCTCAGATTCCCCGCCTCAGATTCCCCGGCTCTGATTCCCCACATCTGATTCCCTGCCTCTAATTCCCCGCCTCTGATTCACGGCCTCTGATTCCCTGCCTCTGATTCCCCGCCTCTGATTCCCCGCCTCCCTTTCCGCACAACTTTCCCGGCCTCCGTTTCCAAACATCTCTTTCCCCGCCTCTAATTCCCCGCCTCAGATTCCCCGACTCTGATTCCCTGCCTCAGATTCCCTGCCTCAGATTCCCCGTCTCTGATTTCCCACCTCTGATTGCCCGCCTCTGATTCCCCGCCTCTGATTCCCCACCTCAGATTCCCCGGCTCTGATTCCCTGCATCAGATTCCCTGCCTCAGATTCCCTGCCTCTGATTCCCTGCATCAGATTCCCTGCCTCTGATTCCCCGCCTCTGATTCCCCGCTTCTGATTCCCCGCCTCTGATTCCCCGCCTCAGATTCCCTGCCTAAGATACCCTGCCTCTGATTCCCTGCCTCTGATTCCGCGCCTCTGATTCCAAGCTTCTCTTTCCGTGTCTCCGATAGCCCGCCTCTGATTCCCCGCCTCTGATTCCCCGCCTCAGATTCCCCGGCTCTGATTCCCTGCATCAGATTCCCTGCCTCAGATTCCCTGCCTCTGACTCCCTGCATCAGATTCCCTGCCTCTGATCCCCCGCCTCTGATTCCCCGCTTCTGATTCCCCGCCTCTGATTCCCCGCCTCAGATTCCTTGCCTATGATTCCCTGCCTCTAATTCCCTGCCTCTGATTCCCTAACTCTGATTCCCTGCCTCTGATTCCCTGCCCCTGATTCCCTGCCTCTGATTCCGCGCTTCTGATTCCACGCCTCCCTTTCCGTGTCTCTGATTCCGCGCCTCTGATTCCCTGCCTCTGATACCCTGCCTCTCTTTGCCTGCCTCTATATCCGTGCCTCTTTCTCTGCATCTCGTTTACCACATCTCATTTCCCCCCACTGATAACCCGCCTCTGATTCCCCGCCTCTGATTCCCCGCCTCTGATTCCCTGCCTCTAATTCCCCGCCTCTGATTCCCCACCTCTGATTCCCCACGTCTGATTCCCCGCCTCTGATTCCCCGCCTCTGATTCCCCACCTCAGATTTCCCGGCTCTGATTCCCTGCCTCAGATTCCCTGCGACAGATTCCCTGCCTCAGATTCCCTGCCTCTGATTCCCCGCCTCTTATTCCCCACCTCTTATTCCCCGCCTCAGATTCCCCGGCTCTGATTCCCTGCCTCAGATTCCCTGCCTCAAATTCCCTGCCTCTGATTCCCCGCATCTGATTCCCCGCCTGTGATTCCCCGCCTCTGATTCCTCGCATCCGATTCCCAGACTCTGATTCCCCGCCTCTGATTCCACGCCTCTGATTCCCCGCCTCTGATTCCCCGCCTCAGATTCCCCAGCTCTAATTCCCTGCCTCAGATTCCCTGCCACTGATTCCCTGCCTCCGATTCCCCGCCTCTGATTCCCCGCCTCTGATACCCCGCCTCTGATTCCCCGCATCTGAATCCCAGCCTCTGAATCCCCGCCTCTGATTCCCCGCCTCTGTTTCCCCGCCTCGGATTCCACGCCTCTGATTACCCGCCTCACTTTCCGCGCAACTTTCCCGGCCTCCGTTTCCCCACATCTCTTTCCCCGCCTCAGATTCCACGCCTCTGATTCCCCGCCTCTGATTCCCCACCTTATATTCCCCGCCTCTCTTTCCCTGCCTCTATTTCCGCGCCTCTTTCTCTGCCTCTCTTTCCCCACATCTCTTTTCTTCCCTCTGATTCCCCGCCTCTGCTTCCCCTCCTCTGATTCCCTGCCTCTGATTCCCTGACTCTGATTCCCCGCCTCTGATTCCCCGCCTCTGATTCCCCTCCTCTGATTCCCTGCCTCTGATTCCCTGCCTCTTATTCCCTGCCTCTGATTCCCCGCCTCTGATTCCCTGCCTCTGATTCCCTGCCTCTGATTCCCTGCCTCTGATTCCGGTCCTCTGATTCCAAGCCTCTCTTTCCGTGTCTCTGATTCCCCGCCTCTGATTCCCTGCCTCTGATACCCTGCCTCTCATTCCCTACCTCTATTTCCGTGCATCATTCTCTGCATCTTGTTTCCCACATCTCATTTCCCCCCTCTGATAACCCGCCTCTGATTCCATGCCTGTGATTCCCTGCCTCAGATTCCCCGCTTCAGATTCCCCTACTCAGATTCCCCGCCTCAGATTTCCCGCCTCAGATTCCCTGCCTCAGATTACCTGCCTCAGATTCCCTGCCTCAGATTCCCAGCCTCAGATTCCCTTCATCTGATTCCCTTCATTTGATTCCCTGCGTCTGATTCCCGGCCTCTCATTCCCCGCCTCAGATTCCCCGGCTCTGATTCCCTGCCTCTGATACCCTGCCTCTCATTCCCTACCTCTATTTCCGTGCATCATTCTCTGCATCTTGTTTCCCACATCTCATTTCCCCCCTCTGATAACCCGCCTCTGATTCCATGCCTGTGATTCCCTGCCTCAGATTCCCCGCTTCAGATTCCCCTACTCAGATTCCCCGCCTCAGATTTCCCGCCTCAGATTCCCTGCCTCAGATTACCTGCCTCAGATTCCCTGCCTCAGATTCCCAGCCTCAGATTCCCTTCATCTGATTCCCTTCATTTGATTCCCTGCGTCTGATTCCCGGCCTCTCATTCCCCGCCTCAGATTCCCCGGCTCTGATTCCCTGCCTCAGATTCCCTGCCTCAAATTCCCTGCCTCTGATTCCCCGCATCTGATTCCCCGCCTGTGATTCCCCGCCTCTGATTCCTCGCATCCGATTCCCAGCCTCTGATTCCCCGCCTCTGATTCCCCACCTCTGATTCCCTGCCTCAGATTCCCTGGCTCAGATTCCCTGCTTCAGATTCCCTGCCTCAGATTCCCTGCCACTGATTCCCCGCCTCTGATTCCCAGCCTCTGAATCCCCACCTCTGAATCCCCGCCTCTGATTCCCCGCCTCTGATTCCACGCCTCTGATTCCCCGCCTCTGATTCCAGGCCTCTTATTCCCCGCCTCTGATTCCCTGCCTCTGATTCCCTGCCTCTGATTCCCTGCCTCTGATTCCGCGTCTCTGATTCCACGCCTCTCTTTCCGCGTCTCTGATTCCCCGCCTCTGATTCCCTGCCTCTGATACCCTGCCTCTCATTCCCTGCCTCTATTTCCGTGCATCTTTCTCTGCATCTTGTTTCCCACATCTCATTTCCCCCCTCTGATAAACCGCCTCTGATTCCATGCCTGTGATTCCCTGCCTCAGATTCCCCGCCTCAGATTCCCCGACTCAGATTCCCCCTCTCAGATTCCCCGCCTCAGATTCCCTGCCTCAGATTCCCTGCCTCAGATTCCCTGCCTCAGATTCCCTGCCTCAGATTCCCTTCATCTGATTCCCTTCATTTGATTCCCTGCCTCTGATTCCCCGCATCTGATTCCCCGCCTCTGATTCCCCGCCTCTGATTCCCCACCTCAGATTCCCTGCCTCTGATTCCCTGCCTCTGATTCCCTGCATCTGATTCCCTGCCTCTGAATCCCCGCCTCCGATTCCGCACCCACGTTTCTCCGTCTCTGTTGCTCTGCCTCTTATTTGCTGGCTCAGTTTCGCCGGCTCTGATTCCGCACCTCTGATTCCACGCCTCTCTTTCCGTGTCTCTGATTCCCCGTCTCTGATTCCCTGCCTCTGATACCCTGCCTCTCTTTCGCTGCCTCTATTTCCGTGCCTCTTTCTCTGCATCTCGTTTCCCACATCTCATTTCCCCCCTCTGATAACCCGCCTCAGATTCCCCGCCTCATATTCCCCGCCTCAGATTCCCTGCCTCAGATTCCCTGCCTCAGATTCCCTTCATCTTATTCCCTTCATCTGATTCCCTGCCTCTGATTCCCCACCTCTGATTCCCCGCCTCTAACTCCCCGCCTCTGATTCCCCGCTTCTGATTCCCCACCTCAGATTCCCTGCCTTAGTTTCCCTGCCTCAGATTCCCTGCCTCTGATTCCCCGCATCTGATTCCCCGCTTCTGATTCCCCGCCTCTGATTCGCCGCCTCTGATTCCCCGCCTCTGATTCCCCGCCTCTGATTCCCCGCCTCTGATTCGCCGCCTCTGATTCCCCGCCTCTGATTCCCTGCCTCAGATTCCCCGCCTCAGATTCCCCGGCTCTGATTCCCCACATCTGATTCCCTGCCTCTAATTCCCCGCCTCTGATTCACGGCCTCTGATTCCCTGCCTCTGATTCCCCGCCTCTGATTCCCCGCCTCCCTTTCCGCACAACTTTCCCGGCCTCCGTTTCCAAACATCTCTTTCCCCGCCTCTAATTCCCCGCCTCAGATTCCCCGGCTCTGATTCCCTACCTCAGATTCCCTGCCTCAGATTCCCCGTCTCTGATTTCCCACCTCTGATTGCCCGCCTCTGATTCCCCGCCTCTGATTCCCCACCTCAGATTCCCCGGCTCTGATTCCCTGCATCAGATTCCCTGCCTCAGATTCCCTGCCTCTGATTCCCTGCATCAGATTCCCTGCCTCTGATTCCCTGCCTCTGATTCCCCGCTTCTGATTCCCCGCCTCTGATTCCCCGCCTCAGATTCCCTGCCTAAGTTTCCCTGCCTCTGATTCCCTGCCTCTGATTCCGCGCCTCTGATTCCAAGCTTCTCTTTCTGTGTCTCCGATAGCCCGCCTCTGATTCCCCGCCTCTGATTCCCCGCCTCAGATTCCCCGGCTCTGATTCCCTGCATCAGATTCCCTGCCTCAGATTCCCTGCCTCTGACTCCCTGCATCAGATTCCCTGCCTCTGATCCCCCGCCTCTGATTCCCCGCTTCTGATTCCCCGCCTCTGATTCCCCGCCTCAGATTCCTTGCCTATGATTCCCTGCCTCTGATTCCCTGCCTCTGATTCCCTAACTCTGATTCCCTGCCTCTGATTCCCTGCCCCTGATTCCCTGCCTCTGATTCCGCGCTTCTGATTCCACGCCTCTCTTTCCGTGTCTCTGATTCCGCGCCTCTGATTCCCTGCCTCTGATACCCTGCCTCTCTTTGCCTGCCTCTATATCCGTGCCTCTTTCTCTGCATCTCGTTTACCACATCTCATTTCCCCCCACTGATAACCCGCCTCTGATTCCCCGCCTCTGATTCCCTGCCTCTAATTCCCCGCCTCTGATTCCCCACCTCTGATTCCCCACCTCTGATTCCCCGCCTCTGATTCCCCGCCTCTGATTCCCCACCTCAAATTTCCCGGCTCTGATTCCCTGCCTCAGATTCCCTGCGACAGATTCCCTGCCTCAGATTCCCTGCCTCTGATTCCCCGCCTCTTATTCCCCACCTCTTATTCCCCGCCTCAGATTCCCCGGCTCTGATTCCCTGCCTCAGATTCCCTGCCTCAAATTCCCTGCCTCTGATTCCCCGCATCTGATTCCCCGCCTGTGATTCCCCGCCTCTGATTCCTCGCATCCGATTCCCAGCCTCTGATTCCCCGCCTCTGATTCCACGCCTCTGATTCCCCGCCTCTGATTCCCCGCCTCAGATTCCCCAGCTCTGATTCCCTGCCTCAGATTCCCTGCCACAGATTCCCTGCCTCCGATTCCCCGCCTCTGATTCCCCGCCTCTGATACCCCGCCTCTGATTCCCCGCATCTGAATCCCAGCCTCTGAATCCCCGCCTCTGATTCCCCGCCTCTGTTTCCCCGCCTCGGATTCCACGCCTCTGATTACCCGCCTCACTTTCCGCGCAACTTTCCCGGCCTCCGTTTCCCCACATCTCTTTCCCCGCCTCAGATTCCACGCCTCTGATTCCCCGCCTCTGATTCCCCACCTTATATTCCCCGCCTCTCTTTCCCTGCCTCTATTTCCGCGCCTCTTTCTCTGCCTCTCTTTCCCCACATCTCTTTTCTTCCCTCTGATTCCCCGCCTCTGCTTCCCCTCCTCTGATTCCCTGCCTCTGATTCCCTGACTCTGATTCCCCGCCTCTGATTCCCCGCCTCTGATTCCCCTCCTCTGATACCCTGCCTCTGATTCCCTGCCTCTTATTCCCTGCCTCTGATTCCCCGCCTCGGATTCCCTGCCTCTGATTCCCTGCCTCTGATTCCCTGCCTCTGATTCCGGTCCTCTGATTCCAAGCCTCTCTTTCCGTGTCTCTGATTCCCTGCCTCTGATTCCCTGCCTCTGATACCCTGCCTCTCATTCCCTACCTCTATTTCCGTGCATCATTCTCTGCATCTTGTTTCCCACATCTCATTTCCCCCCTCTGATAACCCGCCTCTGATTCCATGCCTGTGATTCCCTGCCTCAGATTCCCCGCTTCAGATTCCCCTACTCAGATTCCCCGCCTCAGATTTCCCGCCTCAGATTCCCTGCCTCAGATTACCTGCCTCAGATTCCCTGCCTCAGATTCCCAGCCTCAGATTCCCTTCATCTGATTCCCTTCATTTGATTCCCTGCGTCTGATTCCCGGCCTCTCATTCCCCGCCTCAGATTCCCCGGCTCTGATTCCCTGCCTCAGATTCCCTGCCTCAAATTCCCTGCCTCTGATTCCCCGCATCTGATTCCCCGCCTGTGATTCCCCGCCTCTGATTCCTCGCATCCGATTCCCAGCCTCTGATTCCCCGCCTCTGATTCCCCACCTCTGATTCCCTGCCTCAGATTCCCTGGCTCAGATTCCCTGCTTCAGATTCCCTGCCTCAGATTCCCTGCCACTGATTCCCCGCATCTGATTCCCCGCCTCTGATTCCACGCTTCTGATTCCCGCCTCTGATTCCCTGCCTCTGATTCCCCGCCTCTGAATCCCCGCCTCTGATTCCTCGCCTCTGATTCCCTGCCTCAGATTCCCCGGCTCTGATTCCATGCCTCAGATTCCCTGCCTCAGATTCCCTGCCTCCGATTCCCCGCCTCTGATTCCCCGCCTATGATTCCCCGCCTCTGATTCCCAGCCTCTGAATCCCCACCTCTGAATCCCCGCCTCTGATTCCCCGCCTCTGATTCCCCACCTCTGATTGCCTGCCACTGATTGCCCGCCTCTGATTCCCCGCCTCTGATTCCCCGCCTTTGATTCCCCACCTCTGTCTGTATGCCTCTCTTTCGCCTCTGCTTTTTCCCCTACACTTTTTCCGCGCCTCTCTTTCCCTCCCTGAATTTCAACAACTCTGTTTGATCTGTTCTGTGTACCTCATTTTCAACACACAATTTCCAACCACTATGTTTCACCCATCACTTTCCCCGCCTCTATTTCTCCGCCTATGTTACCCACCTCTGTTTACCCACCTGTTTCACCGCCTCTGATTCCCCGCCTCTGATTCCCCGCCTCTGATTCCCTGCCTCTGATTACCCGCCTCCCTTTCCGCGCAACTTTCCCGGCCTCCGTTTCCCCACTTCTCTTTCCCCGCCTCAGATTCCACGCCTCTGATTCCTCGCCTCTGATTCCCCACCTTTCATTCCCCGCCTCTCTTTCCCTGCCCCTATTTCCGCGCCTCTTTCTCTGCCTCTCTTTCCCCACATCTCTTTTCCTCCCACTGATTCCCCGCCTCTGATTCCCCTCCTCTGATTCCCCGCCTCTGATTCCCCGCCTCTGATTCCCCGCCTCTGATTCCCCTCCTCTGATTCCCTGCCTCTGATTCCCTGCCTCTGATTCCCTGCCTCTGATTCCCCGCCTCTGATTCCCTGCCTCTGATTCCCTGCCTCTGATTCCCTGCCTCTGATCCCGGGCCTCTGATTCTACGCCTCTCTTTCCGTGTCTCTGATTCCCTGCCTCTGATACCCTGCCTCTCATTCCCTGCCTCTATTTCCGTGCATCTTTCTCTGCATCTTGTTTCCCACATCTCATTTCCCCCCTCTGATAACCCGCCTCTGATTCCATGCCTGTGATTCCCTGCCTCAGATTCCCCGCCTCAGATTCCCCGACTCAGATTCCCCGCCTCAGATTCCCCGCCTCAGATTCCCTGCCTCAGATTCACTGCCTCAGATTCCCTGCCTCAGATTCCCTGCCTCAGATTCCCTTCATCTGATTCCCTTCATTTGATTCCCTGCGTCTGATTCCCGGCCTCTGATTCCCCGCCTCTGATTCCCCGCCTCTGATTCCCCACCTCTGATTCCCTGCCTCAGATTCCCTGGCTCAGATTCCCTGCTTCAGATTCCCTGCCTCAGATTCCCTGCCACTGATTCCCCGCATCTGATTCCCCGCCTCTGATTCCCCGCTTCTGATTCCCCGCCTCTGAATCCCCGCCTCTGATTCCTCGCCTCTGATTCCCTGCCTCAGATTCCCCGGATCTGATTCCATGCCTCTGATTCCCTGCCTCAGATTCCCTGCCTCCGATTCCCCGCCTCTGATTCCGCGCCTATGATTCCCCGCCTCTGATTCCCAGCCTCTGAATCCCCACCTCTGAATCCCCGCCTCTGATTCCCCGCCTCTGATTCCCCGCCTCTGATTCCACGCCACTGATTCCCCGCCACTGATTCCAGGCCTCTTATTCCTCGCCTCTGATTCCCCACCTCTGATTGCCTGCCACTGATTCCCCGCCTCTGATTCCCCGCCTCTGATTCCCCGCCTCTGATTCCCCACCTCTGTCTGTATGCCTCTCTTTCGCCTCCGCTTTTTCCCCTACACTTTTTCCGCGCCTCTCTTTCCCTCCCTCAATTTCAACAACTCTGTTTGATCTGTTCTGTGTACCATATTTTCAACACACAATTTCCAACCACTATGTTTCACCCATCACTTTCCCCGCCTCTATTTCTCCGCCTATGTTTACCCACCTCTGTTTACCCACCTGTTTCACCGCCTCTGATTCCCCGCCTATGATTCCCCACCTCTGTCTCTACGCCTCTCTTTCGCCTCCACTCTTTCCCCTCCACTCTTTCCGTGCCTGTCTTTCCCTCCCTCAATTTCAACAACACTGTTTGATCTGTTTTGTGTACCTGATTTTAAACACACAAGTTCCAACCACAATGTTTTGCCCGCCACTTTCCCCGCCTCTATTTATCCACCTATGTTTACCTGCCTCTGTTTACCCGCCTGTTTCCCCGCCTCTGATTCCCCACCTTTCATTCCCCGCCTCGCTTTCCCTGCCTCTATTTCCGCGCCTCTTTCACTGCCTCTCTTTCCCCACATCTCTTTTCCTCCCGCTGATTCCCCGCCTCTGATTCCCCGCCTCTGATTCCCTGCCTCTGATTCCCCGCCTCAGATTCCCTGCCTCAGATTCCCTGCCAAAGATTCCCTGCCTCAGATTCCCTGCCTCTGATTCCCCGCCTCTGATTCCCCGCCTCTTATTCCCCGCCTCTGATTCCCTGCCTCTGATTCCCCGCCTCTGATGCCCTGCCTCAGATTCCCCGGCTCTGATTCCCTGCATCAGCTTCCCTGCCTCATATTCCCTGCCTCTGATTCCCCGCCTCTGATTCCCTGCCTCTGATTCCCCGCCTCTGATTCCCTGCCTCAGATTCCCTGCCTCAGATTCCCTGCCTCAGATTCCCTGCCTCTGATTCCCCTCCTCTGATTCCCTGCCTCTGATTCCCTGCCTCAGATTCCCTGCCTCTGATACCCCGCCTCTTATTCCCCACCTCATATTCCCCGCCTCAGATTCCCCGGCTCTGATTCCCTGCCTCAGATTCCCTGCCTCAAATTCCCTGCCTCTGATTCCCCGCATCTGATTCCCCGCCTCTGATTCCCCGCCTCTGATTCCTCGCATCTGATTCCCCGCCTCTGATTCCCCACCTCTGATTCCCCGCCTCTGATTCCCCGCCTCTGATTCCCCGCCTCAGATTCCCCAGCTCTGATTCCCTGCCTCAGATTCCCTGCCTCAGATTCCCTGCGTCCGATTCCCCGCCTCTGATTCCTCGCCTCTGATTCCCCGCCTCTGATTCCCTGCCTCTGATTCCCTCCCTCTTATCCCGGGCCTCTGATTCCACGCCTCTCTTTCCGTGTCTCTGATTCCCTGCCTCTGATACCCTGCCTCTCATTCCCTGCCTCTATTTCCGTGCATCTTTCTCTGCATCTTGTTTCCCACATCTCATTTCCCCCCTCTGATAACCCGCCTCTGATTCCATGCCTGTGATTCCCTGCCTCAGATTCCCCGCCTCAGATTCCCCGACTCAGATTCCCCACCTCTGATTCCCTGCCTCAGATTCCCTGGCTCAGATTCCCTGCTTCAGATTCGCTGCCTCAGATTCCCTGCCACTGATTCCCCGCATCTGATTCCCCGCCTCTGATTCCCCGCTTCTGATTCCCGCCTCTGATTCCCTGCCTCTGATTCCCCGCCTCTGAATCCCCGCCTCTGATTCCTCGCCTCTGATTCCCCGGCTCTGATTCCATGCCTCAGATTCCCTGCCTCAGATTCCCTGCCTCCGATTCCCAGCCTCTGATTCCGCGCCTATGATTCCCCGCCTCTGATTCCCAGCCTCTGAATCCCCACCTCTGAATCCCCACCTCTGATTCCCTGCCTCTTATTCCCCGCCTCTGATTCCACGCCACTGATTCCCCGCCTCTGATTCCAGGCCTCTTATTCCCCGCCTCTGATTCCCCTCCTCTGATTGCCTGCCACTGATTGCCCGCCTCTGATTCCCCACCTCAGATTCCCCGCCTCTGATTCCCTACCTCTGTCTGTATGCCTCTCTTTCGCCTCCGCTTTTTCCCCTACACTTTTTCCGCGCCTCTCTTTCCCTCCCTCAATTTCAACAACTCTGTTTGATCTGTTCTGTGTACCTCATTTTCAACACACAATTTCCAACCACTATGTTTCACCCATCACTTTCCCCGCCTCTATTTCTCCGCCTATGTTTACCCACCTCTGTTTACCCACCTGTTTCACCGCCTCTGATTCCCCGCGTATGATTCCCCACCTCTGTCTCTACGCCTCTCTTTCGCCTCCACTCTTTCCCCTCCACTCTTTCCGTGCCTGTCTTTCCCTCCCTCAATTTCAAAAACACTGTTTGATCTGTTTTGTGTACCTGATTTTAAACACACAAGTTCCAACCACTATGTTTTGCCCGCCTCTTTCCCCGCCTCTATTTATCCACCTATGTTTACCTGCCTCTGTTTACCCGCCTGTTTCACCGCCTCTCATTCCCCACCTCAGATTCCGCGCCTCTGATTCCCTGCCTCTGATTCCCCGGCTCTGATTCCCTGCCTCAGATTCCCTGCCTCAAATTCCCTGCCTCTGATTCCCCGCATCTGATTCCCCGCCTCTGATTCCCCGCCTCTGATTCCTCGCATCTGATTCCCCGCCTCTGATTCCCCGCCTCTGAATCCACGCCTCTGATTCCCCGCCTCTGATTCCCCGCATCAGATTCTCCAGCTCTGATTCCCTGCCTCAGATTCACTGCCTCAGATTCCCTGCCTCCCATTCCCCGCCTCTGATTCCCCGCCTCTGATTCCCCGCCTCTGATTCCCCGCCTCTGAATCCCAGCCTCTGAATCCCCGCCTCTGAATCCCCGCCTCTGTTTCCCCGCCTCTGTTTCCCCGCCTCTGATTCCCCGTCTCTGATTCCCTGCCTCTGATTACCCGCCTCCCTTTCCGCGCAACTTTCCCGGCCTCCGTTTCCCCACATCTCTTTCCCCGCCTCAGATTCCACGCCTCTGATTCCCCGCCTCTGATTCCCCACATTTCATTCCACGCCTCTCTTTCCCTGCCTCTATTTCCGCGCCTCTTTCTCTGCCTCTCTTTCCCCACATCTCTTTTCCTCCCACTGATTCCCCACCTCTGATTCCCCTCCTCTGATTCCCTGCCTCAAATTCCCTGCCTCTGATTCCCCGCCTCTGATTCCCCGCCTCTGATTCCCCTCCTCTGATTCCCTGCCTCTGATTCTCTGCCTCTGATTCCCTGCCTCTGATTCCCCGCCTCTGATTCCCTGCCTCTGATTCCCTGCCTCTCATTCCCTGCCTCTCATTCCCTGCCTCTATTTCCGTGCATCTTTCTCTGCATCTTGTTTCCCACATCTCATTTCCCCCCTCTGATAAACCGCCTCTGATTCCATGCCTGTGATTCCCTGCCTCAGATTCCCCGCCTCAGATTCCCCGACTCAGATTCCCCCTCTCAGATTCCCCGCCTCAGATTCCCTGCCTCAGATTCCCTGCCTCAGATTCCCTGCCTCAGATTCCCTGCCTCAGATTCCCTTCATCTGATTCCCTTCATTTGATTCCCCGCATCTGATTCCCCGCCTCTGATTCCCCGCCTCTGATTCCTCGCATCTGATTCCCCGCCTCTGATTCCCCACCTCTGATTCCACGCCTCTGATTCCCCGCCTCTGATTCCCCGCCTCAGATTCCCCAGCTCTGATTCCCTGCCTCAGATTCCCTGCCTCAGATTCCCTGCGTCCGATTCCCCGCCTCTGATTCCTCGCCTCTGATTCCCCGCCTCTGATTCCCTGCCTCTGATTCCCTCCCTCTGATCCCGGGCCTCTGATTCCACGCCTCTCTTTCCGTGTCTCTGATTCCCTGCCTCTGATACCCTGCCTCTCATTCCCTGCCTCTATTTCCTTGCATCTTTCTCTGCATCTTGTTTCCCACATCTCATTTCCCCCCTCTGATAACCCGCCTCTGATTCCATGCCTGTGATTCCCTGCCTCAGATTCCCCGCCTCAGTTTCCCCGACTCAGATTCCCCGCCTCAGATTCCCCGCCTCAGATTCCCTGCCTCAGATTCCCTGCCTCAGATTCCCTGCCTCAGATTCCCTGCCTCAGATTCCCTTCATCTGATTCCCTTCATTTGATTCCCTGCGTCTGATTCCCGGCCTCTGATTCCCCGCCTCTGATTCCCCACCTCTGATTCCCCACCTCTGATTCCCTGCCTCAGATTCCCTGGCTCAGACTCCCTGCTTCAGATTCGCTGCCTCAGATTCCCTGCCACTGATTCCCCGCATCTGATTCCCCGCCTCTGATTCCCCGCTTCTGATTCCCGCCTCTGATTCCCTGCCTCTGATTCCCCGCCTCTGAATCCCCGCCTCTGATTCCTCACCTCTGATTCCCTGCCTCAGATTCCCCGGCTCTGATTCCATGCCTCAGATTCCCTGCCTCAGATTCCCTGCCTCCGATTCCCCGCCTCTGATTCCGCGCCTATGATTCCCCGCCTCTGATTCCCAGCCTCTGAATCCCCACCTCTGAATCCCCGCCTCTGATTCCCTGCCTCTGATTCCCCGCCTCTGATTCCACGCCACTGATTCCCCGCCTCTGATTCCAGGCCTCTTATTCCCCGCCTCTGATTCCCCACCTCTGATTGCCTGCCACTGATTGCCCGCCTCTGATTCCCTGCCTCAGATTCCCCGCCTCTGATTCCCTACCTCTGTCTGTATGCCTCTCTTTCGCCTCCGCTATTTCCCCTACACTTTTTCCGCGCCTCTCTTTCCCTCCCTCAATTTCAACAACTCTGTTTGATCTGTTCTGTGTACCTCATTTTCAACACACAATTTCCAACCACTATGTTTCACCCATCACTTTCCCCGCCTCTATTTCTCCGCCTATGTTTACCCACCTCTGTTTACCCACCTGTTTCACCGCCTCTGATTCCCCGCGTATGATTCCCCACCTCTGTCTCTACGCCACTCTTTCGCCTCCACTCTTTGCCCTCCACTCTTTCCGTGACTGTCTTTCCCTCCCTCAATTTCAACAACACTGTTTGATCTGTTTTGTGTACCTGATTTTAAACACACAAGTTCCAACCACTATGTTTTGCCCGCCTCTTTCCCCGCCTCTATTTATCCACCTATGTTTACCTGCCTCTGTTTACCCGCCTGTTTCACCGCCTCTCATTCCCCACCTCAGATTCCCCGCCTCTGATTCCCTGCCTCAGATTCCCTGCCTCAAATTCCCTGCCTCTGATTCCCTGCATCTGATTCCCCGCCTCTGATTCCCCGCCTCTGATTCCTCGCATCTGATTCCCCGCCTCTGATTCCCCGCCTCTGATTCCACGGCTCTGATTCCCCGCCTCTGATTCCCCGCATCAGATTCTCCAGCTCTGATTCCCTGCCTCAGATTCCCTGCCTCAGATTCCCTGCCTCCCATTCCCCGCCTCTGATTCCCCGCCTCTGATTCCCCGCCTCTGATTCCCCGCCTCTGATTCCCCGCCTCTGTTTCCCCGCCTCTGTTTCCCCGCCTCTGATTCCCCGTCTCTGATTCCCTGCCTCTGATTACCCGCCTCCCTTTCCGCGCAACTTTCCCGGCCTCCGTTTCCCCACATCTCTTTCCCCGCCTCAGATTTCACGCCTCTGATTCCCCACCTCTGATACCCCACATTTCATTCCACGCCTCTCTTTCCCTGCCTCTATTTCCGCGCCTCTTTCTCTGCCTCTCTTTCCCCACATCTCTTTTCCTCCCTCTGATTCCCCACCTCTGATTCCCCTCCTCTGATTCCCTGCCTCAAATTCCCTGCCTCTGATTCCCCGCCTCTGATTCCCCGCCTCTGATTCCCCTCCTCTGATTCCCTGCCTCTGATTCTCGGCCTCTGATTCCCTGCCTCTGATTCCCCGCCTCTGATGCCCTGCCTCTGATTCCCTGCCTCTGATTCCCTGCCTCTGATTCCGCGCCTCTAATTCCACGCCTCTCTTTCCGTGTCTCTGATTCCCCGCCTCTGATTCCCTGCCTCTGATACCCTGCCTCTCATTCCCTGCCTCTATTTCCGTGCATCTTTCTCTGCATCTTGTTTCCCACATCTCATTTCCCCCCTCTGATAAACCGCCTCTGATTCCATGCCTGTGATTCCCTGCCTCAGATTCCCCGCCTCAGATTCCCCGACTCAGATTCCCCCTCTCAGATTCCCCGCCTCAGATTCCCTGCCTCAGATTCCCTGCCTCAGATTCCCTGCCTCAGATTCCCTGCCTCAGATTCCCTTCATCTGATTCCCTTCATTTGATTCCCCGCATCTGATTCCCGCCTCTGATTCCCCGCCTCTGATTCCTCGCATCTGATTCCCCGCCTCTGATTCCCCACCTCTGATTCCACGCCTCTGATTCCCCGCCTCTGATTCCCCGCCTCAGATTCCCCAGCTCTGATTCCCTGCCTCAGATTCCCTGCCTCAGATTCCCTGCGTCCGATTCCCCGCCTCTGATTCCTCGCCTCTGATTCCCCGCCTCTGATTCCCTGCCTCTGATTCCCTCCCTCTGATCCCGGGCCTCTGATTCCACGCCTCTCTTTCCGTGTCTCTGATTCCCTGCCTCTGATACCCTGCCTCTCATTCCCTGCCTCTATTTCCGTGCATCTTTCTCTGCATCTTGTTTCCCACATCTCATTTCCCCCCTCTGATAACCCGCCTCTGATTCCATGCCTGTGATTCCCTGCCTCAGATTCCCCGCCTCAGATTCCCCGACTCAGATTCCCCGCCTCAGATTCCCCGCCACAGATTCCCTGCCTCAGATTCCCTGCCTCAGATTCCCTGCCTCAGATTCCCTGCCTCAGATTCCCTTCATCTGATTCCCTTCATTTGATTCCCTGCGTCTGATTCCCGGCCTCTGATTCCCCGCCTCTGATTCCCCGCCTCTGATTCCCCACCTCTGATTCCCTGCCTCAGATTCCCTGGCTCAGACTCCCTGCTTCAGAATCGCTGCCTCAGATTCCCTGCCACTGATTCCCCGCATCTGATTCCCCGCCTCTGATTCCCCGCCTCTGATTCCGCGCCTATGATTCCCCGCCTCTGATTCCCAGCCTCTGAATCCCCACCTCTGAATCCCCGCCTCTGATTCCCTGCCACTGATTCCCCGCCTCTGATTCCACGCCACTGATTCCCCGCCTCTGATTCCAGGCCTCTTATTCCCCGCCTCTGATTCCCCACCTCTGATTGCCTGCCACTGATTGCCCGCCTCTGATTCCCCGCCTCAGATTCCCCGCCTCTGATTCCCTACCTCTGTCTGTATGCCTCTCTTTCGCCTCCGCTTTTTCCCCTACACTTTTTCCGCGCCTCTCTTTCCCTCCCTCAATTTCAACAACTCTGTTTGATCTGTTCTGTGTACCTCATTTTCAACACACAATTTCCAACCACTATGTTTCACCCATCACTTTCCCCGCCTCTATTTCTCTGCCTATGTTTACCCACCTCTGTTTACCCACCTGTTTCACCGCCTCTGATTCCCCGCGTATGATTCCCCACCTCTGTCTCTACGCCTCTCTTTCGCCTCCACTCTTTCCCCTCCACTCTTTCCGTGCCTGTCTTTCCCTCCCTCAATTTCAACAACACTGTTTGATCTGTTTTGTGTACCTGATTTTAAACACACAAGTTCCAACCACTATGTTTTGCCCGCCTCTTTCCCCGCCTCTATTTATCCACCTATGTTTACCTGCCTCTGTTTACCCGCCTGTTTCACCGCCTCTCATTCCCCACCTCAGATTCCCCGCCTCTGATTCCCTGCCTCTGATTCCCCGGCTCTGATTCCCTGCCTCAGATTCCCTGCCTCAAATTCCCTGCCTCTGATTCCCCGCATCTGATTCCCCGCCTCTGATTCCCCGCCTCTGATTCCTCGCATCTGATTCCCCGTCTCTGATTCCCCGCCTCTGATTCCACGCCTCTGATTCCCCGCCTCTGATTCCCCGCATCAGATTCTCCAGCTCTGATTCCCTGCCTCAGATTCCCTGCCTCAGATTCCCTGCCTCCCATTCCCCGCCTCTGATTCCCCGCCTCTGATTCCCCGCCTCTGATTCCCCGCCTCTGAATCCCAGTCTCTGAATCCCCGCCTCTGATTCCCCGCCTCTGTTTCCCCGCCTCTGTTTCCCCGCCTCTGATTCCCCGTCTCTGATTCCCTGCCTCTGATTACCCGCCTCCCTTTCCGCGCAACTTTCCCGGCCTCCGTTTCCCCACATCTCTTTCCCCGCCTCAGATTTCACGCCTCTGATTCCCCGCCTCTGATTCCCCACATTTCATTCCACGCCTCTCTTTCCCTGCCTCTATTTCCGCGCCTCTTTCTCTGCCTCTCTTTCCCCACATCTCTTTTCCTCCCTCTGATTCCCCACCTCTGATTCCCCTCCTCTGATTCCCTGCCTCAAATTCCCTGCCTCTGATTCCCCGCCTCTGATTCCCCGCCTCTGATTCCCCTCCTCTGATTCCCTGCCTCTGATTCTCTGCCTCTGATTCCCTGCCTCTGATTCCCCGCCTCTGATGCCCTGCCTCTGATTCCCTGCCTCTGATTCCCTGCCTCTGATTCCGCGCCTCTAATTCCACGCCTCTCTTTCCGTGTCTCTGATTCCCCGCCTCTGATTCCCTGCCTCTGATACCCTGCCTCTCATTCCCTGCCTCTATTTCCGTGCATCTTTCTCTGCATCTTGTTTCCCACATCTCATTTCCCCCCTCTGATAAACCGCCTCTGATTCCATGCCTGTGATTCCCTGCCTCAGATTCCCCGCCTCAGATTCCCCGACTCAGATTCCCCCTCTCAGATTCCCCGCCTCAGATTCCCTGCCTCAGATTCCCTGCCTCAGATTCCCTGCCTCAGATTCCCTGCCTCAGATTCCCTTCATCTGATTCCCTTCATTTGATTCCCTGCGTCTGATTCCCCGCCTCAGATTCCCCGCCTCTGATTCCCCGCCTCTGATTCCCCACCTCTGATTCCCTGCCTCAAATTCCCTGGCTCATATTCCCTGCTTCAGATTCCCTGCCTCAGATTCCCTGCCTCTGATTCCCCGCATCTGATTCCCCGCCTCTGATTCCCCGCCTCTGATTCCCGCCTCAGATTCCCTGCCTCTGATTCCCTGCCTCTGATTCCCTGCATCTGATTCCCTGCCTCTGAATCCCCGCCTCCGATTCCGCACCCACGTTTCTCCGTCTCTGTTGCTCTGCCTCTTATTTGCTGGCTCAGTTTCGCCGGCTCTGATTCCGCACCTCTGATTCCACGCCTCTCTTTCCGTGTCTCTGATTCCCCACCTCTGATTCCCTGCCTCTGATACCCTGCCTCTCTTTCGCTGCCTCTATTTCCTTGCCTCTTTCTCTGCATCTCGTTTCCCACATCTCATTTCCCCCCTCTGATAACCCGCCTCAGATTCCCCGCCTCATATTCCCCGCCTCAGATTCCCTGCCTCAGATTCCCTGCCTCAGATTCCCTTCATCTTATTCCCTTCATCTGATTCCCTGCCTCTGATTCCCCACCTCTGATTCCCCGCCTCTAACTCCCCGCCTCTGATTCCCCGCTTCTGATTCCCCACCTCAGATTCCCTGCCTTAGTTTCCCTGCCTCAGATTCCCTGCCTCTGATTCCCCGCATCTGATTCCCCGCTTCTGATTCCCCGCCTCTGATTCGCCGCCTCTGATTCCCCGCCTCTGATTCCCCGCCTCTGATTCCCCGCCTCTGATGACCCGCCTCTGATTCCCCGCCTCAGATTCCCCGGCTCTGATTCCCTGCCTCAGATTTCCTGCCTCAGATTCCCTACCTCTGATTTCCCACTTCTGATTACCCGCCTCTGATTCCCCTCCTCTGATTCCCCGCCTCTGATTCCCCACCTCTGATTCCCCGCCTCAGATTCCCCGGCTCTGATTCCCCGCATCTGATTCCCTGCCTCTAATATCCCGCCTCTGATTCCCGGCCTCTGATTCCCTGCCTCTGATTCCCCACCTCTGATTCCCCGCCTCCCTTTCCGCACAACTTTCCCGGCCTCCGTTTCCAAACATCTCTTTCCCCGCCTCAAATTCCCCGCCTCAGATTCCCCGGCTCTGATTCCCTGCCTCAGATTCCCTGCCTCAGATTCCCCGTCTCTGATTTCCCACCTCTGATTGCCCGCCTCTGATTCCCCGTCTCTGATTCCCCGCCTCTGATTCCCCAACTCTGTCTCTATGCCTCTCTTTCACCTCTGCTCTTTCCCCTCCACTCTTTCCACGCCTTTCTTTCTCTCCCTCAATTTCAACAACTCTGTTTGATCTGTTCTGTGTACCTCATTTTCAACACACAATTTCCAACCACTATGTTTCACCCATCTCTTTCCCCGCCTCTATTTATCTGCCTATGTTTACCCACCTCTGTTTACCCGCCTGTTTCACCGCCTCTCATTCCCCACCTCAGATTCCCCGCCTCAGATTCCCCGCCTCTGATTCCCTGCCTCTGATTCCCTGCCTCTGATTCTCTGCCTCTGATTCCCTGCCACTGATATCCCGCCTCCGATTCCACACCAATGTTTCACCGCCTCTGTTAAACTGCCTCTTATTTCCTGGCTCAGATTCGCCGGCTCTGATTCGGCGCCTCTGATTCCAAGCTTCTCGTTCCGTGTCTCTGATAGCCCGCCTCTGATTCCCCGCCTCAGATTCCCCGGCTCTGATTCCCTGCATCAGATTCCCTGCCTCAGATTCCCTGCCTCTGACTCCCTGCATCAGATTCCCTGCCTCTGATTCCCCGCCTCTGATTCCCCGCTTCTGATTCCCCGCCTCTGATTCCCTGCCTCAGATTCCTTGCCTATGATTCCCTGCCTCTGATTCCCTGCCTCTGATTCCCTGACTCTGATTCCCTGCCTCTGATTCCCTGCCCCTGATTCCCTGCCTCTGATTCCGCGCTTCTGATTCCACGCCTCTCTTTCCGTGTCTCTGATTCCGCGCCTCTGATTCCCTGCCTCTGATTCCCCACCTCAGATTCCCCGCCTCTGATTCCCTGCCTCTAATTCCCCGCCTCTGATTCCCAACCTCTGATTCCCCACCTCTGATTCCCCGCCTCTGATTCCCCGCCTCTGATTCCCCACCTCAGATTTCCCGGCTCTGATTCCCTGCCTCAGATTCCCTGCGACAGATTCCCTGCCTCAGATTCCCTGCCTCTGATTCCCCGCCTCTTATTCCCCACCTCTTATTCCCCGCCTCAGATTCCCCGGCTCTGATTCCCTGCCTCAGATTCCCTGCCTCAGATTCCCTGCCTCAGATTCCCTTCATCTGATTCCCTTCATTTGATTCCCCGCATCTGATTCCCCGCCTCTGATTCCCCGCCTCTGATTCCTCGCATCTGATTCCCCGCCTCTGATTCACCACCTCTGATTCCACGCCTCTGATTCCCCGCCTCTGATTCCCCGCCTCAGATTCCCCAGCTCTGATTCCCTGCCTCAGATTCCCTGCCTCAGATTCCCTGCGTCCGATTCCCCGCCTCTGATTCCTCGCCTCTGATTCCCCGCCTCTGATTCCCTGCCTCTGATTCCCTCCCTCTGATCCCGGGCCTCTGATTCCACGCCTCTCTTTCCGTGTCTCTGATTCCCTGCCTCTGATACCCTGCCTCTCATTCCCTGCCTCTATTTCCTTGCATCTTTCTCTGCATCTTGTTTCCCACATCTCATTTCCCCCCTCTGATAACCCGCCTCTGATTCCATGCCTGTGATTCCCTGCCTCAGATTCCCCGCCTCAGATTCCCCGACTCAGATTCCCCGCCTCAGATTCCCCGCCTCAGATTCCCTGCCTCAGATTCCCTGCCTCAGATTCCCTGCCTCAGATTCCCTGCCTCAGATTCCCTTCATCTGATTCCCTTCATTTGATTCCCTGCGTCTGATTCCCGGCCTCTGATTCCCCGCCTCTGATTCCCCACCTCTGATTCCCCACCTCTGATTCCCTGCCTCAGATTCCCTGGCTCAGACTCCCTGCTTCAGATTCGCTGCCTCAGATTCTCTGCCACTGATTCCCCGCATCTGATTCCCCGCCTCTGATTCCCCGCTTCTGATTCCCGCCTCTGATTCCCTGCCTCTGATTCCCCGCCTCTGAATCCCCGCCTCTGATTCCTCACCTCTGATTCCCTGCCTCAGATTCCCCGGCTCTGATTCCATGCCTCAGATTCCCTGCCTCAGATTCCCTGCCTCCGATTCCCCGCCTCTGATTCCGCGCCTATGATTCCCCGCCTCTGATTCCCAGCCTCTGAATCCCCACCTCTGAATCCCCGCCTCTGATTCCCTGCCTCTGATTCCCCGCCTCTGATTCCACGCCACTGATTCCCCGCCTCTGATTCCAGGCCTCTTATTCCCCGCCTCTGATTCCCCACCTCTGATTGCCTGCCACTGATTGCCCGCCTCTGATTCCCTGCCTCAGATTCCCCGCCTCTGATTCCCTACCTCTGTCTGTATGCCTCTCTTTCGCCTCCGCTATTTCCCCTACACTTTTTCCGCGCCTCTCTTTCCCTCCCTCAATTTCAACAACTCTGTTTGATCTGTTCTGTGTACCTCATTTTCAACACACAATTTCCAACCACTATGTTTCACCCATCACTTTCCCCGCCTCTATTTCTCCGCCTATGTTTACCCACCTCTGTTTACCCACCTGTTTCACCGCCTCTGATTCCCCGCGTATGATTCCCCACCTCTGTCTCTACGCCACTCTTTCGCCTCCACTCTTTGCCCTCCACTCTTTCCGTGCCTGTCTTTCCCTCCCTCAATTTCAACAACACTGTTTGATCTGTTTTGTGTACCTGATTTTAAACACACAAGTTCCAACCACTATGTTTTGCCCGCCTCTTTCCCCGCCTCTATTTATCCACCTATGTTTACCTGCCTCTGTTTACCCGCCTGTTTCACCGCCTCTCATTCCCCACCTCAGATTCCCCGCCTCTGATTCCCTGCCTCAGATTCCCTGCCTCAAATTCCCTGCCTCTGATTCCCTGCATCTGATTCCCCGCCTCTGATTCCCCGCCTCTGATTCCTCGCATCTGATTCCCCGCCTCTGATTCCCCGCCTCTGATTCCACGGCTCTGATTCCCCGCCTCTGATTCCCCGCATCAGATTCTCCAGCTCTGATTCCCTGCCTCAGATTCCCTGCCTCAGATTCCCTGCCTCCCATTCCCCGCCTCTGATTCCCCGCCTCTGATTCCCCGCCTCTGATTCCCCGCCTCTGATTCCCCGCCTCTGTTTCCCCGCCTCTGTTTCCCCGCCTCTGATTCCCCGTCTCTGATTCCCTGCCTCTGATTACCCGCCTCCCTTTCCGCGCAACTTTCCCGGCCTCCGTTTCCCCACATCTCTTTCCCCGCCTCAGATTTCACGCCTCTGATTCCCCACCTCTGATACCCCACATTTCATTCCACGCCTCTCTTTCCCTGCCTCTATTTCCGCGCCTCTTTCTCTGCCTCTCTTTCCCCACATCTCTTTTCCTCCCTCTGATTCCCCACCTCTGATTCCCCTCCTCTGATTCCCTGCCTCAAATTCCCTGCCTCTGATTCCCCGCCTCTGATTCCCCGCCTCTGATTCCCCTCCTCTGATTCCCTGCCTCTGATTCTCGGCCTCTGATTCCCTGCCTCTGATTCCCCGCCTCTGATGCCCTGCCTCTGATTCCCTGCCTCTGATTCCCTGCCTCTGATTCCGCGCCTCTAATTCCACGCCTCTCTTTCCGTGTCTCTGATTCCCCGCCTCTGATTCCCTGCCTCTGATACCCTGCCTCTCATTCCCTGCCTCTATTTCCGTGCATCTTTCTCTGCATCTTGTTTCCCACATCTCATTTCCCCCCTCTGATAAACCGCCTCTGATTCCATGCCTGTGATTCCCTGCCTCAGATTCCCCGCCTCAGATTCCCCGACTCAGATTCCCCCTCTCAGATTCCCCGCCTCAGATTCCCTGCCTCAGATTCCCTGCCTCAGATTCCCTGCCTCAGATTCCCTGCCTCAGATTCCCTTCATCTGATTCCCTTCATTTGATTCCCCGCATCTGATTCCCGCCTCTGATTCCCCGCCTCTGATTCCTCGCATCTGATTCCCCGCCTCTGATTCCCCACCTCTGATTCCACGCCTCTGATTCCCCGCCTCTGATTCCCCGCCTCAGATTCCCCAGCTCTGATTCCCTGCCTCAGATTCCCTGCCTCAGATTCCCTGCGTCCGATTCCCCGCCTCTGATTCCTCGCCTCTGATTCCCCGCCTCTGATTCCCTGCCTCTGATTCCCTCCCTCTGATCCCGGGCCTCTGATTCCACGCCTCTCTTTCCGTGTCTCTGATTCCCTGCCTCTGATACCCTGCCTCTCATTCCCTGCCTCTATTTCCGTGCATCTTTCTCTGCATCTTGTTTCCCACATCTCATTTCCCCCCTCTGATAACCCGCCTCTGATTCCATGCCTGTGATTCCCTGCCTCAGATTCCCCGCCTCAGATTCCCCGACTCAGATTCCCCGCCTCAGATTCCCCGCCAC
This sequence comes from Narcine bancroftii, assembly GCF_036971445.1. Classification (NCBI taxonomy): domain Eukaryota; kingdom Metazoa; phylum Chordata; class Chondrichthyes; order Torpediniformes; family Narcinidae; genus Narcine; species Narcine bancroftii. The sequence goes on from NC_091472.1 coordinate 319,906,703, forward strand.
AGATTCCCTGCCTCAGATTCCCTGCCTCAGATTCCCTGCCTCAGATTCCCTGCCTCAGATTCCCTTCATCTGATTCCCTTCATTTGATTCCCTGCGTCTGATTCCCGGCCTCTGATTCCCCGCCTCTGATTCCCCGCCTCTGATTCCCCACCTCTGATTCCCTGCCTCAGATTCCCTGGCTCAGACTCCCTGCTTCAGAATCGCTGCCTCAGATTCCCTGCCACTGATTCCCCGCATCTGATTCCCCGCCTCTGATTCCCCGCCTCTGATTCCGCGCCTATGATTCCCCGCCTCTGATTCCCAGCCTCTGAATCCCCACCTCTGAATCCCCGCCTCTGATTCCCTGCCACTGATTCCCCGCCTCTGATTCCACGCCACTGATTCCCCGCCTCTGATTCCAGGCCTCTTATTCCCCGCCTCTGATTCCCCACCTCTGATTGCCTGCCACTGATTGCCCGCCTCTGATTCCCCGCCTCAGATTCCCCGCCTCTGATTCCCTACCTCTGTCTGTATGCCTCTCTTTCGCCTCCGCTTTTTCCCCTACACTTTTTCCGCGCCTCTCTTTCCCTCCCTCAATTTCAACAACTCTGTTTGATCTGTTCTGTGTACCTCATTTTCAACACACAATTTCCAACCACTATGTTTCACCCATCACTTTCCCCGCCTCTATTTCTCTGCCTATGTTTACCCACCTCTGTTTACCCACCTGTTTCACCGCCTCTGATTCCCCGCGTATGATTCCCCACCTCTGTCTCTACGCCTCTCTTTCGCCTCCACTCTTTCCCCTCCACTCTTTCCGTGCCTGTCTTTCCCTCCCTCAATTTCAACAACACTGTTTGATCTGTTTTGTGTACCTGATTTTAAACACACAAGTTCCAACCACTATGTTTTGCCCGCCTCTTTCCCCGCCTCTATTTATCCACCTATGTTTACCTGCCTCTGTTTACCCGCCTGTTTCACCGCCTCTCATTCCCCACCTCAGATTCCCCGCCTCTGATTCCCTGCCTCTGATTCCCCGGCTCTGATTCCCTGCCTCAGATTCCCTGCCTCAAATTCCCTGCCTCTGATTCCCCGCATCTGATTCCCCGCCTCTGATTCCCCGCCTCTGATTCCTCGCATCTGATTCCCCGTCTCTGATTCCCCGCCTCTGATTCCACGCCTCTGATTCCCCGCCTCTGATTCCCCGCATCAGATTCTCCAGCTCTGATTCCCTGCCTCAGATTCCCTGCCTCAGATTCCCTGCCTCCCATTCCCCGCCTCTGATTCCCCGCCTCTGATTCCCCGCCTCTGATTCCCCGCCTCTGAATCCCAGTCTCTGAATCCCCGCCTCTGATTCCCCGCCTCTGTTTCCCCGCCTCTGTTTCCCCGCCTCTGATTCCCCGTCTCTGATTCCCTGCCTCTGATTACCCGCCTCCCTTTCCGCGCAACTTTCCCGGCCTCCGTTTCCCCACATCTCTTTCCCCGCCTCAGATTTCACGCCTCTGATTCCCCGCCTCTGATTCCCCACATTTCATTCCACGCCTCTCTTTCCCTGCCTCTATTTCCGCGCCTCTTTCTCTGCCTCTCTTTCCCCACATCTCTTTTCCTCCCTCTGATTCCCCACCTCTGATTCCCCTCCTCTGATTCCCTGCCTCAAATTCCCTGCCTCTGATTCCCCGCCTCTGATTCCCCGCCTCTGATTCCCCTCCTCTGATTCCCTGCCTCTGATTCTCTGCCTCTGATTCCCTGCCTCTGATTCCCCGCCTCTGATGCCCTGCCTCTGATTCCCTGCCTCTGATTCCCTGCCTCTGATTCCGCGCCTCTAATTCCACGCCTCTCTTTCCGTGTCTCTGATTCCCCGCCTCTGATTCCCTGCCTCTGATACCCTGCCTCTCATTCCCTGCCTCTATTTCCGTGCATCTTTCTCTGCATCTTGTTTCCCACATCTCATTTCCCCCCTCTGATAAACCGCCTCTGATTCCATGCCTGTGATTCCCTGCCTCAGATTCCCCGCCTCAGATTCCCCGACTCAGATTCCCCCTCTCAGATTCCCCGCCTCAGATTCCCTGCCTCAGATTCCCTGCCTCAGATTCCCTGCCTCAGATTCCCTGCCTCAGATTCCCTTCATCTGATTCCCTTTATTTGATTCCCTGCGTCTGATTCCCCGCCTCAGATTCCCCGCCTCTGATTCCCCGCCTCTGATTCCCCACCTCTGATTCCCTGCCTCAAATTCCCTGGCTCATATTCCCTGCTTCAGATTCCCTGCCTCAGATTCCCTGCCTCTGATTCCCCGCATCTGATTCCCCGCCTCTGATTCCCCGCCTCTGATTCCCGCCTCAGATTCCCTGCCTCTGATTCCCTGCCTCTGATTCCCTGCATCTGATTCCCTGCCTCTGAATCCCCGCCTCCGATTCCGCACCCACGTTTCTCCGTCTCTGTTGCTCTGCCTCTTATTTGCTGGCTCAGTTTCGCCGGCTCTGATTCCGCACCTCTGATTCCACGCCTCTCTTTCCGTGTCTCTGATTCCCCACCTCTGATTCCCTGCCTCTGATACCCTGCCTCTCTTTCGCTGCCTCTATTTCCTTGCCTCTTTCTCTGCATCTCGTTTCCCACATCTCATTTCCCCCCTCTGATAACCCGCCTCAGATTCCCCGCCTCATATTCCCCGCCTCAGATTCCCTGCCTCAGATTCCCTGCCTCAGATTCCCTTCATCTTATTCCCTTCATCTGATTCCCTGCCTCTGATTCCCCACCTCTGATTCCCCGCCTCTAACTCCCCGCCTCTGATTCCCCGCTTCTGATTCCCCACCTCAGATTCCCTGCCTTAGTTTCCCTGCCTCAGATTCCCTGCCTCTGATTCCCCGCATCTGATTCCCCGCTTCTGATTCCCCGCCTCTGATTCGCCGCCTCTGATTCCCCGCCTCTGATTCCCCGCCTCTGATTCCCCGCCTCTGATGACCCGCCTCTGATTCCCCGCCTCAGATTCCCCGGCTCTGATTCCCTGCCTCAGATTTCCTGCCTCAGATTCCCTACCTCTGATTTCCCACTTCTGATTACCCGCCTCTGATTCCCCTCCTCTGATTCCCCGCCTCTGATTCCCCACCTCTGATTCCCCGCCTCAGATTCCCCGGCTCTGATTCCCCGCATCTGATTCCCTGCCTCTAATATCCCGCCTCTGATTCCCGGCCTCTGATTCCCTGCCTCTGATTCCCCACCTCTGATTCCCCGCCTCCCTTTCCGCACAACTTTCCCGGCCTCCGTTTCCAAACATCTCTTTCCCCGCCTCAAATTCCCCGCCTCAGATTCCCCGGCTCTGATTCCCTGCCTCAGATTCCCTGCCTCAGATTCCCCGTCTCTGATTTCCCACCTCTGATTGCCCGCCTCTGATTCCCCGTCTCTGATTCCCCGCCTCTGATTCCCCAACTCTGTCTCTATGCCTCTCTTTCACCTCTGCTCTTTCCCCTCCACTCTTTCCACGCCTTTCTTTCTCTCCCTCAATTTCAACAACTCTGTTTGATCTGTTCTGTGTACCTCATTTTCAACACACAATTTCCAACCACTATGTTTCACCCATCTCTTTCCCCGCCTCTATTTATCTGCCTATGTTTACCCACCTCTGTTTACCCGCCTGTTTCACCGCCTCTCATTCCCCACCTCAGATTCCCCGCCTCAGATTCCCCGCCTCTGATTCCCTGCCTCTGATTCCCTGCCTCTGATTCTCTGCCTCTGATTCCCTGCCACTGATATCCCGCCTCCGATTCCACACCAATGTTTCACCGCCTCTGTTAAACTGCCTCTTATTTCCTGGCTCAGATTCGCCGGCTCTGATTCGGCGCCTCTGATTCCAAGCTTCTCGTTCCGTGTCTCTGATAGCCCGCCTCTGATTCCCCGCCTCAGATTCCCCGGCTCTGATTCCCTGCATCAGATTCCCTGCCTCAGATTCCCTGCCTCTGACTCCCTGCATCAGATTCCCTGCCTCTGATTCCCCGCCTCTGATTCCCCGCTTCTGATTCCCCGCCTCTGATTCCCTGCCTCAGATTCCTTGCCTATGATTCCCTGCCTCTGATTCCCTGCCTCTGATTCCCTGACTCTGATTCCCTGCCTCTGATTCCCTGCCCCTGATTCCCTGCCTCTGATTCCGCGCTTCTGATTCCACGCCTCTCTTTCCGTGTCTCTGATTCCGCGCCTCTGATTCCCTGCCTCTGATTCCCCACCTCAGATTCCCCGCCTCTGATTCCCTGCCTCTAATTCCCCGCCTCTGATTCCCAACCTCTGATTCCCCACCTCTGATTCCCCGCCTCTGATTCCCCGCCTCTGATTCCCCACCTCAGATTTCCCGGCTCTGATTCCCTGCCTCAGATTCCCTGCGACAGATTCCCTGCCTCAGATTCCCTGCCTCTGATTCCCCGCCTCTTATTCCCCACCTCTTATTCCCCGCCTCAGATTCCCCGGCTCTGATTCCCTGCCTCAGATTCCCTGCCTCAAATTCCCTGCCTCTGATTCCCCGCCTCTGATTCCTCGCATCCGATTCCCAGCCTCTGATTCCCCGCCTCTGATTCCACGCCTCTGATTCCCGGCTCTGATTCCCCGCCTCAGATTCCCCAGCTCTGATTCCCTGCCTCAGATTCCCTGCCTCAGATTCCCTGCCTCCGATTCCCCGCCTCTGATTCCCCGCCTCTGATACCCCGCCTCTGATTCCCCGCATCTGAATCCCAGCCTCTGAATCCCCGCCTCTGATTCCCCGTCTCTGTTTCCCCGCCTCGGATTCCCCGCCTCTGATTACCCGCCTCCCTTTCCGCGCAACTTTCCCGGCCTCCGTTTCCCCACATCTCTTTCCCCTCCTCAGATTCCACGCCTCTGATTCCCCGCCTCTGATTCCCCACCTTATATTCCCCGCCTCTCTTTCCCTGCCTCTATTTCCGCGCCTCTTTCTATGCCTCTCTTTCCCCACATCTCTTTTCTTCCCTCTGATTCCCCGCCTCTGATTCCCCTCCTCTGATTCCCTGCCTCTGATTCCCTGACTCTGATTCCCCGCCTCTGATTCCCCGCCTCTGATTCCCCTCCTCTGATTCCCTGCCTCTGATTCCCTGCCTCTTATTCCCTGCCTCTGATTCCCCGCCTTTGATTCCCTGCCTCTGATTCCCTGCCTCTGATTCCCTGCCTCTGATTCCGGTCCTCTGATTCCAAGCCTCTCTTTCCGTGTCTCTGATTCCCCGCCTCTGATTCCCTGCCTCTGATACCCTGCCTCTCATTCCCTACCTCTATTTCCGTGCATCATTCTCTGCATCTTGTTTCCCACATCTCATTTCCCCCCTCTGATAACCCGCCTCTGATTCCATGCCTGTGATTCCCTGCCTCAGATTCCCCGCTTCAGATTCCCCTACTCAGATTCCCCGCCTCAGATTTCCCGCCTCAGATTCCCTTCCTCAGATTCCCTGCCTCAGATTCCCTGCCTCAGATTCCCAGCCTCAGATTCCCTTCATCTGATTCCCTTCATTTGATTCCCTGCGTCTGATTCCTGGCCTCTGATTCCCCGCCTCTGATTCCCCGCCTCTGATTCTCCACCTCTGATTCCCTGCCTCAGATTCCCTGGCTCAGATTCCCTGCTTCAGATTCCCTGCCTCAGATTCCCTGCCACTGATTCCCCGCATCTGATTTCCCGCCTCTGATTCCCCGCTTCTGATTCCCGCCTCTGATTCCCTGCCTCTGATTCCCCGCCTCTGAATCCCCGCCTCTGATTCCTCGCCTCCGATTCCCTGCCTCAGATTCCCCGGCTCTGATTCCATGCCTCAGATTCCCTGCCTCAGATTCCCTGCCTCCGATTCCCCGCCTCTGATTCCCCGCCTATGATTCCCCGCCTCTGATTCCCAGCCTCTGAATCCCCACCTCTGAATCCCCGCCTCTGATACCCCGCCTCTCATTCCCCGCCTCTGATTCCACGCCTCTGATTCCCCGCCTCTGATTCCAGGCCTCTTATTCCCCGCCTCTGATCCCCACCTCTGATTGCCTGCCACTGATTGCCCGCCTCTGATTCCCCGCCTCTGATTCCCCGCCTTTGATTCCCCACCTCTGTCTGTATGCCTCTCTTTCGCCTCCGCTTTTTCCCCTACACTTTTTCCGCGCCTCTCTTTCCCTCCCTCAATTTCAACAACTCTGTTTGATCTGTTCTGTGTACCTCATTTTCAACACACAATTTCCAACCACTATGTTTCACCCATCACTTTCCCCGCCTCTATTTCTCCGCCTATGTTTACCCACCTCTGTTTACCCACCTGTTTCACCGCCTCTGATTCCCCGCCTCTGATTCCCCGCCTCTGATTCCCTGCCTCTGATTACCCGCCTCCCTTTCCGCGCAACTTTCCAGGCCTCAGTTTCCCCACTTCTCTTTCCCCGCCTCAGATTCCACGACTCTGATTCCTCGCCTCTGATTCCCCACCTTTCATTCCCCGCCTCTCTTTCCCTGCCCCTATTTCCGCACCTCTTTCTCTGCCTCTCTTTCCCCACATCTCTTTTCCTCCCACTGATTCCCCGCCTCTGATTCCCCTCCTCTGATTCCCCGCCTCTGATTCCCCGCCTCTGATTCCCCGCCTCTGATTCCCCTCCTCTGATTCCCTGCCTCTGATTCCCTGCCTGTGATTCCCTGCCTCTGATTCCCCGCCTCTGATTCCCTGCCTCTGATTCCCTGCCTCTGATTCCCTGCCTCTGATCCCGGGCCTCTGATTCTACGCCTCTCTTTCCGTGTCTCTGATTCCCTGCCTCTGATACCCTGCCTCTCATTCCCTGCCTCTATTTCCGTGCATCTTTCTCTGCATCTTGTTTCCCACATCTCATTTCCCCCCTCTGATAACCCGCCTCTGATTCCATGCCTGTGATTCCCTGCCTCAGATTCCCCGCCTCAGATTCCCCGACTCAGATTCCCCGCCTCAGATTCCCCGCCTCAGATTCCCTGCCTCAGATTCACTGCCTCAGATTCCCTGCCTCAGTTTCCCTGCCTCAGATTCCCTTCATCTGATTCCCTTCATTTGATTCCCTGCGTCTGATTCCCGGCCTCTGATTCCCCGCCTCTGATTCCCCGCCTCTGATTCCCCACCTCTGATTCCCTGCCTCAGATTCCCTGGCTCAGATTCCCTGCTTCAGATTCCCTGCCTCAGATTCCCTGCCACTGATTCCCCGCATCTGATTCCCCGCCTCTGATTCCCCGCTTCTGATTCCCGCCTCTGATTCCCTGCCTCTGATTCCCCGCCTCTGAATCCCCGCCTCTGATTCCTCGCCTCAGATTCCCTGCCTCCGATTCCCCGCCTCTGATTCCGCGCCTATGATTCCCCGCCTCTGATTCCCAGCCTCTGAATCCCCACCTCTGAATCCCCGCCTCTGATTCCCCGCCTCTGATTCCCCGCCTTTGATTCCACGCCACTGAATCCCCGCCTCTGATTCCAGGCCTCTTATTCCCCGCCTCTGATTCCCCACCTCTGATTGCCTGCCACTGATTGCCCGCCTCTGATTCCCCGCCTCTGATTCCCCGCCTCTGATTCCCCACCTCTGTCTGTATGCCTCTCTTTCGCCTCCGCTTTTTCCCCTACACTTTTTCCGCGCCTCTCTTTCCCTCCCTCAATTTCAACAACTCTGTTTGATCTGTTCTGTGTACCTCATTTTCAACACACAATTTCCAACCACTATGTTTCACCCATCACTTTCCCCGCCTCTATTTCTCCGCCTATGTTTACCCACCTCTGTTTACCCACCTGTTTCACCGCCTCTGATTCCCCGCCTATGATTCCCCACCTCTGTCTCTACGCCTCTCTTTCGCCTCCACTCTTTCCCATCCATTCTTTCCGTGCCTGTCTTAACCTCCCTCAATTTCAACAACACTGTTTGATCTGTTTTGTGTACCTGATTTTAAACACACAAGTTCCAACCACTATGTTTTGCCCGCCACTTTCCCCGCCTCTATTTATCCACCTATATTTACCTGCCTCTGTTTACCCGCCTGTTTCCCCGCCTCTGATTCCCCACCTTTCATTCCCCGCCTCGCTTTCCCTGCCTCTATTTCCGCGCCTCTTTCACTGCCTCTCTTCCCCACATCTCTTTTCCTCCCGCTGATTCTCCGCCTCTGATTCCCCGCCTCTGATTCCCTGCCTCTGATTCCCCGCCTCAGATTCCCTGCCTCAGATTCCCTGCCTCAGATTCCCTGCCTCAGATTCCCTGCCTCTGATTCCCCGCCTCTGATTCCCCGCCTCTTATTCCCCGCCTCTGATTCCCCGCCTCTGATTCCCCGCCTCTGATGCCCTGCCTCAGATTCCCCGGCTCTGATTCCCTGCATCAGCTTCCCTGCCTCATATTCCCTGCCTCTGATTCCCCGCCTCTGATTCCCTGCCTCAGATTCCCTGCCTCAGATTCCCTGCCTCAGATTCCCTGCCTCTGATTCCCCGCCTCTGATTCCCTGCCTCTGATTCCCTGCCTCAGATTCCCCGCCTCTGATTCCCCGCCTCTTATTCCCCACCTCATATTCCCCGCCTCAGATTCCCCGGCTCTGATTCCCTGCCTCAGATTCCCTGCCTCAGATTCCCTGCCTCCGATTCCCCGCCTCTGATTCCCCGCCTCTGATACCCCGCCTCTGATTCCCCGCATCTGAATCCCAGCCTCTGAATCCCCGCCTCTGATTCCCCGTCTCTGTTTCCCCGCCTCGGATTCCCCGCCTCTGATTACCCGCCTCCCTTTCCGCGCAACTTTCCCGGCCTCCGTTTCCCCACATCTCTTTCCCCTCCTCAGATTCCACGCCTCTGATTCCCCGCCTCTGATTCCCCACCTTATATTCCCGCCTCTCTTTCCCTGCCTCTATTTCCGCGCCTCTTTCTATGCCTCTCTTTCCCCACATCTCTTTTCTTCCCTCTGATTCCCCGCCTCTGATTCCCCTCCTCTGATTCCCTGCCTCTGATTCCCTGACTCTGATTCCCCGCCTCTGATTCCCCGCCTCTGATTCCCCTCCTCTGATTCCCTGCCTCTGATTCCCTGCCTCTTATTCCCTGCCTCTGATTCCCCGCCTTTGATTCCCTGCCTCTGATTCCCTGCCTCTGATTCCCTGCCTCTGATTCCGGTCCTCTGATTCCAAGCCTCTCTTTCCGTGTCTCTGATTCCCCGCCTCTGATTCCCTGCCTCTGATACCCTGCCTCTCATTCCCTACCTCTATTTCCGTGCATCATTCTCTGCATCTTGTTTCCCACATCTCATTTCCCCCCTCTGATAACCCGCCTCTGATTCCATGCCTGTGATTCCCTGCCTCAGATTCCCCGCTTCAGATTCCCCTACTCAGATTCCCCGCCTCAGATTTCCCGCCTCAGATTCCCTTCCTCAGATTCCCTGCCTCAGATTCCCTGCCTCAGATTCCCAGCCTCAGATTCCCTTCATCTGATTCCCTTCATTTGATTCCCTGCGTCTGATTCCTGGCCTCTGATTCCCCGCCTCTGATTCCCCGCCTCTGATTCTCCACCTCTGATTCCCTGCCTCAGATTCCCTGGCTCAGATTCCCTGCTTCAGATTCCCTGCCTCAGATTCCCTGCCACTGATTCCCCGCATCTGATTTCCCGCCTCTGATTCCCCGCTTCTGATTCCCGCCTCTGATTCCCTGCCTCTGATTCCCCGCCTCTGAATCCCCGCCTCTGATTCCTCGCCTCCGATTCCCTGCCTCAGATTCCCCGGCTCTGATTCCATGCCTCAGATTCCCTGCCTCAGATTCCCTGCCTCCGATTCCCCGCCTCTGATTCCCCGCCTATGATTCCCCGCCTCTGATTCCCAGCCTCTGAATCCCCACCTCTGAATCCCCGCCTCTGATACCCCGCCTCTCATTCCCCGCCTCTGATTCCACGCCTCTGATTCCCCGCCTCTGATTCCAGGCCTCTTATTCCCCGCCTCTGATCCCCACCTCTGATTGCCTGCCACTGATTGCCCGCCTCTGATTCCCTGCCTCTGATTCCCCGCCTTTGATTCCCCACCTCTGTCTGTATGCCTCTCTTTCGCCTCCGCTTTTTCCCCTACACTTTTTCCGCGCCTCTCTTTCCCTCCCTCAATTTCAACAACTCTGTTTGATCTGTTCTGTGTACCTCATTTTCAACACACAATTTCCAACCACTATGTTTCACCCATCACTTTCCCCGCCTCTATTTCTCCGCCTATGTTTACCCACCTCTGTTTACCCACCTGTTTCACCGCCTCTGATTCCCCGCCTCTGATTCCCCGCCTCTGATTCCCTGCCTCTGATTACCCGCCTCCCTTTCCGCGCAACTTTCCAGGCCTCAGTTTCCCCACTTCTCTTTCCCCGCCTCAGATTCCACGACTCTGATTCCTCGCCTCTGATTCCCCACCTTTCATTCCCCGCCTCTCTTTCCCTGCCCCTATTTCCGCACCTCTTTCTCTGCCTCTCTTTCCCCACATCTCTTTTCCTCCCACTGATTCCCCGCCTCTGATTCCCCTCCTCTGATTCCCCGCCTCTGATTCCCCGCCTCTGATTCCCCACCTCTGATTCCCCTCCTCTGATTCCCTGCCTCTGATTCCCTGCCTGTGATTCCCTGCCTCTGATTCCCCGCCTCTGATTCCCTGCCTCTGATTCCCTGCCTCTGATTCCCTGCCTCTGATCCCGGGCCTCTGATTCTACGCCTCTCTTTCCGTGTCTCTGATTCCCTGCCTCTGATACCCTGCCTCTCATTCCCTGCCTCTATTTCCGTGCATCTTTCTCTGCATCTTGTTTCCCACATCTCATTTCCCCCCTCTGATAACCCGCCTCTGATTCCATGCCTGTGATTCCCTGCCTCAGATTCCCCGCCTCAGATTCCCCGACTCAGATTCCCCGCCTCAGATTCCCCGCCTCAGATTCCCTGCCTCAGATTCACTGCCTCAGATTCCCTGCCTCAGTTTCCCTGCCTCAGATTCCCTTCATCTGATTCCCTTCATTTGATTCCCTGCGTCTGATTCCCTGCGTCTGATTCCCGGCCTCTGATTCCCCGCCTCTGATTCCCCACCTCTGATTCCCTGCCTCAGATTCCCTGGCTCAGATTCCCTGCTTCAGATTCCCTGCCTCAGATTCCCTGCCACTGATTCCCCGCATCTGATTCCCCGCCTCTGATTCCCCGCTTCTGATTCCCGCCTCTGATTCCCTGCCTCTGATTCCCCGCCTCTGAATCCCCGCCTCTGATTCCTCGCCTCTGATTCCCTGCCTCAGATTCCCCGGCTCTGATTCCATGCCTCAAATTCCCTGCCTCAGATTCCCTGCCTCCGATTCCCCGCCTCTGATTCCGCGCCTATGATTCCCCGCCTCTGATTCCCAGCCTCTGAATCCCCACCTCTGAATCCCCGCCTTTGATTCCACGCCACTGAATCCCCGCCTCTGATTCCAGGCCTCTTATTCCCCGCCTCTGATTCCCCACCTCTGATTGCCTGCCACTGATTGCCCGCCTCTGATTCCCCGCCTCTGATTCCCCGCCTCTGATTCCCCACCTCTGTCTGTATGCCTCTCTTTCGCCTCCGCTTTTTCCCCTACACTTTTTCCGCGCCTCTCTTTCCCTCCCTCAATTTCAACAACTCTGTTTGATCTGTTCTGTGTACCTCATTTTCAACACACAATTTCCAACCACTATGTTTCACCCATCACTTTCCCCGCCTCTATTTCTCCGCCTATGTTTACCCACCTCTGTTTACCCACCTGTTTCACCGCCTCTGATTCCCCGCCTATGATTCCCCACCTCTGTCTCTACGCCTCTCTTTCGCCTCCACTCTTTCCCATCCATTCTTTCCGTGCCTGTCTTAACCTCCCTCAATTTCAACAACACTGTTTGATCTGTTTTGTGTACCTGATTTTAAACACACAAGTTCCAACCACTATGTTTTGCCCGCCACTTTCCCCGCCTCTATTTATCCACCTATATTTACCTGCCTCTGTTTACCCGCCTGTTTCCCCGCCTCTGATTCCCCACCTTTCATTCCCCGCCTCGCTTTCCCTGCCTCTATTTCCGCGCCTCTTTCACTGCCTCTCTTCCCCACATCTCTTTTCCTCCCGCTGATTCTCCGCCTCTGATTCCCCGCCTCTGATTCCCTGCCTCTGATTCCCCGCCTCAGATTCCCTGCCTCAGATTCCCTGCCTCAGATTCCCTGCCTCAGATTCCCTGCCTCTGATTCCCCGCCTCTGATTCCCCGCCTCTTATTCCCCGCCTCTGATTCCCCGCCTCTGATTCCCCGCCTCTGATGCCCTGCCTCAGATTCCCCGGCTCTGATTCCCTGCATCAGCTTCCCTGCCTCATATTCCCTGCCTCTGATTCCCCGCCTCTGATTCCCTGCCTCAGATTCCCTGCCTCAGATTCCCTGCCTCAGATTCCCTGCCTCTGATTCCCCGCCTCTGATTCCCTGCCTCTGATTCCCTGCCTCAGATTCCCCGCCTCTGATTCCCCGCCTCTTATTCCCCACCTCATATTCCCCGCCTCAGATTCCCCGGCTCTGATTCCCTGCCTCAGATTCCCTGCCTCAAATTCCCTGCCTCTGATTCCCCGCATCTGATTCCCCGCCTCTGATTCCCCACCTCTGATTCCTCGCATCTGATTCCCCGCCTCTGATTCCCCACCTCTGATTCCACGCCTCTGATTCCCCGCCTCTGATTCCCCGCCTCAGATTCCCCAGCTCTGATTCCCTGCCTCAGATTCCCTGCCTCAGATTCCCTGCGTCCGATTCCCCGCCTCTGATTCCTCGCCTCTGATTCCCCGCCTCTGATTCCCTGCCTCTGATTCCCTCCCTCTGATCCCGGGCCTCTGATTCCACGCCTCTCTTTCCGTGTCTCTGATTCCCTGCCTCTGATACCCTGCCTCTCATTCCCTACCTCTATTTCCGTGCATCTTTCTCTGCATCTTGTTTCCCACATCTCATTTCCCCCCTCTGATAACCCGCCTCTGATTCCATGCCTGTGATTCCCTGCCTCAGATTCCCCGCCTCAGATTCCCCGACTCAGATTCCCCGCCTCAGATTCCCCGCCTCAGATTCCCTGCCTCAGATTCCCTGCCTCAGATTCCCTGCCTCAGATTCCCTGCCTCAGATTCCCTTCATTTGATTCCCTTCATTTGATTCCCTGCGTCTGATTCCCCGCCTCTGATTCCCCGCCTCTGATTCCCCGCCTCTGATTCCCCACCTCTGATTCCCTGCCTCAGATTCCCTGGCTCAGATTCCCTGCTTCAGATTCGCTGCCTCAGATTCCCTGCCACTGATTCCCCGCATCTGATTCCCCGCCTCTGATTCCCCGCTTCTGATTCCCGCCTCTCATTCCCTGCCTCTGATTCCCCGCCTCTGAATCCCCGCCTCTGATTCCTCGCCTCTGATTCCCTGCCTCAGATTCCCCGGCTCTGATTCCATGCCTCAGATTCCCTGCCTCCGATTCCCTGCCTCCGATTCCCCGCCTCTGATTCCGCGCCTATGATTCCCCGCCTCTGATTCCCAGCCTCTGAATCCCCACCTCTGAATCCCCGCCTCTGATTCCACGCCACTGATTCCCCGCCTCTGATTCCAGGCCTCTTATTCCCCGCCTCTGATTCCCCACCTCTGATTGCCTGCCACTGATTGCCCGCCTCTGATTCCCCGCCTCAGATTCCCCGCCTCTGATTCCCTACCTCTGTCTGTATGCCTCTCTTTCGCCTCCGCTTTTTCCCCTACACTTTTTCCGCGCCTCTCTTTCCCTCCCTCAATTTCAACAACTCTGTTTGATCTGTTCTGTGTACCTCATTTTCAACACACAATTTCCAACCACTATGTTTCACCCATCACTTTCCCCGCCTCTATTTCTCCGCCTATGTTTACCCACCTCTGTTTACCCACCTGTTTCACCGCCTCTGATTCCCCGCGTATGATTCCCCACCTCTGTCTCTACGCCTCTCTTTCGCCTCCACTCTTTCCCCTCCACTCTTTCCGTGCCTGTCTTTCCCTCCCTCAATTTCAACAACACTGTTTGATCTGTTTTGTGTACCTGATTTTAAACACACAAGTTCCAACCACTATGTTTTGCCCGCCTCTTTCCCCGCCTCTATTTATCCACCTATGTTTACCTGCCTCTGTTTACCCGCCTGTTTCACCGCCTCTCATTCCCCACCTCAGATTCCCCGCCTCTGATTCCCTGCCTCTGATTCCCCGGCTCTGATTCCCTGCCTCAGATTCCCTGCCTCAAATTCCCTGCACCTGATTCCCCGCATCTGATTCCCCGCCTCTGATTCCCCGCCTCTGATTCCTCGCATCTGATTCCCCGCCTCTGATTCCCCGCCTCTGATTCCACGCCTCTGATTCCCCGCCTCTGATTCCCCTCATCAGATTCTCCAGCTCTGATTCCCTGCCTCAGATTCCCTGCCTCAGATTCCCTGCCTCCCATTCCCCGCCTCTGATTCCCCGCCTCTGATTCCCCGCCTCTGATTCCCCGCCTCTGATTCCCCGCCTCTGAATCCCAGCCTCTGAATCCCCGCCTCTGATTCCCCGCCTCTGTTTCCCCGCCTCTGTTTCCCCGCCTCTGATTCCCCGTCTCTGATTCCCTGCCTCTGATTACCCGCCTCCCTTTCCGCGCAACTTTCCCGGCCTCCGTTTCCCCACATCTCTTTCCCCGCCTCAGATTCCACGCCTCTGATTCCCCGCCTCTGATTCCCCACATTTCATTCCACGCCTCTCTTTCCCTGCCTCTATTTCCGCGCCTCTTTCTCTGCCTCTCCTTCCCCACATCTCTTTTCCTCCCTCTGATTCCCCACCTCTGATTCCCCTCCTCTGATTCCCTGCCTCAAATTCCCTGCCTCTCATTCCCCGCCTCTGATTCCCCGCCTCTGATTCCCCTCCTCTGATTCCCTGCCTCTGATTCTCTGCCTCTGATTCCCTGCCTCTGATTCCCTGCCTCTGATTCCGCGCCTCTGATTCCACGCCTCTCTTTCCGTGTCTCTGATTCCCCGCCTCTGATTCCCTGCCTCTGATACCCTGCCTCTCATTCCCTGCCTCTATTTCCGTGCATCTTTCTCTGCATCTTGTTACCCACATCTCATTTCCCCCCTCTGATAAACCGCCTCTGATTCCATGCCTGTGATTCCCTGCCTCAGATTCCCCGCCTCAGATTCCCCGACTCAGATTCCCCCTCTCAGGTTCCCCGCCTCAGATTCCCTGCCTCAGATTCCCTGCCTCAGATTCCCTGCCTGAGATTCCCTGCCTCAGATTCCCTTCATCTGATTCCCTTCATTTGATTCCCCGCATCTGATTCCCCGCCTCTGATTCCCCGCCTCTGATTCCTCGCATCTGATTCCCCTCCTCTGATACCCCACCTCTGATTCCACGCCTCTGATTCCCCGCCTCTGATTCCCCGCCTCAGATTCCCCAGCTCTGATTCCCTGCCTCAGATTCCCTGCCTCAGATTCCCTGCATCCGATTCCCCGCCTCTGATTCCTCGCCTCTGATTCCCCGCCTCTGATTCCCTGCCTCTGATTCCCTCCCTCTGATCCCGGGCCTCTGATTCCACGCCTCTCTTTCCGTGTCTCTGATTCCCTGCCTCTGATACCCTGCCTCTCATTCCCTGCCTCTATTTCCGTGCATCTTTCTCTGCATCTTGTTTCCCACATCTCATTTCCCCCCTCTGATAACCCGCCTCTGATTCCATGCCTGTGATTCCCTGCCTCAGATTCCCCGCCTCAGATTCCCCGACTCAGATTCCCCGCCTCAGAATCCCCGCCTCAGATTCCCTGCCTCAGATTCCCTGCCTCAGATTCCCTGCCTCAGATTCCCTGCCTAAGATTCCCTTCATCTGATTCCCTTCATTTGATTCCCTGCGTCTGATTCCCGGCCTCTGATTCCCCGCCTCTGATTCCCCGCCTCTGATTCCCCACCTCTGATTGCCTGCCACTGATTGCCCGCCTCTGATTCCCCGCCTCAGATTTCACGCCTCTGATTCCCCGCCTCTGATTCCCCACATTTCATTCCACGCCTCTCTTTCCCTGCCTCTATTTCCGCGCCTCTTTCTCTGCCTCTCTTTCCCCACATCTCTTTTCCTCCCTCTGATTCCCCACCTCTGATTCCCCTCCTCTGATTCCCTGCCTCAAATTCCCTGCCTCTGATTCCCCGCCTCTGATTCCCCGCCTCTGATTCCCCTCCTCTGATTCCCTGCCTCTGATTCTCTGCCTCTGATTCCCTGCCTCTGATTCCCCGCCTCTGATGCCCTGCCTCTGATTCCCTGCATCTGATTCCCTGCCTCTGATTCCGCGCCTCTAATTCCACGCCTCTCTTTCCGTGTCTCTGATTCCCCGCCTCTGATTCCCTGCCTCTGATACCCTGCCTCTCATTCCCTGCCTCTATTTCCGTGCATCTTTCTCTGCATCTTGTTTCCCACATCTCATTTCCCCCCTCTGATAAACCGCCTCTGATTCCATGCCTGTGATTCCCTGCCTCAGATTCCCCGCCTCAGATTCCCCGACTCAGATTCCCCCTCTCAGATTCCCCGCCTCAGATTCCCTGCCTCAGATTCCCTGCCGCAGATTCCCTGCCTCAGATTCCCTGCCTCAGATTCCCTTCATCTGATTCCCTTCATTTGATTCCCTGCGTCTGATTCCCCGCCTCAGATTCCCTGCCTCTGATTCCCCGCCTCTGATTCCCCACCTCTGATTCCCTGCCTCAAATTCCCTGGCTCATATTCCCTGCTTCAGATTCCCTGCCTCAGATTCCCTGCCTCTGATTCCCCGCATCTGATTCCCCGCCTCTGATTCCCCGCCTCTGATTCCCGCCTCAGATTCCCTGCCTCTGATTCCCTGCCTCTGATTCCCTGCATCTGATTCCCTGCATCTGATTCCCTGCCTCTGAATCCCCGCCTCCGATTCCGCACCCACGTTTCTCCATCTCTGTTGCTCTGCCTCTTATTTGCTGGCTCAGTTTCGCCGGCTCTGATTCCGCACCTCTGATTCCACGCCTCTCTTTCCGTGTCTCTGATTCCCCACCTCTGATTCCCTGCCTCTGATACCCTGCCTCTCTTTCGCTGCCTCTATTTCCTTGCCTCTTTCTCTGCATCTCGTTTCCCACATCTCATTTCCCCCCTCTGATAACCCGCCTCAGATTCTCCGCCTCATATTCCCCGCCTCAGATTCCCTGCCTCAGATTCCCT